>NC_035439.2:148918913-149230498 GCF_002127325.2 Helianthus annuus
TTTATTAAAAACCAATTTTCCTATTTTATAACAGAAATTATATACATTACATAAAAATATAAATGCAGGGTTTTAATGACGGCTCGGTTCAATTAGTTCAGATTCGAATACATATATAACTATAATTAACCAAAATATTTGATTATAAATAACCGAATCATTAGTTTCTCAATTGTTTTATTTCTTCACAGTGTTTATTTTATTCGGTTTTTCTGCTCACCGTCGCATTCTTTGAAAGCTTAATATTGTGTTTATTAAATATGTAACGTCAAGTAAT
Organism: Helianthus annuus; assembly: GCF_002127325.2. NCBI lineage: Eukaryota > Viridiplantae > Streptophyta > Magnoliopsida > Asterales > Asteraceae > Helianthus > Helianthus annuus. The sequence continues at coordinate 148,919,191 of NC_035439.2, forward strand.
GTAGTTCAAAATGCTAGATGCTTTGCAACTGAAATTAATTTATTTTCACAAAACGTACTTTCTCAAAACAGATGAGTTATTTTTATGATGAAAAAGTTATACATAATTGTTTAAAAGTTAATCAATGATTAATAAATTATTAAACAACCACAGTATCATTCAATCGAATTCATGATCTGTAATTTGTTTTATTTGTAATTAATAAGAATACTTAGAAATAATAACAAAAAGAAGGTGAAAGTGGTGGCATATGTAGGGTTTCAAAAAGAAAGACCAAGTCCTGTGTACATTCCACAAATGAATCAAAGAAAAAACTAAACCGTATTAATTTAATACTTATGTTATTACTTATATCTCAACCAAAACAGTCCTCCTTAATTTCTGGCCGCAACCTTTCCATATCTCACTTCCCTTTGTTCCAGGTATCTTTACAAAACTAAGAGGTTTAGGTACGTCTTGTCTACCTACTTTATAAATTATAACCCTTTTTCTTATAATATAACCATTCTAAATATCAGACACACGACTTAAAAATTTTAAAATACTATAATTGATTTCCTGCGTTGCGAGGTTGGTTTTTTAACATGATGATTTGAGTGTACTTAAATATTTTTCCATTCTTTATCGATCAAATGTAGAACAATAAACTTCAAATTACTTCAAAACATAAACCAACTTGAATTTATACCGACACGTACATAAATATAAGCACGCAAAACTCGAAATGGTCAAGATGTCATTACACAAAACGTAAAGAAACTTGAATTCATATCGATATGTACATAAATATCAAAATATAGACCAACTGAAAATATCAATAAAAATAAGCACCAAAACGTATTATATTTGAAATGACTTATGAAACGTAAAGTAACTCGAATTTATATTGTCTAATGTAAATGTATTATCTTTGACATGATGCACTTTTTCAAATATTATGTCGATACGTAAAAAACTTGAATTTATATCGACGCGTACATTAAAATAAACACGTCAAACTCGAGGGATCAAAATAACATTTTACAAAGCTTTTAGATAGTTGAAGGATTGTAAGTGTTATTTAGTCAAAGTCACTAAAGCGAAATGGTCAATCAATTAATAATAATAATAATAATAATAATAATAATAATAATAATAATAATAATTTATCATCTGATATGGTTCATACTTCATATTGGTAGTGGTAATTTTAATTGTGGCCGTTTTCACGTTAGAGTTCGCAGGATGTTAGAACTTGAATATCAAAACTCACAAACAGAAATGTAAATAATGACAGTGACGTAAAACACACGTTAAGTACGTATTTATGTTGAAATGTTATGTGTCTCATTGTACTTGTAATTGTACTTGTACGTTGAAGAAAATGCATGTTAAAAGAATTTATATCCTATTTTCTTTTCCAACAAACCATAACACTATACTAATTAATTAAAACTTTAGAAATCAAGGACAACAGATAAAATTAATCATTGAGAATTTCTTATGAGGGTTTATTGTATACTTGTATGTTTTCGTCCCAAGATTAATCAAATAAATTTTTGAGTTTTTTTATTTAAGTACATTTTAAGTTAAATTATAGATAAGTACATAAATTTATCAAATTAAATGTTAGACTACAACAGCCGCAAATATCCTGACTGTTTTCATTTTCTTTCCGTTGTTAGACCATGTGTAGTGGTTTAGCTCAATAATGCCCCCATCATGGGGCGTTTTGCGACACGTGGCAGTCCAGTCAGCATGGGGCATTATTGGGGGTTATTGCAAAAGTGGCGTAGTGGGAATAATGCCCGATAACGCTCCTTCCATTAATTACACAATATTTTTTTAAATTAAATAATGCAAAAGTTTCCCCATTGGTCAGTCAACCCTTGCACAAGCCCTTTTAGGCGTTTTTTTTTTAACACGCCAATCCAATTTTTTTTTTCAAAAAAAATGCCAAACAACGCCCTATGTAATGGGGGGGGGGGCGTTTTTGGGCGTTATTTTTGAAATTTAAAAAAAAACGCCCCACTACACATGGTCTTAGTGAAAATAATATAAAATTTTGCAAAACAATAAGGCTTACACGCTTATGTGTGTACAAAATGCTTATAAATCATTCATGTGACCAAAATATTCCTAAAAAACATTTAAACTCAATTTACTTATAGTATTAATAATATGAAACGGGTACAACTCGAGAACTAAACAGATCGATGATACAATGATTTCTAGTGTGAGTGTAAGTGTGATTACGATTGAGTAGCAAAAGAGCACTGATTAAAGCACAAGTGTGTAATGAGTGTGTAACGTCCTAATCGATCAGCTTAGCCCCTTTATATAAAATAAAATCCTAACAAAATATCCTGAAATTCTTGGGATACGACAAATATTCTTTAGTAAACGTTGGAGACTTCTTCTAACAATGACCAACGGTCATTCTTCAACCACTAATGCGAGTTTCTTGTTTGACTTGGTCATGTTCGTTTATTCCCTGCATTGGTGCGGAATATTGAGCAAAATATTCACCTTACAACAATAAAGTTTAAATGTTTCAGAATATTGGGTGTAACGGCGTCGGCGATGAGATTCATAGTCGTCATCGACGACTTGGCAAATCTACAGGGCTGTCGACAACAAGATCATACGTCTTCTAGCCTAAGCAGTCGGCGATGCAGGTCTGGCCGTCGGCGACCCCCAGTTTGATACTAAAATCGTGAATTTGTTTTTTTTAATTTCATTTAAATTTGATTTTAATGCTTGTTTGACCAAAATTTTGAATGGGGAAGTTACATACACATCTTGGAGCCATTTTGTGAGTTCCAAATCAACTTCGGATCACAGTGACAGTGATTGAAAACACATAAACACCTACTGATTAAGTGTTTGAATGATAAAAGTAAGAAAAACAAGTAGAAGATGAAGAATCTTGACCAAGGATTAATCAACCATTGTTGATTTGGAATCCCATAATGATATAAACAATCAAAGATGCTGGATAACAGATTCAAGCACAAGAAATCAGAGAATAACACAAGATGAACACCAAAATGCCTTGGTCCAAGAAACTTAGAGACTAAGGATTCAACCTTCATATATATAGCAAACGACTACCCAACGTATTTAACAAATACGCTGGGATAATAAATACGCTGCCGCTGTTACAATTTACATGAATTACATTTTCAGCCCTTCTAACTTTCAAACTATTACAAAGCAAACCCTAAACTAATAATCTCATGTACCAACGGTCTCAAACTGGTCTAAAAATATCCCCCTAGACTGTTGCATACTTGAGTGTCTTCAGTATTTGTCTTCGATTTCAGGGTTTGTTTGGGGATGGCAATGGGTTAGGTTTGGGACGGGTTTAGGTAATCCCAACCCCAACCCCGATTAGATAAGCTTGTCCCAAACCCGTCCCAAAATCCGACGGGTTTCTAGCGGGTAAATACCTGATGGGTTGGTAAAATTCCATAGCTTAATGGTTTTAATTTCGGTTAATTACACGAAGTTACTTTCTAGAATACACTACTTTGATATGGTTTGCGTTTTGAAGCCATTGACGGGTTTAAGGTGCATTTTGAAGATTTACTAAAGTTTTGGGCGGATGCTAGAGAGAACATAATTGAAGAAAATGCAAAAGAGGCAAAACTGAGCTGAACTCTGCGTTAGAAACAATCCAAACTTCATTTTGGCTTATCCTGAGCTAGAAAATGAGTTTCGAGGCTTATAATATATGCATTTGGGGTAGCTCAATGAGACAAATCAAAATATAAGGTTTTGAAAGGCCAGAAATTGACGCATTATCTGCTGCACACCGGCTGATTGGTAAAAACGGGATTTTTTAAGAGAAAAAGTCAATTTTGGAAAAGGGGGAGTTACACTTTATTATTCCTTCAACTCCCATTCATTTGAAAGAAAAAAGGAAAACACTCTCTAATGATAATCATGATGATCATCCAAGAACCAAAATTTCTATTGCTAGTTCTTCATCCTCAAGATCCGGATTCCAATCCTCCAACACCATGAGAGGCTAATCTTCTAGGGTTTCATCCCGGTGTAGACTTTGTAAGATTTTCTAGGGTTTAAACATTTGTATTTGCTTTGATTTCGTGACAAGTTGTTTAGTATTTGAACCCTTTGATAATTGTCATGCATTTGAATTGAATTTGTGAATTGTCGAATGATTATAAAATTTGACTTCGCGAAATGAATTTGTGCACTTATGCCTTATCTTAGGTTAGGATTTACATGTCCGGGTTAACGAAGTGCATTACAGTCCGTTGTCTATCACGTTGATAGCAATTGGCACCTAAGCTTCGTGATAGAAATCCGTTAATCACTATATGCAATTGAATCAAGTTAAAACATGTAGGAACCCTAGGTCTTACAATTATCAAACCGGGTGTGATCCGTGCCCCCAATTCTTGTTTTCAGTTAAATAATTTAGTTTGCAATCTTAGTTAGTAAGTAGTTGTTTTAAATAATATCAATTTGTCGGTTCACTCCGAGTTCTTTTCAAAAATCAAACAAACTTATAAAAATTAGTAAACTTCATAATCACATTGTACATTTTTGTAAATAGTCTAACTATCGAACAGGTCGTGCGATACTGACCAAATGCTCTTCGTGGTTACGGTACCCGACTTACCCTAACTACCTAGGTTTAATTGGGTTTTTGACTGATCAGGACGACGCAGTCACGTCAAAATGGCGCCACTGTCGAGGAGCTAGTGCGCTTAGTATTTCATTGCTTGTTCGATTTTAGTGTTAGTTTTCTTTCTTGTATTTTTGTGATTTTACTTTAGGTGGTCGAGCTTGTTTGTGCAGGTACATGTTTTGCAGGTACCATCCTTCAATATGAATTGGGTAGATGATTATCCGTGTGAGCGTTGCGGAAGCGGAGAGCATTTATTAGAGGATTGCTCTATTTTCTACGAAAAAGTTCAAGCCTACAAGGATCAAGAAGACTACCTCAGCGGATTGTATGAATATAGGAGGGCAAATTATGAAGATTTCAATGGTTCATCCTCACATTATCCGTACGATAGACCACCACCACCACCAAATTATGAAGAATATTACTATTCAGAGATGGATTACCATTATGATCAAGAGCGGGGTTATAACAACTATGAACCCGAATTGCCACATTTCTCAAGTTACCGGGAGGAGTATGATGATTATTATAATGAATACCCTCAACCGGCATCCGAAGAACCTCAAGATTCAATAAGTTCCAAGCTCGATGCAATCATGAATGCTATCATTACTTCAAATCAAGAGATTAAGATGGAACTGAAGAAGGAACTTGAGGCGAGAGATAAAGTTCATGAAGCCTTGGCAAAGAAAGTGGGCCAACTCGCCGAAGAATTGGCTCAACTTAGATGAGACCAAGAGATCTTGGCTAATGGTACAATGGTGGATGGTAATGTGGTGGAAGAGGTTATAGATCTTCCGGAGCAAGAATATGAATGTTTGAACCGAGCGGAAGACATGACACCGCGAGACGAGTCGGATCCAAAAGAAACCCATGTTCATATCCATCCTTCTCCCATACTTATCACTCCAACCAACAAAGTTGGGGATGTGGGTTCGAGTATAAGGATTCGAAGGGTGGCGTTGCAAGACCTTGGCTAATTTGTTAAGAAACGACCCCAAAGTTGCTTAATACGCATGCCGTGTAAAACAAAAAGAGAGTGGATTCGGCATGCCAACTACCGAGCATATGTTGGAAATTCGGTAGGCAAATGCTCACTTCAACCACCATGAGAGGCAAATTAGGTATGATTGTTGTAGAGTTTGTATTATTATTCGTTTTATTTTATTTTTGTAGTTAAATGAACTTTGTGGGTGTCTTCCCTATATAACCCTCACGAGACCTACTCGTCCTCCTGAGCTATCGGGAGGTTTAAAAGGGCTTGTTGCATACGCTAAATGCAACCGTGATTCCTACGAAAGTAAGTTAGGCTTGTTATTGTTGTAAATTATTTTTCCACATAAATCAAAGTAAATTAACGTATGACTTGGTAATATTTTCATAAAAGTGGTAGAACTAGGTAACTAACAAGTTTTAATGGTTGTGAGAAGCATGCTTCTACACAAGGGTTGAGATTTGTAGGTACATTATGTTCTTGAGACGGACGCTTTGTTGAAAAGATGAAGAGCACACGAGGAACTAGCGAAAACCAGGTGCATGCGTTTCTTTTTATCTTTGGCTTTTAGTTAGCAAATAAGTGGAATGTAATTTGTATTTTATTTTCCAGGGTAAATTTGGGGAAGTTAGCCGTGTCACATCCCTTGTGCGTTTTAAAAACTCTAGTTCTTACACATTGAGGAAAATGTTTGCCTCAAGTGTGGGGATGAGGGAGTAAAAGTTTTTCGATTTTTGACCCGTTCATTTAAACACTACACATTGAGGACAATGTTTACCTCAAGTGTGGGAATGGGGGAAAATTTCAAAAATTTTTCAAAATGTCTTTGTTTGAAGCGATCTTAAAAGCACAAGTAACTATATTAACGAGGGATGACACAACCCATTTGGTCTGTTGTCATGGTCAAGTTCGAATTAATAGCATGATGGGTATTTAGCGGGTGGTTATTTGGTAATAATCCGCTTAATAAACTTGCAATTTATGTATTTCATATTCATTACCCTTATACGTGAGATTTTGAGCCACTTGTATACATTATATATACACATATTTCGTTGTTTGAGTGGACCATTAGTCATGTATTGTAGAACTTGCATCTTTGATACATTTGAGACCATAGACTGAATACAAGTACAAGAATGATTAAGACATTAGGTAAAACTTTTCCTTTTACACCATTTATCTATCCTTACCCAAAATCTATCCCTTAGTCGTCAACTTTGAGCCTAAACCTTTCGTTTGACAACCCACTTAGCCCATAACCATAAGCCTTTTCTTTTTAAACCCGTGTGATGAAAATTCGACTATAGGAGTATATATTTGTATAGTTGTGATTTGTTTATATATATATATATATATATATATATATATATGTATATATAAAACAAACTCAGAAAATGTTGCGAGAAAAGAATGAAGAAGCATTGAGAAAAGCACAAAAAGATGTGTTAGTAGTTTATTGAATAAAAGGCAAAAGTTGTTGCCTCAAAGTTGATGTTTATAGTTAGTTTTGTTCAGAATAGTAATTTGTAATAAAAATCGAATTTTCATCACCTTAGCCACTTTAAAAATGTCCTATTTCCTACCCTTCGTCTAGCCCCATTACAACCCTTTCAAAGACCTTTTGACTTGTGCTTAGTATTCATGTTCGGTGATGGAGAATGATTGAGTTGCAAGCCTATGCGGGTACATATTCTATTCGGTTTGGAGCGATTACTTTAAAAATTGCTAATACATCATTAAAATTAGCCAACTTGTAAACCAATTGGAGTGAACATTGTGAGGGATATGTATGAATTGCGAGTTTTAAGGGCGGGTTAATCTTGGATAACCATTTTTACATGATTAATCATTTATTGCTAAATATGTCGAAAATTGTAAAAATTTTGAACTGGGCATGACAATAGACCTTAACCTTAGTCTCGGGAATGGGGAGTGTGTTTTTCGTTCAACCCACGTGAAAGTGAAAAACATATTTGCTTGAGGGCAAGCAAAAGACAAGTGTGGGGATGTGATGGGTTGGTAAAATTCCATAGCTTAATTGTTTTAATTTCGGTTAATTACACGAAGTTACTTTCTAGAATACACATTGGTTTTATGCCAGGGAGGTCAACTAAAGAAGCGATACACATTCTAAGGAGATTGATAGAAAAGTATAGGGAGAAGAAACGAGATCTACATATGGTGTTCATTGACCTAGAAAAAGCATATGACAGTGTACCTCCGTGGACTGATTTGGGATAGTTTGGAGAGTAGAGGGTTACCTGGGAAATATATAGACATAATTAAGGATATGTATGATGGGACCGAAACTAGTGTTCGTGCGCCAATAGGGGAGACTGATTTTTTTCCCGGTGGAGATAGGACTCCGCCAAGGGTCGGCGTTGAGTCCGTTTCTCTTGATGAAATTTCCGCTGCCAAATAATGATAAACACCGATATCACCATCTCTGAGTAGGCCGCAGCCACCCGGGTTGCGACATAAACCCTAGTCAATAACATGTTGAATTAGTGTTTAATTTATAAAATTCATGATAATCCATTGATAAGTTAAATGGGTTTTGTAAAAATAAGATGAACACAAGAATCATGACTATCAAAAGTGGTGTTACTTGATTTCTAAGAAATGATTCTGAGATTGGTATGCATGCTAGACATAATGAAATTGAAATGTATGTTTATATTGGGCAAAAATAACAAGTTATGAATTTGATTTTAAATATGTAAAATTATACCCGTTAGGTGTTCGATAAAATGCCTAAATGAAAGATAAATGTTGAAAATCGGACAAAAACGCATGTTTGATGGATATGGCAAATTATGCGTTAAGACTTATAAAAAGGGTTCTAAACGGTTTGTGGATTGAACTCTTTAGGCAAGGAAACTGGGTCTTCAAGAGGACAAGCCGAAGTGGACATGGGCTTGAAGGAAACTCTTTAAAGGTATGCGACTTGTCGTCTCGTTACATTTATGTAGACAAGCCTAGTTCTAGATATGTTTAATGTTGGTATAGAGAAATCGTTGGAATATGTATGATGTCGAAATAGTGAAATTGTAATCGTTTGGTAAGTCTAAGAAGTGATGGAATTCACTCGACAAACCAAACAGATCAAAATAAATAGTTGGTTAGATATATTTGTTGACAATATTGTTTAATTAGTCATATTGGGAATGTAAGTAAAGTGATGTAACTCACTAGATAAAGAACGGGTGAAAATAATGGTCGAAAGGGTAGTGTTCGTAGTAACTTAAACGTCACTCGTTAAATCTGAGTTATAAAAGCGTAAACCATGGAATGGAAGTGATACGCTAAGGTTGACAAGCCCGGGAATGGGTAATAATGGTTATAGACCAATATTGATGAATTATGCAAGTACGAACTATGGTTTCGTTATATTATGTGGATTATGTATTTTTGTTAGTCGACCTTGAATTAGCATATTATGTGAGCTTGATATATAATTGAAGTGATGAAGTTCATTAGATACACAAACGGGTCAAATAATGGATAAATTGGTAGTGTTTGAAGTGATTTGATAGTCACTCGTTTGAATGCGAATCATGAAAGCATAGGTCGTTGAACGGAGATGCCAAAAGCTTAGTTTTTCTTAAAAGAACCCATGATATTGGGTCAAGGGTTTCAGATCAAAATTTGTTGATATAGTGATAATGTTCATGACCGAAAATGTTATTAACAAGCGCGACATAGCGCGTGCATACAATTTGAGAATGACAATGAAACGCCAATATATACAAGCCCGGGGAAAAGGGTAACTTAGTTTAGAAACCCATAAGAATGAGTTTTGTATGGTTTGATATAATACCTAACGGGTCGAATAATTGAAATATTGATTTATGAACTAATCGTTTATAAACCGGGTTTTGTTGCGTGAAATTTGAATGACTGGATCCGTATTTTTATTACAGACGCGTAGGAAAAAGAATCGACTAAAACGGAAAACTAGGTAAAAAGTTATAAACTTTAGAAGTTTGAATTTGTTGAAAAAAATGGTGCTAGGCAGATATGCAGGTCTAGGAACCGGACCTGCTGGAAAACATGCTTCCCCGTGGCACGCGACGGGGTGACATGGTGCGGGCGCGACACGCGGGGCTGCTCGCAGCCTGCGAAAGAAGACATGAAGTCTGTCGCGTGGCGAGACAGACCAAAAATTGTAATTTTTATTTTTTTGTTATTTGTATGATACGGGGACTTTTTATACATGTTATAATGTTGTCAAAACTAACAATTGATGTGGTAACCTTAGGTGATGTTCGTCTCATTCTGGATGCCGATCAAGCAAGAATTCAAGAACCGAACACAAAGTTTTAAAGCTTCCGCGCTAATCTAATCTTGTTTTAGATAATGTTTATTTTGTAAACACTAACTTAATGTTGAATGTTTTAAACTGGTTAGTTGGTTAAATTAGAATACCGTAACCATGTAATCTTAGTTTTTATAACTAAGTTTTGAAATTATGCATTTTGGTTTTAAAAATGCGTGTTTTACTTTAAATCTTATATTAATGAGATGGGTGTTACAGTTTTAGTCGCATGTGTTCTTTGACCGCAAAGGAGAGAGACAAATATGTTTATTATAACAAACAACACGATCAATTAAGTTTTTTGATTTGATTAGATTTTAAATAACGGAAACAATTTAGGTTTCTGATTATATTTTTTTGGGTGTGTTCAATTACAAAAAAAAGAACGCTTTTCATAGTTAATTTAATAAATAATTAATACATCAAAATTACTATCATCCCATTGTTTAAAATCTTAAGATGATGGAAATCAATGTTCCATATTAACTCACACACTTCACTTTTGGGCGTGTTCAATGGTTAGGGGTAAGGTTCATGCGAGAACTACCTTTATTGTGAGAACTAATGTGAACACAATCTAAAATAGCTAAAAAAAACCTAACCCCCCCCCCCCCCCATAAACCTAACCTCCCCCACCCCGAATAAACCTAACCCCCCTACTCCCCCCAAGCTAAATGCTAAAAACTAAATCCCTCAAAAAAAAACCTTAAAAAAACCCTAACCCCCCCCCCCCACCCCAAAAAACCTAAACCCCCCTCCCCGCCCCCAGCTAAAATGCTAAAAACTAAACCCCCAAAAAACCTAAAAAAAATCTAAAAAACACACATTTTTTGGGTGTTTTTTAGCTATTTTTAGGTATTTTTAATTGTGTTCACATTAGTTCTCGCGGTTCTCGCAATAAAGGGTGGTTCCTAACGGATCCTTCTCCTATATATATATATAGGGGATGGTTCAAATGAAAACTACTTTTATTGTGAAAACTCGAAAACTAACTAAAAAAGCCTAAAAACACACAATTTTTTTTTCAATTTTTTTTATAAAAATCGCTGGTTTTTATATATGAAAAAAAAAATTCAAATTTTTTTTTTTGTATTACACATGTGTAATAATTCACATGTGTAGTACACATATACATGTGTAGTATTACACATGTGCATTACACAATTTTTTTTTTTTTTGAAAATTTTTTTTATATAAAAAAACCTGCGAAAATTATTATGCAAAAAAAATGGTATGTTTTTTTGGCTTTTTTAATTAGTTTTCGAGTTTTCACAATAACTAGTGGTTTTCATTTGAACCTTCCCCTATATATATATATGGGAAGGTTCATTTAAGAAAAAATTTAATGTGAGAAGAAAAAGAAGAAAAGGGCATAATGGTAAAACATAAAATAGTTTATAACTGCTCTCGTTAATTATGTTATCTCTCATTAAAAAAGCAAAAAACATTTTATCCTACACATTTTAAAATTCGTCCTACATATATCTTACACTTGCCGAAATTTACCCTACCCATATCTAAATTTATCATACACATTTAAGAATTTATCCTACACATACTAAAATTTATCCTACACGTGTTGAAAATTGTCCTTCACCATAGATTATTTTATCTTTAAAGAGTATATATAAAAAAGAGTTACAAGTTTAATTACTTAGCTAATTAATTACAATTAAAAATTTACCTATATGCCCTTATTAATTACATTAAATACACATATTAAATTAAGTAAAATGGAACATTTCTATTGGTTTAAACTTATTCTTTTTATTCTTACAAAATTTTTCTTCTCATTTAAACCTTCCACTATATATTTATATATATGCTAGGATCATCCAGCTTATTTTTATCACATTTGATACAAACATAACCAAATAGGGAGATAGGAGAGGCTTCAATTAAAAACCACTAATTATTGTAAAATTTTGAAATCTAACTAAAAAGGCCTACAAAATATGTCATTTTTTTTACAAATTTTCCTTACTTTTTATATATAAAAAAAATTTCAAAAAAAAAAAAAAAAAAAAAACTTGTGCTGCACATATGTATTATATGTGTACTACACATGTGCATTATTGCACATGTGCACTACAAATTTTTTTTTTAAATTTTTTATACATAAAAAGTAGCGAAAAATTTATAAAAAAATTGTAAAAATGTATGTTTTTGAAGTTTTTAGTTAGTTTTCAAAATAAAATGAGTTTTTGCTTGAATCCTCCTTTAGGGAGATATAGATTTATGTAACTTACAACTTCGTTTAAGTAATTTGTTAACTTTAATTAAAAAAAATCAAATAAGAATATATGCATCATCTCTTTATTGGGCTACAGGGGGCACTCCGTTGTTTTTCCGTGATGATACATATATAACGCATGATGGCACAATTATTCCACCGCCACTGTAACATCAACGCGTGATAGAATAACAAAAACACGTTTCCATGATTTTTTTCACGGCGTGATATATGTTAGTTGTGAGGGTAGTTGTTGGTTGGGGGGAAATTGTTGGATGTGGTGGTGAGTGATGACCATCGCCGGTTATGAGTGATGGAAAAATGGTTGCTGACATGGCTGAACATGATTGGATATTGTAAGTGATGAAATTCTATCACTAGTGACCACCCCCTCCTCTTAACCTAGTTACAGGTGATTACATATGATCATAAAAGGAGAGAATAAATTTGACTTGTATTTATTTAAAACTATAATTATAGAAATCATATGGTGCTAGTCAATTCATAACGTAGTATTTTTTCGAGTAAGTCCTTGAAGGAGATCGATAATATCTTGTTCGTTTACTAAAAAAGAATGCATGGAAAATATCTTGGGAGGCGGTAATTTGGTAAAATGGTAACTTGGGTAGCAAGCTATTATTACTGTAGTAGAATAGAATAGAGAGAGAGAGAGGAGAGGAGAGACAAACATCTCTTGCTTCAAAGAAAAGCTTATGCTCCATATTATTTTAAGCCTAAATAGTACCATCAAATTCATTGTTTAATTTTAAGATTGAATTACACATCGTGTTCAGTAAAAAGTAATAAAAAAGTCATGAAAATTCGAGCTGAATTTAAAGCTTCTCATGAGTCATGAGTCATGAGGTCTTCTTCTTGGAGGATAACATAATAAACCCCAGTGTGTTGCTGCTTGCTTCTGCAACTTGGCCCTCCTTTTCACAGTGGATCTTCAATCCTTTAAATATATATATTTTTTTTATTTTGTAAGCTTCATTTTTTTCGATGGTTTTTAATTAGGGATTTATTTAAAGAAACATGGGGATTATTATTCTTAGTTTTCGATTTTACATACATATATATAGGTTTTTTTGAACGACAAATTTCTTTTATTTCATGTTGTTTGTAGGATTTGAACCCAAGACTTTTCTTTCTTAGACCATGCGTAGTAGTAAGGGCGAATAATGCCCTCACCCTTGAGTGTTTTTCGCCATATGACAGTACAGTAAGCAGTGAGCATTATTTGACGTTTTTCTAAAATGGGAGGTGTTAAAAGAGAAGTTATTAGTTATGGTTTCTTGCAATATTTATCCTCTTTTGTGCCCAGCAAAATGGGACTATACTGAAAAAACACAAGATTACTACAAATATATTTTAAGGTCTGATATTTTCAAAAAACCAAATTAGATGAAATGGTTATATATGAGTTTTTCGTGTTATGAAATATAGGATAAATATTAGACTTGGTTAATAATGTTGATAATTTAGTGTCATAAATGTTATAAACTTACATCAAGATAGATGGTAAACGGGCAATAAACTGCATCACTATTCCTTTTTGAATGACAAAACTAAGTCTTTTAAAAACTACGTCCATAGATCATAGGGCCAAAACATTACTATGCATAACCTTTGAACTCGACTAAGTAGGTCTATAGCCTTTGGTGCTATGAAACTAAAAGTATTAAAAGCAAATGGGATAAGGCTATGCGGTATGGTGATGGTCATCCTTTGGAGGATGATCCGCCACGTAGGCGCCACATAGGATGAGTGTGAGGATGGAGCAAAGAGCATGGAGGTATGGAAATGGAAGGATGGACCTAAAATGTATATGTATATATTGTATCTATAGGTGTTTGAGAGAGGGGGAGGCAAGGTTTTTGTCTTCATTTGGAGCGTCTCCATCGTCCAGAAGAAGACGTCCAGGACGAAGCCGGAGGGGGCGGCGTGGTGTTTGGGTCGGCGATGATCCGGGACGGAGGGGGACGACCCCCCATATACTGTCTAGCCTAAACATGTGCTGGTTGTCAAGACACACTTTCTTGTGTTTAGTCACTTTACCCGAAGTAGCCTTTAAAGTAGTCTGATCCATCGTGAAACCAATACCTCATAAGCCCACAAGCGGGGAAACCCTTGTTTGATCAACACATGCATGTTTTCCTCCTACCCATCCAAAGACCAAAATGTCGCCTGGTTTAAGGGTAGATCTCTCTTCCAATGGGTCAGTTAAGAAATTAATGGGTGTCTCTTTGTTTGCAGAAATACCAGCACGCCTGAATGTGTCAAAAAGGACATCCCTATCCAAATCGTGTCGGTACTTGAACCCCGTGAGCTCTCCAATGAACTGCATGCTCCCCAAAAGAACCCAAACACGTGTTAGAAGTTTGGTGTGAATGGAAAAGTCTCAAGTGGTAAAACTACTTTGTCCCACATTGGAGTGGGAACAAAAGGAAAGGCAATTTATAAGGTGAAACCTTATCTAAGCCTTTGAAGTCTTATGACATGTTTTACCACAAGTCCTACCCGCGCGCACAGGGGGGGTGCAAAAATTGGAACCGGATTTAGTTGAACTCGCGTGTGCCCGCACGTCCTGCGGACACGGATGCAGCTCCGAAAACCCGGGTCCGCGTGAGGCAGTTTTTGCACTCAAGAATCATAACCGTTTTTTTAATGAGATTTAAAACTGAAACTGAAATGATTATTCTAGATTGATGGTCATTAAAAGGATATTATTATCAGTTTCAAAACTGATGTAGTAATGTCATTTATTCAGTTTTAATCTCTGCAATGATGGCTACAATTCGGTTATAATTTTGTGCCTATAAAACCAGATCAAACTGATCAGTTTAGACACACAACAACACAGCTTCTTCCTCTATCTCGCAATCTCTGCAAACAACATCTATCCCGTTTCTTTTTAAGCAAGTGTTCAAGTCCGGCAGTGCGCGGTGCTACTTCGAACCAGCGTACCCTGGGAACAGACGACGAATCTGTTTAAGGGAATTGTGTCAAACAAAAGCCCGGTTCACTCGTTTATTAGTTCTGCATTTTATTACATTCTGTTACTTTTATTTCTGATTAATTTTGCAGTTCTGATCAGTACCATTTTTCTAACAAACTTAAACAGATTATCTTACTGATTGTTCCTGCATTCCGTTTCTGTTCAGAATGACGTCCCAGCCCATGTCTACTTCTGTTTCTGCAGTCATGACTGCTGTCATGACTTCCGCTGTTGCTGTTACAACCAGCCTGGTTGCACCACTGCCGAACGCAGTCTCGCATGCTGAGAAACCCGAGAAATTCAACGGTGTGAATTTCAAAAAATGGCAGCAAAAGATGTTCTTTTATCTGACCACTCTGAACCTAGCACGGTTCTTGACTGAAACCGTTCCCCATGTGGCTGAAGGGGATGTGAATGCTCAATCAGTGAGCGCGGCTCATGCTTGGAATCATTCAGATTTCTTGTGCCGCAACTATATCTTGAATGGTATGGTTGATACGCTTTCCAATGTGTATTGTAAAGCCAAGACTGCCAAAGAGTTGTGGGAATCTTTGGACCGCAAATACAAAACAGAAGATGCGGGCACTAAGAAATTCGTGGTGGCTAAGTTCTTGGACTTCAAAATGATAGACACTAAAACTGTCATTAGCCAAGTCCAAGAACTTCAAGTTATTCTTCATGATATTCATGCGGAAGGAATGGTGCTCAGCGAGACATTCCAAGTTGCGGCTATGATCGAAAAGCTACCACCAAGCTGGGTTGATTTCAAGAACTATCTCAAGCATAAGCGGAAGGAGATGACCATTGAAGATCTTGTGGTTCGCCTTCGAATTGAAGAAGATAATAAAGTTGCTTTGAAAAGGATTGATAATCCTGAAACGGCAAAGGCTAATATTGTTGAGCATGGCCAATCTTCGAAGGGAAACAAGAATGGTGGAAAAGGTGGAAAGAAAGCTCATGGGAAACGCTCCAACCTTGGTCCTAACGGGGGAGTTGGGAAAAAGAAGTTTCAAGGAACTTGCTATAATTGTCAAAAACAAGGCCATAAGGCCAATGAATGCAAGCTTCCAAAGAAGGAAAATGCTCGACAAGTTAACATGGTTCATGAGGTTGATAACCTCATTGCTATGGTGACGGACCTCTCGATTTTGGTCACTGAGGTTAACTTAGTTGGGCAAAACCACAACGATTGGTGGATTGATACGGGGGCTACCCGTCATGTGTGTTTTGACAAGAACTTGTTTAGCACCTTCAAGGAGGTGACTAATGGTGAAAAGGTTTTTATAGGAAACTCCGCCACGGCCGAAATTAAAGGTGAAGGGAACGTGGTTCTGAAGATGACTTCTGGAAAGGAACTCACTTTGTCAAACGTGTTGTATGTTCCAAAAATTCGTAAGAACCTTGTGTCGGGGTGGCAGTTGAACAAATTTGGGTTCAAAATGGTGATTGAGTCGGATAAGGTCGTGTTGACCAAAAATGGTATGTATGTTGGTAAGGGCTATGCCCTAAATGGAATGTTCAAACTCAATGTAATTGTCGTGAATGCAATGAATGAAAACGCTACTAGTTCTACTTACTTGATTGAGTCGTCTAATCTTTGGCATGGTAGACTAGGTCATGTAAATTACAATTCCATTCGTCGTTTAATCAAACTTGATTGCATACAAACATTCGATATCGACTCAACTAATAAATGTGAAACTTGCGTAGAAGCGAAACAAACGAAATCGTCATTCAAAAGGGTGGAACGAATCACCGAACCCCTTGAGATGATCCACACTGATGTGTGTGATCTAAAGGCAATTCCTACTTGTGGTGGGAATAAGTACTTCATCACGTTCATTGATGATAGTACAAGGTATTGCTATGTGTACTTACTTAAGAGTAAGGACGAGGCTATTAACAAGTTTATCTTGTTCAAAGCCGAAGTTGAAAATCAACTAAATCGGAAAATCAAAGTCGTAAGGAGCGACCGAGGAGGTGAATATGTTTCACCTTTTATTGACGTATGTGCAAAGAGTGGAATCATCCACGAACTCACGGCTCCTTACTCCCCTCAATCAAATGGCATAGCAGAACGAAAAAATCGCACCTTGAAAGAAATGATGAATGCCATGATGATAAGTTCTGGTGTAAACCAAAACATGTGGGGGGAAGCAATCTTATCGGCAAATTATGTGTTGAACATGATACCCAATAAGAAAAAGGATGTAACGCCTTACGAACTATGGACGGGAAAGAAACCACCATATAAATCCTTGAAAGTATGGGGGTGTTTAGCTAAGGTGGTGGTCACTCCACCTAAGTGCCTACTAATAGGACCCAAAACAGTGGATTGTGTATTTATAGGATACACCCGTCCTCATGGTCCTTATCGTTTTCTTGTGCATGATTCTAAGAACCCTGGAATATGCAAAAGCACCATAATAGAATATAAGGATGCATCATGGTTTGAACATATGTTCCCATGCTTAGATAAAAGTGAACCGAGTTCTTCTAGACCGGTTGAGGAAATTGTTCACGAGGGTGAATTTGAAAACGATGAACCTCGAGAACAATCTAAGACTGGGGAAATTGAAATCAGGAAAAGTAAACGGCAAAGGACAGAAAAATCCTTTGGCCCTGAGTTTCTTACCAATATGGTAGAAGATGAACCTCAAACGTACCAACAGGCGGTGCATTCATCAGAAGGACCTCAGTGGAGGGAGGCAATCAAAAGTGAGATAGACTCTATCTTACAAAACCACACTTGGGAACTAGTGGATCTTCCTCAAGGATGTAAACCACTAGGATATCGATGGATCTTCAAGAAGAAGATGAAACCAGATGGAACCATCGATAAGTACAAAGCAAGGTTGGTGATCAAAGGATATAAACAACGAGAAGGTTTAGATTACCTTGACACATATTCGCCAGTTACGCGAATAACATCCATCAGGTTGGTGCTTGCCATTGCCGCCATTAGAAATTTGGAAGTTCACCAAATGGATGTGAAAACAGCTTTCTTGAATGGAATTCTCGAGGAAGAAATCTACATGGAGCAACCCGAAGGCTTCACAGCCATTGGGCAAGAAAAGAAAGTGTGTAAACTTGTAAAATCCTTGTATGGATTGAAACAAGCTCCAAAACAATGGCACCAAAGGTTTGATCATGTCATGCTTGATGCTGGGTTCAAAATCAATGAGTGTGACAAGTGTGTGTATGTGAAGGACACATTTGATGGATATGTCATTTTGTGTCTATATGTAGATGATATGCTCATTGCTGGAAGTGATCACAAAATCATAAAATCTACAAAGAACATGCTACAAGCAAGATTTGACATGAAAGACATGGGTCTTGCGGATGTGATTTTGGGGGTCAAAATCACGCGAACCCAAAGTGGACTTGTTTTAAGTAAATCCCACTATGTGGACAAAATTCTTGAGAAGTTCAATGCAAATGACTCTAATGAAGCTAGAACTCCACTTGACACAAGTCAACATCTAGCCAAGAATAGAGGTGAACCCGTAAACCAGTTGGAATACTCAAGAATTATTGGTAGCTTGATGTATCTTATGAGTTGTACTAGACCAGACATAGCATATGCTGTGAGCAAGCTAAGTAGATACACGAGCAACCCAAGTTCAATGCATTGGAACTGTATCACTCGGTTGCTTCGCTACTTAAGATACACTCGGGAATACGGGTTGCATTATAACAGATATCCAGCAGTTATAGAAGGACACTGCGATGCAAATTGGATATCTGACACGAATGATTCCAGAGCAACAAGTGGGTATGTATTCACACTTGGAGGTGCTGCTATATCGTGGAAATCGTCAAAACAAACGGTTATCGCTAGATCCACGATGGAATCAGAGTTCATCGCTTTAGATAAAGCAGGTGAAGAGGCAGAATGGCTACGTTAATTTGTTGAGGATATACCAAGATGGCCTAAGCCGGCATCGGCCATTTGTATACATTGTGATAGCCAATCGGCACTTGGCAGAGCTCGTAGCACAATGTATAACGGTAGGAACAGACATTTTAGACGTAGACATAATACGATACGACAACTAATCTCTACAGGAATTATCACTGTTGACTACGTGAGGTCAAAGGATAATATTGCGGATCCGCTAACAAAAGGCCTAAGTAGAGAGTTAGTACAGAAGTCGTCCATGGGAATGGGACTGAAGCCCTTGAAAATATAAGTTCATATGATGGAAACCTAACTCAGTAGACTGGAGATCCGAAGAGCTGAGTTCAATAGGAAAACCTAATTGTATGAATTAATAAGGTCACTGTGGGGGGGGGATAACCCTACGTATATATAAGGGAGTTTATTGCAAGGCTTAGTAAACTTCCTAGTCCATTCCAAAAAGTGACAAGTGTGAGGCTAAGCCTATGGCTTTTAATGATTCGACTAAGGTAACCATACATAGTGAATCACCTATGTGAGAGAGAAGTGGGGTCGCTTCGAAGGGTGTTGTTGGGGCACAATACCTAATGGCTCTCGCAGAACCAGGCTCATGTTCATGACCATAACGAACATAACTATGAGGAATTGACTTTGTCAGGGAGAGTCTTGTGTGAAGTGCATTGTCGTCTACACAAACGGCAGACGAGTTCAAAGACATCGAGTTCTACTCAGAGCTAGTGGGCTAAGTGCATTTCATGAGCGAAGGTTCAAAGGGTAACACCTACCTATCGTATGCAAAACTCAACTGCTGAAATCTAATTGGAATAATGTTGTTTCTGAGATCGACCTCCATTCATGTGGGGGATTGTTAGAAGTTTGGTGTGAATGGAAAAGTCTCAAGTGGTAAAACTACTTTGTCCCACATTGGAGTGGGAACAAAAGGAAAGGCAATTTATAAGGTGAAACTTTATCTAAGCCTTTGAAGTCTTATGACATGTTTTACCACAAGTCCTACCCGCGCGCGCAGGGGGGGTGCAAAAATTGGAACCGGATTTAGTTGAACTCGCGTGTGCCCGCACGTCCTGCGGACACGAATGCAGCTCCGAAAACCCGGGTCCGCGTGAGGCAGTTTTTGCACTCAAGACTCATAACCGTTTTTTTAATGAGATTTAAAACTGAAACTGAAATGATTATTCTAGATTGATGGTCATTAAAAGGATATTATTATCAGTTTCAAAACTGATGTAGTAATGTCATTTATTCAGTTTTAATCTCTGCAATGATGGCTACAATTCGGTTATAATTTTGTGCCTATAAAACCAGATCAAACTGATCAGTTTAGACACACAACAACACAGCTTCTTCCTCTCTCTCGCAATCTCTGCAAACAGCATCTAACCCGTTTCTTTTCAGGCAAGTATTCAAGTCCGGCAGTGCGCGGTGCTGCTTCGAACCAGCGTACCCTGGGAACAGACGACGAATCTGTTTAAGGGAATTGTGTCAAACACAAGCCCGGTTCACTCGTTTATTAGTTCTGCATTTTATTACATTCTGTTACTTTTATTTCTGATTAATTTTGCAGTTCTGATCAGTACCATTTTTCTAACAACACGCCTTATGACAAACATGACATATCTTATCAACTTGAAATAAAGGAATCATGAGGCGATATTTAAGGATAGTATGGTACTCCACCAACAACATATGATGACCTAATCCATCTATAGGTATAACAAGAAGAAAATCATGTGCATGTGCTGCTCGTAGAAACTAAAAAAAATAGAATTTATCCAAAATTACTAGAAGTATATTTTAAGGTTTTTCAAGAAATAAACAAGTGAATTTTAAGTAGAATATACTATACTTTTCCATATATAACCATAGTGTCGATGTTTCAAGCTCTTTTTAAAACAAAGGTGTAGAAGAAGGTGTTTGACTTAAGAAAAAGGATCTAAGTCTATTCTATTTGTTTTTTAAATTCTATAAACCCATCAAAATTAAGAATTCTAGGAAATTTGTTAGGTAATTCAACTGGACAAAGAAGCTGCATAACATACATGCAAAACAAAATCTTTATTGAAACGAGAAAACTTTTTACTGGAAAAAAGTGAAAAGACATCGTGTGTGTAAATCTTCTTTTTTTCATCCTTTTCCCATATATCACTTTGAAATATTTATACATGAATTCAATAAAGAATATATATTTCTTTGATGGCTTAAATTCATATACGATAAAAAATAAACAGAATGAACAGTATATTTACTATTATTAAATTCATATATGATAAAAAATAAACAGAATGAACAGTATATTTATTATTATTAAATTAATATTACCACTGATTTATTATTAACTTAATATTACAATTAGATTATTTATTAACTTAATATTACAATTAGATTATTAAATTAATATATTAGAATTAGATTAAAAGATGAGCAAATGGTATTGGGTATAGGTATTGGTCTCAAATTTATTAAACTGGTGTATTTTTTTACCGGTTCCGCACAGGTATTCACCGGTTTTTACCCTCAAATACCGGTGTTGTACCAATACCGACCTGTACCGAACCGTGCCATACTAGGTATATTCGGTACCGGTGCCCACTTTTGGGGATTTCGGTACTGGTATTTGCGGTACCGGTTGGTAACGAGCTCATCAAATCTTGTAGCAACGCAGTAATGCAAGTAGCAAATGGTATTGGGTATAGGTACCGGTCTCAAATTTACCAAATCGGTGTATTTTTGGTACCGGTTCCGCACAGGTATTCACCGATTTTTACCCTCAAATACCGGTGCCGTACCAATACCGATCTGTACCGAACCGTGCCATACTAAGTATATTCGGTACCGGTACCCACTTTTGGGGATTTCGGTACCAGTATTTTCGGTACCGGTTGGTAACGAGCTCATCAAATCCTGTAGCAACGCAGCAATGCAAGTAATTGCACCGTTTAGATTACTTTTCATACACACAGTAAGTAAACTGTATTTCGTTTGAATGAGGTTTTATATACACAACAACTTATTTTGCTTTCTTTTTTGTCTTTATCTGTAATGAATGAATTGTAGCATGTAAAATTAACTTGAATATTTAGAATATTGATGAGCAAATCGTATCAAATCCTGTAAACGAACCGGTATCGTATCGGTACCAAATTTACTATACCAAATCATTTTCGGTACCAATTTGGTACCCACCTTTTGGCGTTTTCAGAATCGTTACTTTCGGTTCGACACCGGTCTAGCACCATACCTGTATTTATTGATTTCTACCTTCAAATACCATACCGTTTGTACCGAGCATTTTCGATGCCGGTACCTAATTTCGATGATTTTCTGAATCGGTACTTTCACTGCCGTTACCTGTACCGAGCTCATCCATATTTTAACGTGTTAGCACCGTAATAACTGAACTGAAAACAACCGAATTTCCAACGTGTAGGGCGTGTGAGTCCTATTATTATATATTAGGTTATTTAAAATCGGTTTTTTATGACGGAGTGACTATCCTTACCATGTCATTTTATTTATGTTTTGATATTCGGTATCTGTTTGCCGTTGCTGACACGCCTTTTGTAGTCATTGGGTTCCGCCGCAACGCGCGGGCGACAAATATAACTAGTTAAATTAATTCGCCTTTAGTGAGAATTCACCCTTGACAGTGAAGATAGCAACATTTTATAAAATAAACTCAACTCCTCATCGAATATTTCAACAAAGAATATACATTTCAAATATAGCATTTATTTATAAGCTATAGAAAACTACACACAATTTTTCAGTAGTACATGGGTCATTATTTAACAAAGTATTTGGCTGAGGATTGGTGTTAACATGTGTCATTATATAACAAAGTACATGTTTCTCAATAAAATCAGTCCTATGGTACAAAGCCGAAGGATGATCAAAAAAGGAATACTGGATGATTTTTAAGGAGTTTGAAGTTTTCCATGTGTATTTTCCAACTAAGGCTCATAATAGTTTTATATTGAAAAGAAAATCAAGCAACTCCAAAAACTAACCAAAAATATTTAATGTTACGTCTCCAACATTCTTTATTTAGGTTTTGAATTCTCTCAAATGTGTCTCCCTTCAACAAAGCACTTTGGAAGAGCGTTGCAAAGTAGGCTAAGGACGGCTTTTAAGGGCCTCTAGGGGTGTGCATGGTTTGGTTTGGGTCGGTTTTGGATCAAAATCACAGCCATAACCGAGATGTCCATTAATGGATAACCATATCCAATTGGTTATGACATTTTCGGTTAATCATATTTAAGGTTATAGTGGGTCGGTTATGGCTCAGTTGATGGTGAATTTAATCTTAGCTAAAAATAACTCATTAATATAATTACGCATTATTTGGCTCTTAAAATTTAGACTTAAATTTTTTTGATCATTGAATAAAATTGTAATGATATTAAAAAGCACATATAATCTATAATATTAAAATAACACATAATCGGCTAGGTTTGGTTTTGGCAGGTGGAAGCTTTGTTAACCATAACCGACCCCCTATTGACGGTTTTCATAAAATCATTAGAATGACCCTCCCTTTTTGTATGATTTGATAACATTGGTTCGGTTTCATTGATTAGTTATGTTATAGGTTGTCGTTAAAAAAAATCTGTTATAGGCCGGTTTATTTCGTTTCCTACACACCCTTATCATCCATTCCGGATGATATATTGAAGGGGTATGGTCCCAAAAATCTGCGCCGACCAATCAGGTCGCGCGTGCCATGTCAGAGTTTATGAATCAATGGTTTTATTATGAAATCTTAGCACAAATACAATGATTGAACAAATCTGTCATCACAGATTAATAACCAAACAAAAGTAAATAAGATCTCCACAAGGATGATCGGAACAAGTAGAAGGTGCACCCTAGACTCACGTATGAACGTGTGAGGATAAGGAACCAAAGCAGGTGAATAAAGAGATGAGCACAGCAAATGAAGAGCTCGTGTGAGAAGCTTCTGGAGCCACCGAAAGAAATAGGACACAAACCCTAGACAGCTCATGACGGTTGTCATGAGCCCACAAGAGCACGCAAGCCCAGCAACAACGGACGGGAGCAGCAGCCCAAACGCAAGAGAGCAGCAGCCCAACAGCAGCAGCCCAAAATCAAACCTCACAAACAAAATAAAGGAACAAGGTTAAAACAATATAAGGTGTAAAATATAAACTAGGCACATTTATACTGGATAATATACCAGTATTTTAACATCCCCCCTCAGTTTAAATGTGCAAAGACATTAGAAAGACCTAGAGACTTACACATCTCAGAGTGAGCTTTAGGAAGGAGGCCTTTGGTAAAAATATCAGCTAGCTGATGCTCGGTCTTGATCCCATGAGTTTTGATCAGCCTTGAAGCAATTTTCTCCCGTAAAAAGAACAAATCAACTTCGAAATGCTTGGTTCTATCGTGAAAGATGGGATTGGCAGCAATAGATAGTGCTGCAGTGTTATCACAGTTCAATACAACAGGAATATTGACATTCACATGAAGTTCCCTTAAGATATTCAGCAGCCACAACACTTCACACGTTGCACTGCACATGGACCTGTATTCGGCCTCGGCAGAGGACCGAGAGACAACACTTTGTTTTTTGCGTTTCCATGAGACTAAGGATCCACCAAGGAATATACAAAAACCAGTGACAGACCTACGACTGTCCACACATTTAGCCCAATCCGAATCTGCAAAGGTAGTTAATTGAAACATATTGCTCTTCTTAATCAGGATTCCAGTGCCTGGGGCACCTTTAAGGTACCTTAACACTTTGAAAGCAATTTGCGTATGAGCTTCAGTGGGTTTATGCATGAACTGAGACAAATAATGAACAGAATAAGCAATATCAGGTCTAGTATGTGATAGGTAAATGAGTTTCCCAATCAGTTTTTGGTATTGCGTAATGTCGACAGCTTGTGTCTCTTTCATAGTTAGGTTTGTTAAGACATGATTTTGTTCTATGGGACAACTGGAAGGTTTGCTTCCACTCATTCCATATTCATTTAATAAGTCCATACAGTACTTTCGTTGGGATAGACAAATACCTTCTTTAACATTAATCACTTCAATACCAAGAAAGAACTTTAGCAACCCAAGATCCTTAATTAAGAATTCAGTTTTTAAGAGATTCTTGATCCTCTTTATCTCATCTTCATTGTTCCCGGTTAACACAATGTCATCGACATAGACCAAAAGAACAATGAAGGTAGAGTTTTCAGATTTAATGAACATTGAGTGATCACATTTGGATTGGACAAAACCAATTTTGACTAACACTTGAACAAGTTTCTCATTCCACATACGTGGAGCTTGTTTTAGGCCATATAGGGACTTGTTTAATTTGCAGACTTTATGTTGATTTTCAACATTCAAACCATCAGGTAATGTCATATAGACTTCCTCTTTAAGATTACCATAGAGGAAAGCATTGTTAACATCAAGTTGGTATAACGGCCAATCATTTTGAACTGCCAGGCTAATAACACACCTAACAGTGACCATCTTAACAACAGGTGAAAAGGTTTCATCAAAGTCAATTCCCTCGCGTTGCTTAAACCCTTTTGCAACAAGTCTAGCTTTGAACCTATCGACTTCACCCGTAGACTTGTATTTGACTTTGAAGACCCACTTGCACCCAATGGGTTTTTTATTTTCAGGTAGGTTAACAATATCCCAAGTGTTGTTTTTATAGAGAGCATACAATTCATCATTCATAGCATCAATCCACCTTTTATCTTTAATAGCATCTTTATAGGTGGAAGGTTCAAGAATTTTATTAATATTAGCAGCAAAACAGACATTATCACTAGGCAAGTTGGAATAATCCACATATTTATTGTAGCTATATTTAGCATTGCCAACAATATAATCATCAAATCTCTTTGGGGCAGTAGAGGATCTAGAGGACCTTCTAGCAGGAATGGTACCCTCAGGAAGGTTTGACTCGCCATTAATACTACTAGACTCAGCCCTCACAGGACCAGTTGTATTACCTAAAGACTCACTACTCTCAGTTATGTCATCAGTCCCTGATGACTCCTAAGCATTACTATCAACAGGTGATTCAACCTCATCACTGTGTTGCTGTGTCAAGATAGTTGAGTCAGTAGTACCCTTCTCTTCATCATTGGGATTTAAATCACTTGAAAATTCAAAATTATCGAAAAAATTTAGCTGTGATAAGTTATTTGGACTTTCTAGAGCAGAGTGTGATTCATTTTTAAAGGGAAATGTAGGTCCTACAAGTGGTATCAGAGCTAGGAGCTCGATTGCACGATCAAACACATTGATTCGTACCAGATTTTAGCCAATTTCAGATCCGATTTCATCATTTCTTCATCTTCTACCTATTTTTCACGTTTTTTTTTGAAAAACGTCAAATTGAACGGGTTTTCACGGTCCAAATCATGAAAGCTAACATCCCTTGAGAAAATGAATTTTCCCTGATCTAGACTCCACACTTTATATCCTTTTTTAAAATTAGAGTACCCCATAAAAACACATTTTTCAGCCCTTTCTTCAAGTTTATCAGGGTTATCCAAAATAGTAAAGTAGCAAAGGCAACCAAAGATTTTCAACTGATCAAGAGAAGGTTTAAAGCCAAACAATTTTTCATAGGGAGAACATCCATTTAATACAGAGGAGGGAAGCCTGTTAATTAAGTAAGAAGCTGTAAGAACACATTCAGACCAGGATCTAAGGGGAATATTAGATTGAAATAGCAAAGCTCTAGCAATATTTAACAGGTGTCTATGTTTCCTCTCTACAATGCCATTTTGTTGTGGCGTATAGGTGCATGATGTTTGATGAATGATGCCCTTTTGTTTAACAAATGAAGACATTTGAGAGTTGATGAATTCGGATCCATTATCACTCCTGAATATTTTTATGTTGACTTCAAATTGTGTTTTAACAAGGTTGTAAAAACTTTGTATATTTTCAAAAACCTCAGACTTAGATTTCATCAGGTAAACCCAAACAAATCTAGTAAAGTCATCCACAATAGTAAGGAAATATTTGTATCCTTCCACGCTAGTGACCTTGTAGGGACCCCAGACATCTAGGTGAATGAGGTCCCCAACCTTAGTTGTCTTATGGTCACTGAGAGGGAAGGGAGACCTATGCTGTTTAGCCTTGTGACATATGTCACAAGGGTTAGAGGCAGATTCAGTTTTAAGTTGAAGAACATTTAACACTTGTTCAGCTGGATGACCCAGCCTGGAGTGCCAGAGCTTTACTTTTTCAGCCATACTTAGACAAGAAAAGCTAGTACTTAGAGAGTTACCACAAAAATATAAACCCTCAGTTTGTCTACCAGTCACCAGGGTTTTCTTTAAGCAAGAATCCTGAATGTAGCAGTAATTTTCATCAAACACAACTTTCAGCTTACTGTCTTTAGCAAGTTTATATACAGAGATAAGGTTCACACAATATTCAGGAACAACAAGCACATCTTTTAGAATCACAGACTCTGAGAGTTTAAAACAGCCAATTTGAGTGACTTTAGCATTAGTACCATTTGGGTGTTTAACAGTTATATTATATTCAGAAACATCAACAAGATTGAACATATTTTCGCTAGACATGACCATGTGCTGGTTTGCACCAGAATCAATAATCCAGTTTAGAGTCTGTGATGGAAACAGTTTTGAGTTAAAACAGAAAACATTTTTGTACTCAGAGAAGGAATTGAAACATTTACCTCCTACATTGGACTTATTTGTGTCCTCTGTTTTATTCTCATTTAGCATACCTAGCAACTTAGAAAATTGATCAGCAGTTAAGGAGTTCAAGGAGCTAGTACTTTTATCATTCATATATTCATGGAGGAACCAGTGCCACTGCTAGCAGCATTATTAGACCTAGTCCACTGATGACTACCCTGGGTAGGTTTTGGTCTATAATTTGAGGGATAACCATGCAAATCATAACATTTATCTACTGTATGACCAATCTTGTTGCAATGGGAGCATTTTAGATTAGGGTTAGGACCTCTGTTAATTTTTTCCTTATTTTCATTTGAAAAACTAGACTTTGCAGCAAAACCAACATTGGGCATTTTGGAAGAGTTGTTTGACCGTCTATGAGATTCTTCTCTAGAGATGATAGAAAAAGCAGTCTTGATAGTTGGTAAAGGGTCTCTTGTTAACAGATTGGTTCTAACAGGTTGATAAATGTCATCAAGACCCATTAAGAATTGCATAAGTTTGATTAGCTGATTGAATTCATTATATTTTGTGGACGCATCACAAGTGCATGAGGGTAGTTGAAGCATGGCATCAAATTGTTTCCACATAGTGTTGATTTTATGATAGTATTCAGAAACACTAGCCCCATTTTGACTAACCGAATTGATCTTTTGATATACCCCAAACACAACAGAACCATCAACTTTATCATAAGTATCTTTTAAATCATCCCAGACCTCAGAAGCAAATTTAGAGTACACTTGACCAACATATAATTCATCAGAGAAAGAATTTAGAATCCATGTTAACACAATAGAGTTGCAACGATCCCATTGACTAGCAAGAACATCATCAGTTTTTGACCTAGCACATGTTCCATCAATAAAGCCTATTTTATTTTTTGCCATTTGGGCAAGTTTCATAGCATTTGACCAAACCACATAGTTTTCAGTTCCTTTTAATTTTATATTCACGATAGTAAGACCACTTGAATCACTAGCATGGAGGTATAAGGGATCACTGGCATCAAGTTTACTAACCAATGTCACAGCGGTATCAGATTTATCAGTCATAATGGAAGAAAAAAAGAATGAAACAGATATTAAACAGATAAGCACACAGTAGAATGAAACAAACAGGTAAGCAACAAATAGGCAGTCAACAAAGCCAAACAGACACGGCGAAGCCTGGACAGAGGTCAGATCAGAGGTTCATCACTCAAGGTGCCTCCGCAGACAATGACCAGGGAGCCAAAACTCAACACAATGCAACAGAGTGAACCCTCTCTGTGTCCCAATAATCAGAACCGGTCTTGCCTAAATCCGGTATCAAGAATGCCTAGACTCCAAGACACAGTGATGCAATAAAAAAATTAAAGAGATAAGGGAGGAACAATCTCACAGCGGGTGCAAAGTCCTTAGAGGATCAAGGCTTGTAACCTTCACTTAGGGTTACAAGCGTTTGATCTGAGAAACCAAACCAGGTCCTGTTAGTTTGCCCAAAGAGGGACTAACGAGGGCCTTCTTCTAAGAGCAGAGCAGAAACCCAAAATTAGGGTTCTTTTTCCACACGAGCAGCGTCGATACCAATAACAAAGCACCAGAACCAGAGCCCAAAAACCTAGAAATTAGGGTTTCAAACACAGCAGCCGAAAGAGAATGAGAACTCCGTGATTTGAAGATGGCAGACACACAGACTACCAGATCTTCAAGTACCGGAAACCCTAGGTTGATTCACAGAGAATCAGACCTTCAAGAGAAGAAGCGGAAGAACACCAGAGCACCGATTCAACCTCGGAGCTCTGATACCATGTCAGTGTTTATGAATCAATGGTTTTATTATGAAATCTTAGCACAAATACAATGATTGAACAAATCTGTCATCACAGATTAATAACCAAACAAAAGTAAATAAGATCTCCACAAGGATGATCGGAACAAGTAGAAGGTGCACCCTAGACTCACGTATGAACGTGTGAGGATAGGGAACCAAAGCAGGTGAATAAAGAGATGAGCACAACAAATGAAGAGCTCGTGTGAGAAGCTTCTGGAGCCACCGAAAGAAATAGGAAACAAACCCTAGACAGCTCATGACGGTTGTCATGAGCCCACAAGAGCACGCAAGCCCAGCAACAACGGACGGGAGCAGCAGCCCAAACGCAAGAGAGCAGCCACCCAACAGCAGCAGCCCAAAATCAAACCTCACAAACAAAATAAAGGAACAAGGTTAAAACAATATAAGGTGTAAAATATAAACTAGGCACATTTATACTGGATAATATACCAGTATTTTAACATGCCCCTACTATACTAATCTGGCGACTTTCCCAACCTCGCGCCGACCAATCAGGTGCAGCCTAGGCTACGCGCGAGGTCCAGACAAATACAAGACTAGATCTCACACTTAGCTCCTTGCATGAAAGCCTTCACTTACTGGACCTTGTGCCGACTACATCGGTTGTCCCTAGTGGTCGCGCGGAGAACAGAAGCGCATGTCATCCTAGGACAAGTACAAAGGTACAAGTGGTAGAGCAGTGGACCAATGAGCGTCCAACAGGCTGTATCCGATCGTGCTCCACGATTAACAATCGTACAGGAGACAAGAAGGTACACAAGGACGCATACGTGACACCAATCAGCTTGCGCCGACATCTGCTCCACGATCTCCACTTAGCCGCTGATGACAGACAGAAAACAAGGACAACGATCAGGACACGTGGATCCATTCAACGTGCGCCAATTCCATCCTTACCCAAAAGCACTAACGGTTGTTGCATAGGGGACAAGACGGATATTCCATGTTGTTGACTCCAGGCCCAAGGCCCATTAGCCCATCTCCTTCCACACCACTCCGGCTATAAATAGGAGCCTTCACCTCCAGGTTTAATTATTCTGTTCCTTGCTTTCTCACCCTTAATCACACTCTTGTTTCCTCAAAACATATAATTATTCTCACGCCGGAGAGTGGTTAAGAGAATCCCCTATTCCCCTCCTCTTAACGAGCTTAACGGGGTGTTTAGTGTTTTGCGGGATAATCATCACCACAGCTCGGAGAAGACAAAAAACATTAACCTTATTTATCGAGACACATACCACAAACTAATCACCGGATTAGTTTGGTGTTTCTTCGTATATGATACATAAAGCTTATGTGTTTTAAGACTAGAATCAAGGAGCATCATATAGGGTTTGATGAAATATTAATTTAGTATTTATCGAGACACATACCACAAACTAATCACCAGATTAGTTTGGTGTTTCTTCATATATGATACATAAAGCTTATGTGTTTTAAGACTAAAATCAAGGAGTATCATATAGGGTTTGATGAAATATTAATTTCGTATGGTCTAAAAATCTTAATCTTGGACACCGTGACTAGTAATTTTGACTTTTAGCGTAACAATATACAGCAAAGCATCAAATTCATGTAACCAAATACAAATCAAAGACTACTGGTTTAATTAATTCCTTTTTATTATTAACTAAATAGTTTTGTCGAGCTCCTTGTACTTGATATGATTTGTCTTGTATATATAAAAGTTATGGTTAAGGGTTCACTTGGCTCAATGGCAATGGGGGTCAAACTCCAATAAACACAACTTGCATTTTAACTTGGATAATCCAACCACAAACTGATCGATCATCTACTTTCAGGATGAAAAGGAAGGTTTTATATGCGGTCGTTCTAACAGTCGTGTGGAGTTTATGAAGAATAAGGCGGTTTTTAATAACAAAACCTCTTCGGTTTCAAAGGTCATGGGGAGACCAAAACCTTAAGTTTCCTTGGGGTAAAAACTAATCGAAATCGGGGGCATGACAAGCTTGGAGGAATTTTGATTTGGATGTGTTTCGTAAACTTTATTTCGTTGTAATGTTGGGGCATTGGCATTTTTGTCAGCTTCTAGCTGGTTAAAAAGTTTTGTTGGTCGCTAAAAAAGTATAATTGGAAAATTAACATTTTAACTAGTTTGTGACATTTAATTTTTTTTTTTGAATGGCAACGATAACGCTTTATTAACAAACCAAAACACAGCAAGAAGCTACGAAAAACAAAAACATAAAAAAAGAAAGGTAAATAAAAACAATAAACTTACATACACCCAACGATAGACAAGTCCTCAATAAATTCTCAATAAAACAATAAAAAGAGACATTTCATTAATTGATATTAATTATTGATAGTTTTAGAATGTTTGTACAACCATATCTCGTGTTACATTAAAACAGAACAAAGATTATTCTCAATGTATATAAGTTTCCATACATAGTATTTAACTAATAAATTTCCCTGTCATATATAGTTATATCATTGAAAATTCTCATAGAGAAACTTTTATCATTGAAAATTCGCATTAGTTGACTGACCTGTTGATATATCATTGATGTCATTCGAATTTTCAGTGATTGTGTTGTGATGCATTTTTCTTTTACCCAACTTTCCTATAAGGCCGGAGGGTATGGGAGGGCATCACCACTCACCCGCCACATCAGCCATCTATGGCGCCCTTGTCCACCATTGACCACTCCCTTGTTGTTAAAAGGGGGGGCGCCACCGTTTGTCCGCCACCGTGATAATGAGGAAGAAGGTGTGTGCAGGTGAGGCCCACTTCATTTCATCCAATAATTTTTTTTTTAATTTTGTTTAATAGGGGGCTTGCATGCAAGTTAAAGGGAGGGGCTTTAAAACCCTCTATATGACGTGGCATTGACGTGGAACTGACGTGGCGTGATAAAGCCCCTAGAGGCTTTATACCACACCCTCCGGGCCTAAGGCTATAACTACTCTTATATGTTATGCTTACATGAAAACCATCAACTCTAAACAGTCATTAAAAGTCACAAATCGGTCATAATTTTTAATTATGGTCGTTTAGTTAAAATTAGACAAATAAAATCAACACAAATGAATTTTAGTTAGGTTGTGAATCTTCTCGGTTAATAAGAGACATAATTAGTTTGATTGGTCAAATACATTCATAATGGTATCGTGTAATCATATACAATCAACGCAAGTAAAATTAGGACGACACACCTATAAAAAAACAAAGGGCGACAATCTAGTTACATCAATAAAGTCACTACTCATACTCATACTGTATTAAAGTGCATTGAAAAAATTCACAACTGACTCATACTTATACTGTATCAAAGTTACATCAATAAAAATTCACAACTAATCGGCAATACTCCATAACATCAATAAAGTCAAAATTGACTTAAAATATATAAAGGTTAAATTAATAAAATCCAATCTTACATAATTAGGGCAAAACAGGTTGAGTATTGTCAAAATGGGCAAAATAGTAAACAAGAAAATAAGGCTTCTAAATTAAAGACACAAGATGAAGATGATGCGACAATGTTTAGAATCCTTATATGATTTTTTATGTATAATGTTTAGAATCCTTATATGATTTTTGTATGTATTTATTTTCTTAAAATAATCTAAACTTTAATTAGAATGAACTAATTAACAAAAGCATGTCACCTATTTTTCTAAGAGGAAAATAATTTCACAGTAATTTTATTTATTTTTAAACAATAGAAAATTATATAGACAAGGTCAATTAATTACACAAAGAATTGATAGGTAAACAAAAACAACAAAACCCAAATAATAATGACTACTCTAAATTCCGATCATCCATATGTTGGCTGGCATTGTCCTAGTTTTAGAATGGTGCAGTCGTGTAGCCAGAGCACTTCACTCATTCATCTGATGAATGTGCCCGTTTTTAGTATCATTTCTTAACATGTGTTGTGGGTTAAGTAAGAAGCTATTTACAAATTTACAAAGTTGTTCCCCCTTTAAACTATTTTGTGTATTGTTATTAGTTGTTTCTGTGTTTTCCATTAGTCTCCAGCTAGTTAATTCTGTTTTAATATATTGATACTGTTATATTTATCTTTGATGCTGTTATATAAACTAAGATATAATATACATATAAAAACATATTTGCTATTAAAAAATAACAAATGCAACAAGTAGGTAAATTTTATTGGGGTTGGTATGTAGAAAAACCATCTCGAACAAAGTAATTAGAGAAACAGAGTTGAGCCTAGAGACGTACATTGGTAGACGGTATGGCCCCAGATACGAGGTTCACCACGTTGCTCTCAAAAGTTGTATAATCAAATTCAAAATTTAACTATAAATTTAATTATTAGATTTAATATTCTATTCCATTGTTAATTTTATTTGTAAATCACTCTACTATTTCGCTAAAAAGGACAATACATGCCTTTTTTCTGAATAACAATGCATGTTAAAACAACTGAAATTCGATTGAAATTATCAAAACCATAACCTTTGTAGGTTGAAAATTAAAAAAAAAATATTTATTTGCTGTTTTTCTAAAAATGATTCTGTTTCAAATAAAGCCATATTTACTTCACAAAATCGGACTGAATTGAAAAACATTTATTAGAAAACGTATTTGATTGATTAAAAAATAGAATAGTAAATGGAAAACATTTTATTAAATTAATTTGGAATTCAACATTCATTCACATATGTTATAACATCTTCAACATTCCAAAGGACTTTTAAATGATTGTCAAAACATCAACGCCTTTTTTTTTCTTTCTACCAATAATAGCACTCACCTTTGCCAAACTGGAATTCAGATCAAATCAATAGTTCAATACCCAAAAATGAAATGAAATTCACATCAAATCAGTACCCCAAATAATAATGCTCCAGTTAACAAATAGAAACCTTGAAACAAAAATCACCTTGTACTCATGACAATCCATTTTTCTAAGTTCGAAAGCCAAGAAACATTTTTGAAACAATTGCCAATCCTTTGTTTCGTCCGGTGTCTCAAGACATATGTAATTATCCGAAAACATCGACAAACCTCAAGTTGAGAATCCCACTGCCTTTCTCGGGCCCTAACAAAGACAACCATAATTACAACCGTTGAGATGAACTAAACACGTTAGATCAAATTGTTGGTTCCCACTTGCGTTGTAGCTCAAAGGTAAAAGGCAAAACCTTTTTGATAAAAGACCAAGGTTCAAACTTGAGCTAGTTAAATTAGCCGTTTATTAAAAGGAATTGATTGTTGGCCACCGCTATTTTTGCTACATGCTCCTAATCCTCGAAACTACATGTTATAATTTTACAAATCAAACCCGATTACCGTTTCCACTTGGACTTGAATAAAATTCCCTAAAAATTGATTTTGTTCATAAAAAATTCTTAGAGTTAAGCTTTTTCTATATTAGTATTTTTGAAAATTGTATTCATCATATTATAATTATATTATATTATATTATATTATATTATATTATATTATATTATATTATATTATATTATATTATATTATATTATATTATATTATATTATATTATATTATATTATATTATATTATATTATATTATATTATATTATATTATATTATATTAAAATATATATTAAATTAAACTATATCATATTAGCTACAGTAAAATTATTTCCTTTTATTTTTTCTTTTCCACTTTAGCCACATTAAACTTAAGCATTTTTATTTTATTTTATAAATCAAATAGAAAATATAAATAATTCTTTATATTATACTTAAAATACTTTTTTTGTAATAAATATGTCAAACATTTAGTGTATTATGTTTATCTTTTTACTTTTAGAATAATTATAGTTTTACCTAGTTCATTTTTTAAATTTTTTATTAACTGTAATAAATTTGGATATGCCATGTTTTAACTCGAGTTTAATTTAGGACGTAACTTTTTCGTGATTTATGAATATACCCTAACATGTGATTTTATCTACATTGGTTTTACTTAAGTTTAATATATAACATGACGTACCGCCAAAACACGCGCAATATTTTACTAGTTTTATACTAATATACATTGAAGTATTTATAACTTAACATTTTACATAGTTTTTTTTTTTTTTTTTTTGAACAAAAAAGCTTGCCTTTTACATAGTTTTTTTTTGAAAGGTGTGAATTATTCGCGAATGTCGGGAGGTCTAGCATACGTTGTCTTAACCGGGTCAATGCTAGAGAGCCCTCTTGCACAATAGATTAGGGGTGTGCAATAACCGAACCGTTAACCGAAACCGAACCGAAAACCGACAAAACCGAACCGAAATTAACCGAAACTGAATTAAACGAAAGTCAGTTAACGGATTTTTTTTACCATCGGTTAACCGAAATTAACCGAACCGAACCGAACCGAATCATTTATTTCTTTATATATTTATAGCTTTTATACCTCTATTTCATTTATTTCATGTTTTATACTTTCATTTTATGTAATAATACCTCTATTTCATTTATTTATGCCTTCATTTCATTTATTTATACCTCAATTTTATGTATTTAAATATCTATTCATGCATTTATACCTTCATTTCATTTATTTATACATCAATTTCATGTATTTATACCTCCATTACATGTATTTGTAAGCAAAAAAAATTAGCCCTTGTTTGAATTGTTATTAATCGAACCGAACCGAAAACCGACAAATTAACCGAATTAACCGAACCGATTAACCGATGACTTCGGTTACGGTTACAGATAATGCTAATAACCGAACCGAACCGAACCGAACCGAACCATGCATACCCCTACAATAGATCCTCAATTTAACCACTCAATGAGAAACCCTTATCACCCAGACTCGAACTTAAGACTTGAAGGGGAAAACTCAACCGGGCCCACCATAAGTGAAATTTAAATACCCATGTCCACCACTAGAGAACTAGTTATGGTTTCCCTTTTACATAGTTGAATGGTATTTAGTTGTCGTTCAAAAACAGAAATGGAATGTACGGATAGGGTATTAATTTTGTTACCAACGATGACACCAAAAAATTACAGCTAATAAATTGGAGGATTAATTAGTGAAAAATGATGAAAAAAATTAAATTGGTCAAAGCATGGTGGTGATTATTTGATTTAAATTGGGCCGAGATGATTTTAACAGAGCCGAGCATCCTGGGCCTCACGTGACCGGTTTCATGACATACGAGGTTTACCATGTGCTGACTCAGCATTGCTTTGAGTTCACTTATTGGACCATTGTCTCCAATGTGTCACTATCATCCATCGACATGTCGCCGGAATCTTTAAATTCCGACTAACCGGTACCCCGCTTTCATTTCGGTGCCTGAGATATTCTGATATTTATTTTTATATTTATATTTTAAAAAAAGATATAATAATATTAAAAAAAAAAAAATAATAGTTTTTCTATATTGGGTCCCTTAGTCGGATCCTATAAAACTCTGATTTCCCCTTCTCTCATAACTTCAACTTCCAAATTCTTTTGGTCTTCTTTTCATACTCTCTCTTTCTTTCTCACTCTTCTCCATTGATACAGAAGAACTTAACCCACTTCCTTTTTCTCATTCTTTCTCTCAAAAAACCCCTTTTTTACCTTTTCCTTTAACACACTCCTTTTTCAAATAAGTTTGAGTTGAGTCTTGGTGAAGCTAGCTAGCTTCTTATCAGTAAAGGATCTTTTTTTTTGTCAAGTCTCTTCTTACTCTGGTAGTTAACATGGATAGCTACGAACTGTTACGTCCGATCAAATACACCCAACACAAAAACGTTACAACAATGGTGTCTGTTAATCCAGTAGTACCGGCAACGGTAAAGTCTAGGAAGCCACAAAACCGGCAAACGACATCGTTTCCGAAAGTTGTACGGATATCAATGACTGATCCTGACGCCACTGATTCTTCCAGTGATGAAGAGGACGAGTTGTTTGCACGACGTCGGGTTAAGAAGTATGTGAACGAGGTTAATATTCAAACCTCGTGTAAAAAGTTGGTTACTGGTCGGAAAAAGGTTGGTGAGAATGTACTTCAAGTTAGACAACAGAAGGCGATGAAGAATGGTGGTGCTTGTGGTGTTCCGGTGGTGGCGGGTGGTGTGAGAAAGTTTCGAGGAGTACGACAACGGCCGTGGGGAAAATGGGCGGCTGAAATTCGGGACCCAGCAAGACGTGTTCGGTTGTGGTTGGGAACATATGACACTGCTGAAGAAGCTGCCATGGTGTACGACAATGCTGCTATTAAACTACGTGGGCCCGACGCTTTAACAAATTTTGTCACACCGCCGGCGAAAGAAACCACGCCGGAAGTCAGTGTTCCGTCAACTTCCGGTTACGAGTCCGGCGCTGAGTCTAACAATCTTCAGTCTCCCACTTCTGTGTTACGGTTCGAGAGCGAGTCCAACTCGGTCAAGGAAGCAGAGGAATGTCAATCCGATAACGGGTCGGGTCAGGAGAAGTTGGAGTGTCAAACGGGTCGAGAGGATTCAAGTCATTTTGGAGATTTGATGTACGACCAATTGGAATTAGATGTACCATATTTGGATAATCAAATTAGTCTATTTGATTATCCAACACCAGAAGTCTCTCAGATTGAAGTTGAATCACCGTTTTTAAACGAGTTCGAAATACCCGACCCGATCTATGTAACAAGCGAGGCTCCATCTTCAGATTACGTAACCGATAACTTTGCAGCAGCGGTGCCGTTCGAGGATGCACAAATATGGGCAACCGAGACGTTGTGGGATGAAGATTTTGGAATGTGTAACGATATGATGCTTGATGTGACATCGTCATCTTTACTAAAAGTGGATGATTACTTTCAAGACATCACCGGCGACTTTCCTCCGGCCGATGTTCTGATGACGGGGTGTTTCTGAGGAGTGGTTGGGTTTGGGTCACGGGTCAGCCGACAAATTTTGCACCGAAAACAGTTTTGTAAAACGACATCAGTCGTGTAATAGTAATAAGAGTAATATTATTACTATCTATAAATTATTAGGATATCTTTTTGATGTATCTTCCGAAAAAAGAAGATTTGAGTGAGTTTTTTCCTTAGAGGTATAATAAGACTTGTATTTTTTTAATCGGATTGTTATGTTAATGTTAGTCTTTATTTCCTTCTAAAATCAAATTAATTAATAAATATCTTGTGATTAATAAGTTTAGCAACGAAAATATAAGATTTGTCTGCTAAAAAAATATATAATATTCGTTAGGGATATAATTAATGGATATTAAAATGTGATCACACGAGGAGGCGTGATTTACGGCAAGGGGCGATTTTATTTGACTGGTAGGTGAGGGTGAGAAGTATTTAGTGGGCGATATGGTGTGCACTGCAGATTCAAAAGATAAGCACGCGGGCCTGGTCGGGCTCACAATGTATAATATCGGGTTCGACCGCTTTCTCACTTGTAACGTGGAAGTCAATGAGAAATTGTAGTATGTGGTAATGGAATATTATTTTATAGTAAAAGGAAAACAGATAAGTACATGAATGGTTTTTGTGTTATACTGTTATGCATGTTTTTTGTTTTATAGAAATAATGGATCTTGTACTTTCTCATTTAAATTTGTGACTGCAATAAAAACATGTTAAATTCATATGAAATAGTCACTTTATTCTTTTACTTCAAAAACAAATATATAGAAACCCTACCCATTTACATCTTGACATCCGCTAACGACTCTCTCACAGCCTTTGACGATCCAATCTACACCGTTCCTATGGTTCATAAAATCGTTCATCACTCAATTTGAGCATCTGTAAACAAATCTCTCATCGCCTTTGATGATCCCATCTGCACCATTCCTATAGTTCATAACAAGTATATAGCTAACACACCCCTAAATGATATCAATTTTGGGCATAACCAACAAAAATAATCATTCAAACAACATTATCTTTATTGTACACAGTTCATTTTACAACACTTGGCATATATATTAATGATTGTTACAAACCAATTAACAAACTCCCCAAACGATCGCGTCTGAAATCATGCTTATAGTCGATTATTGGTAAGATTTTTTTGATACTTATATCATGCGAAGAAAAGTGGGACAAATGAAGATGACTTAGAAGTGGATGATTTAGGTTTGCCAATGACCTTTTGGTGCATTGGCGGCCCAATGACCTTCCAAATTAGAGGTTATGGGTTCGAGTGTTGAATGAAGCAAAAAATGCTCAGAGTTGAGTTACAATAAGTCTTCGGGCGGTGGGTGTCTTTTGGATGTTGGTGGGCCGGGTTGGCTTTTTGCCATTGAATTTACCCGGATGATCGGACTTTTGTTGATCGTTTAAAAAATATATATATATATATATATAAATAAATAAAAATAAGTGTATGTCATTTTAATTTTTTTTATCGGAAACCTTTTATTAATATTATAAAAACAGAGACGATTACAGACTAATGACAGGTAGACGAGCAACAAGTTGCGCCGCTACCCCCTTCTGAATAGCAAATCCTACCCTGCTAAATGTTTGTTAACGTATTTTGTTAACGTTTGTTAGTAAATATGTTACATTTTCAAAAGTAGTAAAAACATAATTCATAATTTTAAAAAAGAAGATATTGTATTTACTATACTTAATAACATATTAACTGTCCTTGTAACTGAAGGAAAATTTCTTAGTAATTTAATGTTCGTGAATCTTCCCGTTATTTTTGCAATTTTAATGTTTATATTTTTATTCATCATGTTAGATTAACTTTGTATTTTTATATAGCTTGAAATATTGAATTTGATTAATATTGGTAAGAAATGAATGTATGGTGATACAAATTCGTGGTTGCTATTCAAAAAGATATATAAATTTGTGGTTGTGATCGTCGCCAAGTCATGGTGTATGAAAAGGGTTTTGCATCATAATATCACTTTCATTGAATACAATTATAGGGTCCGAAAGTACCTTTTCAAAGTCAAGTTAAACCCTATCACCTATACTTGACCTCGTTAAATTACTTTTCCAATATAATTATTAGATAATAAAAGAACTTGTTAATAGATTTTAAAAATATCATACTATAGATATAGGTTTGTAATGTATTGTAATAAAGGGATACGTACTTTAGTAGTATCCTTTGTTGCTGGAGCATGATATCAAGTTGTCAACTAATGGCAAAGTAAACAACTTTTCTTAATATTTTTAATAGCAATAAGTTTAAACTAATAGAAACGACACATAGATCCTCTTATTAAGAAGAACATTTACCCGTCAGGAGATTACTAAAACCTTAACACCCCTCTAGTTCTGTCGTTTCAGTTTTGTGTTTGTCGTTAACTTAGATCTACTTGTAAAAGCGAGACAAGACACATCCTACTATGTCTCGTATAGATTCACATTTTGTCTCAATTATTTTCTGTAAATGATAATGATCGATCTTCAATCACTCGATGAAAACAACTCCCACGCAAAACAAAAGGAAAAAAAACATGACTGTTTTTATATATAAATTAAATAGCATAAAGAGAGATATTTGGTTAAAATAAAATGCTAGGTTTTTTGAGGAATAATTGTAGTAGGTTGCATGTCATGTGGGGTTTATGACAAACCTTAATCCTCACTCAAAGGCGTGTTTGCCCATGAGAAAGAAAAACCAAATCAAACTTTCCCTCATTATTATGTCTCAATCTTCATTTTAATAAACTTTTTTTTCTTCTAAGAATGCCCATATAATCATATTAACTCTAACTAGCCGCAATTTAATAACTTATCATACAATATTCAATCTGATATCTGAAGTCACGATATTAAAGCTAGCTAGCCATGCATATGCAGCGTGTGTGTGTATATATATATATTACATATATGCATTGTATAATATGGAGACAATATCAAAGGTAGAGCGTGTGTAGGGTTGAAGGAAATGAAATTTGATGGTAGTGCATAGTGGAGTAATTATTTAAGAAAGAGCGAATTATGGTTACGCATGTGTTATATGACCCATTTATTGTTTTTTTGAGTCACTTCCAAACTTTTGGAAACAGATTTAAGAACATATTGCAAATCATATTTTTAATTTAGATTTACAATAATTATCTGTGTTTGATGATCAAATATTTTGGCATTTTCCAATTGGTAAAGTCATTGAAGTTAGGTGTTGTTCTTGATGAGGTCAAGGGTTCGAGCCCCGGATTTGGTGTAATTTAAACCATTAGAAAAACTTTGGCCTTTTTTAATAAAGTTTAGTAACTTTAGTTTAATTTCATAAATAATATGGTTAAGAATCCGCATCTTCTTTAAAGTATAAACTTGAATTGTACATTATATTGACATGAACAATTTTTGTAAAAAAAAAAAAAACAGTAGTTATGTCTGTAACTTAGATTATATTGAGTATGCTCGTTATTGTTGTAATACTCGTGAAAATATTGCTTACCTACTTGTTTTTGTGATTGCCATGTTAGATTCATTACAATACCACCTTGTAGGAACTACGTTTGTAAAACTAATGTAAAACACTTTTAAAACCACATAATATAATACAAAATAAAAGAGAAATTGTAAAGTACAGTGCTTGTCTACAACATAAATAAATAAAACTACAACATATGAAAACAAGATAAATATTGGTTAGGATTTGTATTCAATTTGAGTCCGTTAAAACACATTGTGAGTCTTGTCTCTTTCCCAGTGTACAACAATGCAAGTTGTGTGTACAATAGACGTTAGCACTCGAAAACGTGCCTTAAATGATATCAAGAATAAACTAAGATTGCTCGAAGCTTTTATTGGGTACGGAAACAAAAGATAAAAACATCCCAATCATTTAATTATAGTTAAACGAAAAAATAAATTGTATTAAACGTCTTAGTGCAATATATTTTGTTTAAGTGATTTTAATTGAAACTGAAATAATATATTCTTAGCATGCTCCGTAGAAACAAGGTCAGTATGAACGAGCAATATACACTTCATACTGCTTAGCTGAAACGAGTTTAGTAGTAACTTACCTTAGTAGTAACTAACGCATAAGTTGAAACAAAGTTCAATGGTAACTGGTTGTTATGTGGGAACTACTGTCCGGTAGCAACTAAGTTCAATACTAACTCACTAACTCGAACCTTTAACAGTGAAGTTCAAAACTTACTTGCAGCTCATTAATACACCCTATAGTGGCTAACCTCAGCCGAACCTATCAAGCAAGTTGCATTTGTAGGTCAACGGAAAGCCACAACCACTAAGCAACTCAGTACCAAATGAACAGCCAAAGACATAAAGGTGGCTCTCAAGTGGCTTGCCATGACGTGAGTGTGCTAAGTACAAAGTACGTCATCACACATTGCGCCCATAACACGCATGTGTAAGTGCAAGTTAGGGCTCTAAGAGCACACGGGGTGGTCCGTTATACCACCCCGATCACTCGTTAACCCATCACGCTACACCGCCGCCGCTTGAAGTATAACGCGTGGAATGTATAACGCGTTGATATTTGAAAATTTTGAACGTTGGGCATGCATATGACCGTTATATACAACGGTTACTTTATTAAAAAAAAAAAACCTTTAAACCTTTTATATATATCTCCATTTTAAACCATTTTACACACATCAAAAACATAAACCCATTTCTCACAATTTTTATATATTTCTCAAATGGAATTTCCTACGGACTCGACGTTTCCGATGTCTAGCGATAGTGATACCGAGTCGTCTTCCGACAACGAGACGCTAAAATTTTTTGTGTCGGTGTATAACGAGCTTGATGCCGAGTCGTCCCGCCCAAAGAAGAAGATGGTCGACCGTGATCGTATACGTGCCAACGAAGTTTTGATGAACGATTATTTTGTGAAAAATCCGCTCTACAATGCCGAAACGTTTAGAGATCGGTTTCGTTTACCTAAAGAATTATTTTTAAAGATTGTTGGAGACATTGAAGCAAGTGAGGAATGGTTTCAAGAAGGTTACGATGCGAGGGGGAAAGCAAGTTTCACGCCGATACAAAAATGCACGTCCGCCATTCGCCAACTAGCGACAGGTAACCCTCCCGATCAATATGATGAATACCTAGCTATGTCGGAAAGAACTTCACGTGAATGTTTGCAATTTTTTTGCAACGCGGTCATTAAATTGTATGCTAAAGAGTTTTTACGTAAACCGACGAGCCACGACATCTCACGT
Source organism: Helianthus annuus (assembly GCF_002127325.2). Taxonomy (NCBI): domain Eukaryota; kingdom Viridiplantae; phylum Streptophyta; class Magnoliopsida; order Asterales; family Asteraceae; genus Helianthus; species Helianthus annuus. The sequence continues at coordinate 148,962,902 of NC_035439.2, forward strand.
ATTTACGCCGCACACGAGGCTATATGACATTTTCCCGGGATGCTCGGTAGCATCGACTGTACACATATCGAGTGGAAAAATTGTCCAAGAGAGTTGCGAGGGGCGTATGTTAGGGGAGACATCAAAAGACCAACCATCATACTAGAAGCGCTGGCGTCGAATGATTTATGGATTTGGCATTCGTATTTCGGTGTTCCAGGTTCAAACAACGACATCAATGTGTTGCACACGTCGTCGTTGTTCCAAAGCGTAACGGATGGTACCCCACCTTCCTCTCCTTTCTATGTTAACGGTCGACATTACAAACGAGGTTTTATCTTGTGGATGGTATCTACCCGTCTTGGTCTGTTTTTGTGAAAGCTCCCTCATTTCTTGTCGAGGCTAAAGAAAAGGCGTTCAAAAAATTGCAAGAATCGGCAAGAAAAGATGTTAAGAGGGCATTTGGTGTTTTAAAGGGTAGATGGGGTATATTACACCGACCGGTTCGTGCGACGAGCAAGAAATCAATACATAGCATAGTGTATGCATGTATCATATTGCACAATATGCTGATCAAACAAGACGGACGTCAATATCCCCGGATTGGGTGCCGGATCCTCCCACACAAGTTCAAGTTCCACAAAATATCCAACTAGAATTGCGTAATGAAGAAACTCACTTTCGGTTGAGATACGATTTAATCGAACTAGTAGGTTCTCTAGGTTTGGAGTTTCCGGATTCGGACGAGGAGTAGGTTTTTTTTTTAAATTGTATGTTTCTAGTATGTTAAATTGAAGTAGTATGTTTTAAATTTAATGAAATTTTTAATTTTAGTGTTTTTTGTTAATTTCTAATTTAAAATAAAAAATTAAAAAAATTAGTGAAATTTATAATTTAGTGTTTTAAAATAAAATTAAAAATTTCTAATTTTAAAATGAAAATTAAAAATATTTGAGAGTGATAGAATTCCATCACTAGTGATATCACCCCGCCTACATTTCTATCACTAGTGATAGAATATTGGGTGATGACATGGCATGATTTGATTGGATAGTGGGAGTGATAGAAACTATCACTAGTGAACCACCCCTCCTCCCCTAAGTAAACAACACTTCACAAAGGCAACCACTCCAAGGTTCCACTCTTCTCCTACGCGAGACATGTTCCGACGCATTTCCCTTCCAATCTTTGCTATTGTGTATGTTTCAAATACACAACTTCAAGTATCAATGTCTCATTTACCTTATCTAGGTTTTGGACACTTTTTAGTTTGTTACGAAGCTCACACATAGTAGAACACAATATTAGTAAGTATTTATATTAACACCAATTATGTATAGTTACATATGTCTGAAGTTACTTACTGATAAACACATTTCCACTTGGTGAAAAATAATTATTTTATCAATTATCCAACACATGTATCGTATATCCTCTACAATGGCTGCTAACACTACCATCAAATCCCTCTAACCACCTTATGCTACAGGAAGTACCATTCAACTAATATGAAACTCCAAACCTATCCATTAGTAATTTAGACCCATTGTCTAATTGCATAACCAAGTAATCAGAAGTGACAAAATCAACCAAAAGTAAAAACCCACAACCACACACAATCTCCACCCTAAATGTTGCAACCATCTCTGATCTTCGAACACTTTGTATTATTTAATCTAACCAAAAACCCTTAATGATCTCGACCGGTTTCCTTTTCAACCACTAGGTACACAATTATGTACATTTAGTTGTTCTTTACAAGACTTTTAAAAATGGCAAATGATACATGTTTATGCACTAGTTAAATACATAGGCATCTATTGAATATATTATATGCTTTTTAGGCATAACAACGTCCTTTTTTATTTTCCTCTTTTAATTGTTTAGAATACGTTCTTTCAACATATAGTATAAACTAAGACATGCGATTCAAACGGGTAAAAATATGTATCTGATTCGATATTTTCATCACTAGAAATATCTAAAAAAAGTTAAAAGTATTGTTTTCTCGACGGTCCAATATAAGTTCTGTTGAAAATGATGTTGCGATTTTTTTATTTGTGTCATCGGCTATATCAAGTGTTGTACAGTATACCCTGACAAACGAAATTGATACCGATGGAACAACGTCAATACGTGTATTAGTATTATCGGAACCAGTGTTGGTATCCGTTATTATGGTTTCAAGTAGATATAAAAAAACAACATTATTTTTCTTGTTAAATGACTTTAGTGTTTTTTTATGTCTTTATTAGTTAGGTCACATCACACATACTTTTATGTAGTGAAACGGTTGTAAACAATGGTTTTTTTTGTATCGTACAAGTTGTGTTTAAAATGGTGTATTACTTTGTATCGTAATCATACCGATTGCCATGTACCGATAACAAAACGAAGTGGCCCGATCCCAATCAAACAACATCGACTGGTATTAGTATTCATTTTATTTTTTTCGATCGAAGTAAAAAAAGTTTCATAAATTGTAAGTTTATTTTTTTTTTCAATAATCATTTTCACCTCTTATACTACATACAGTCTCACTTTTACCTCGTTTAGTTTTTTTTACTTATTTGTTTTTCCCAAAAGTTTGCGTTCCTAGCTTTTTTTTAAAAAAAAAAAAATAATACGGTTGTACTTGATGTGTTTGAAATAGATTTTCAAGTGTTGTGTTGTAACGGTACCTTAATGAATGAAACCGATACTAACCGAACAACTTAGATACCTGAATTTATATTATCATAACCTTTATCAGTATTTCTTATTATTGTTTCAAATTGATGTAAAAAAACATTATCTTTTTAGTTACATGAATTTATTTTTTTCATTGCATGACTTTATTTTGGGGGTCACGTTAGACAACTTTTGTGTAATGAAACTGTTGTAACAAGTTTTTTTTTTTTTTTTTTTTTTTGTTATCATACTAGTTGTGTTCAAAATAACGTATTTCTTTGTGTCGTAAACTATATCGATTGCACGTACGATACCAATATTTAATCGAACTAGCCTGATCCCGACTGAGCAACTTCAGTACCGATGTTGGTATTTAATTTTTGTTTTTTTCAATAGATGTAAAATAAACTTTCCTGAATTGTAAATTTATTATTCATTTTCAAATTTTCATTTGCACCCTTTATAATATGTATAATCTATGTTTTTATCCGGTTTTCTTTTTTACTAATTTGGTTTTTCTTCGATAATTTGGGTTCGTTAGCTTTAAAATAAATACACGATTGTGTTAGATTTTTTTCTGGACGTTCCGACAATTTTTTTGTTGAAACCGAGGTTGCGTTTGAAATAGATTTTTTTGGTGTCGTAAAGTTTCGTGTCGTAACGGTATGCTGACGAACGGAATCAATACCGGTATCAGTATTATCGAAATTTGTATTTGTATTTGTGATCGTAGTTTCAAGTCCATGTAAAACAAAACATTGTTTTCTTTGTTACATGACTTATTATTATTTTTTTTGTAACATGACTTTATTTTTTGGGTTAATCAACTTCTGTATAATGAAACTGCTGTAAACTTTTTTTTTCTTTTTGTATCAGACGAGTTGTGTTTGGAATAATGTATTTTTTGTATCGTAATCTATACCAATTGCTAGTACCGTACCGATAAGGAAATGAGCCAACCCGATCCCAACTGAAAAGTGCCAGGACTAGTATCTATATTCATTTTTATTTTTTCCGATTGATATAAAACACGGGTCTATATCATTTGCTATATCACGAATTTATTTTTTCTTGATTTTGGCTTTCGGTTGCTATAACGAGTGTCAGTTTCTTAACGAAATAAATTGATACCGACCGAATTTCCGCCACATAACACAGATGAATCCACACTAGTGTCTAATAAATTTAGAGACTTTTTACCATATTAGTATTAGGTTAAAATAAATGCCAATAAGAAATTCTTTTGTAGCATTTACTCTCTCATTCTTTCTCTGTTATATAAGACGGGTGGGTGTGGTTTCGGGGAGGTGGTCGGGGTGCCGACATGGAGGGTTTCCCCGTCGGGAAACACCCCCAGTCCCGATCAGCCTGTCTCTATCTTTCTCTTGGTTCTCTTTCTCATTCTCTCTCTCTCTCTCTCTCTCTCTTAATATTTTTGGAAGGGATGGATGGGGAGACCATTTCTTCTTGATGGGGAAGAAGAAGGTGGTGCGGTGGAGGTGGGGGAAAGGGAACCATACCCCATAGTCCAATAAAGCTGATGTATTGTTCTCTCTCTTGGGGTTTAGATAGGTATTTCGAGTTGGTGCCGTAATCCTCAGATAAGGCATTTTGAGCTTTCAAAATTCGCTTCCCATTTTTTGTATCCAAACATTGTCGGATTCAATATTTTTTTTCAATATTTTTTTCCTGTGGGTTCATTTTTTTGAGTGGTCAACTTTTCACAACCATACGTTAGAATTTCATTGCGGGACGGGTTAAGTCGTGAAACATAATAAAGACCTGAATTTCATATCAAATTTTCCTTAGCATTAACCAAAAAATTCAAGTTAAGAAGAACCAAGTTAATATGGGCCTAAAGTAAGTTTATACAAGCTAGTGATAGTTCGGTATATTGTGTCACATTATCTTCATAACTATAATATCCAACAACAAGAACCATATCCACAACTAAGACAAATATGTTCCCGCTCACTAAAAGTCCTTAACCTTATACATTATTAATCCCTCTTAACCAAAAGAACCTCGTATATTACTTACTATATAGATACACTTAAAACTTTTTATTAGCTAAGTAGCATTTTACAGTTTTGAATAGACTCTCACAATCATAACTTATTGTAAAATTTCTATTTTAGATCTTTTTCGAAAAGTATAGACGTATTATAAAAAATACATAATACTTTTTCAATATATATATACATATATATATATATATATATAGAGTACGGTTAACATACAAAAAGCCTTATCATACATCACGTAGGAGACAATGGTAACCGTTGGATCAGGGGTATAATCACGCATGGGACCACATAATCACGCATGGGACTATAATCACGCACGTTCTATGATAATAACGCACGTTATATTTTTTGTCATGTATGTTAATGTAGGTTAAGCCTTGAAGTACATTATACTTTCTCTCTATATATATATATATATATATATATGAGAGAGCAAAAATAAAAGGGAGTATGGCATGCTATAGAAAAAAATTGAATATTGTGATTTGTATATTTATGACTTTTACCATTTGCACCATCTTGCAATTTTATAGGTGGGTTACTTCATACTTTATTCAGGGGTTAACTGAAAAGTTTACACATACTTTCTATTAAATTTCAAAATTTATTGGATTCGCGTGAACCCAGACTACTCCATGTAAATCCGTCCCTGTATCCAAAGGAAGATGGTTCATGTTGGACGATTTGAAAAGCAGAAAAAGTATATTTTCAAAGCAAAGAAACCGATTATCCGAAACGTTATTAATGAAGTAAAAGCTCTTTGGTTTTTTTGGATTAAAAGCCATGCAACATCTGTCCATGTGGAAGAATCAAGGTGGAGAGATTTCACTTTTGAATAATGTTGTTCTTGTAGTTTGTTCTTTTCAGTTGTATTGTTGGTTTAGCTTAGTGTTGTTACTAAGACCATGTGTAGTGGGACGTTTTTTTTTAAATTAAAAAAAACGCCCGAAAACGCCCATGCACCATTACATGGGGCGTTTTTTTAAGCAAAAAATCAAGAAAAGCCCCTTTGGCGTTTTATAAACCACGCCCAACACCCTTTGTCTTTGTCCAATCAGATTTCATCTCCCCTTGTCCTATCCAATAAGATTTTTTCTTTTTTTTTTCTTTTTTTTTATTTAATGCCCCAATAATGCCCAATAATGCCTCATCCTCACTACACCCATTTTAGAAAACGCCCAATAATGCCCCTTTGCTGACTGGACCGCCACATAACGTAAAATGCCCACACTTGAGGGCATTATTTTCCCCTTCCATTACACATGTTCTAATAAAGTTTGCCTTTAAAAAAAATCATACAGGTTACATTGGTGGAAACGCAGTGGAATTGGTATATGTCAAAATGATGGTATAATGATTACGGAAAACTTTATATACACACAGTGAGCGTGTAGTCTGTGGATCATGGTGGTGATTATGTTTAGGACCTGGAGTCACGTGACCTGTATATGACACATATTTTAATTCTTTCTTTCTTTCTTTCTTTTGTTTTTTAGTTTATGCCATAACGTAAGTGAAAAGATATTATATTGGCCAAAGCAAACAAATACACAGCGTAGTAATTTACAACTTTCTTTCATGTCTATAACACATGGTTAATATTTGATCTCCCCGAAACAGTCTGCTTTCTTTCAGCTCGTCTTATTTTCTTAAGCTGATTTTTTAAGATTCCTATACAAGAACGAAAGCAGGGTAATTGATTCTTCTCTTAATTGAATACACAGAACGAGAAGCAATCTGCCATCAAGCTTTCTACATATAAAACTCAATGCAAGTTCGTCTTTTGTACCCGATCGTTTAGTATTTCTTGAACTTTCTACGACTCTAGAGTTATCTAAAGAAAAATAAACTATAACACACATTATTAAATTAAAAATAAGAAAATAAAAAGGAGATTGTAAACCAAATATAACAAAATAAACAACACTTATAAACTATCGACAGGGTTAAGAATAAAACATAATACTTTGGGTATGGTCTCGTGCGGGACCGGAGGCTAACTCGTGTGGTCGGTGCAGGATTTAGGACCATACCCTTCATTCAATATGAAATGTACTCTTACCTAGGGGTGTTCAAGATCGGATTATCCGGTTTTCGGATATCCGAAAACCGGATATCCGAAAATTTCGGATAGTGAATATTGATATCCGAATCCGTATCCGAAATTTCGGATATCCGATATCCAAAATTTCAGATACGGATTCGGATATCCAAACGGATATCCGAATTTATAAAAAAAAAATCAAAAAATCCGTTTTGTGTATAGAATAAAACTAAACTTATATTCGATTTTCCAAATTTCCAACATTTAAAATTAAAAACAATCATAAATTCACACGAATACAATTATTTACTACTTTTTTACTAATTTTTACAATAATTCAAACTAAATATAATGCTCATATACTATATATATTTATAAAAAAATAATTAGTTTTCGGATATCGGATAATCGGATTATCCGAAATTTTTGAAATTCATATCCGAATCCGAATCCGAAAATTCGGATTATCCGGTTTTCGGATATCCAAAATTTCGGATATTTCGGATACGGATTTTCGGATATTTCGGATTCGGTTTCGGATCCGGATTTTTTTGAACACTCTCTTACCCAAATCTCTAAGGTTATCTAATGTGGATTAGCGCCATCCTTTACATCAACTTGATAAAGATCCTAACACCACCTAAGGGACACCAAAGAGACACCCGTGAGAGAAATAATGGGCGTGAAAAGAGGGTGAAAGCTGGACTCATTTTGCAACCTTGGTGCCTGATGAGAACTCTCTATTTGGAGAGGGATGGGTTGCCAAAGGGCTTGAATCCACATCGGTTAGGCTAAGAACTATACTTACGAGGAGCATGTATACTTGATGTTAAAATAATTTTTTTTCACTAATTAATAGATAATATATTTGTGTAGATTATCTTGTATTTATTATTGTTTCCATATTCATTGTATGTATCCCTAAATTATGGGATTATAGTTTGCTATATAATGAAAACCCTAGAGAGGGAGAAGGATCAAGGATCCTATTGTTTCATGGTATCACAAGACCAGGAACATCCCTAATCCTCTCTTCTCAGCCGCCGACCCCCTCTTTTCTTTCCTTGTTCTCGGCTGTAAACCCTCTCCCTCCCTTGTCTCCTCCAAAACTCCCTTCCTATGGACTCCAAAACCCTTCACCCGGCCGTCACGGTCTCCAACATTAAAACCGCCATCCCCGTCACACTTGAGATGGAAACCGGCCATTGGTCTACATGGTCGGAATTGTTTAAACTCCACTGCAAGGCTTTTCAAGTTTATGATCATCTACTACCCCGCCCGCCACCTGCCGCCAGCCCATCCACCGACAAAGATAAAGACAAAACCGTTGAAACATCCACTTCCAACGAAGCCTGCGAGCGCCTGGATTCCATTGTCCTTCAATGGATTTACGGAACCATCTCTCAGGATCTCGTTCACACTATCATCAAGCCTGGTACGACCGCCCACCAAGCATGGACTACCCTTGAGAACCTGTTCCAAGATAACAAGAGTGCTCGCACTCTTCACCTTCGCCATCGGTTCACTACTACCCGTCTCGAGAATTTTCCTAATGTTTCGGCCTACTGTCAAGAACTTAAAGTGCTATCCGATCAGTTAGCTAGCGTGGGAAATCCCGTTGACAATGATGCTCTCGTTCTACAACTCATCGCCGGTCTCATCGAACAATATGAAGGCATCGGCACCGTACTTCAAGGTCAAGATCCACTGCCGCCATTCGCCACTGCCCGCTCCAAACTATGTCTCGTTGAATCGCACAAGCAGGAACAGGCCCTTCATGCCGCCAAAGCTGCGGGTACGGCCCTTCAAACATCCACCCGCCCAGCACCTTCAACCCCAGCCAATACCGCGGACTTCTCTCCCTCATCGGACCGTGGTCGCGGTCGTGGACGGTCGCGTGGTCGTGGTCGCGGTAGCGGTAGGCATGGCTCCGGCCGAGGACGTTCACAGTTCAACTATTGGCCCCACCCATACCCATCTTACAACTACTGGCCGCCACCTCCTTATGGTTGGCCTGCTAACGGGCCGAACCAACAGTATCCCCCACAGTGGGCCTCGCCTCCATGCCCCTATCCTACCACCAGTTCTCGGCCAACCAACAACAATGGGGCAGGCATTTTAGGGTCCAAACCATCGCAGGCTCATCACGCGGCTTACGTCCCAACGGACATCGATCAGGCACTTAATGCAATGTCATTGAACCAGAATGAGCCAACATACTTTATGGACACCGGGGCGACAGGTAACATGTCTAACACCTCTGATAATTTTCACTCTTTTTCTAATAATAGCATGGGACAACAAATTATCGTCGGTGATGGCTCCACCATCCCGGTACTTGGACATGGCACCAAAACATTACCCAACCCTTTCCCTCCCCTTGTTCTTAAAAATGTTTTATATGCTCCCAAACTGCTTAAAAATTTAATCTCTGTTCGTCGGTTCACTACCGACAACTCTGTGTCTGTCGAATTTGACCCCTTTGGTTTTATTGTGAAGGATTACAGGAACCGGATCCCTATCCTCCGGTGCAACAGCAGCGGTGAACTTTACCCACTCGTGCTTGGACCTGGAACCACCACCTTCCCAACCACCTTTGCTGCTGTCACCTCCACATTATGGCATCAACGTCTTGGCCACCCTGGACGTGCTCCTTTACAGTCTCTCAAGTCGTCTTCGTCTATTATTTTTTCTAGTTTAAATAAAAACCTTTGTCAGTCTTGTGTACTTGGAAAAAGCAATACTCACTCATGCCTCTTTACCAAATACCTTTTGGCATCATGCCCTAGAAACCGCTACCTACCTCCTAAATATCTTACCCGTTAAACATTTAACCAACAACACCCCCACCGAAACCCTTTACCAACGCATACCATCCTATGACCATTTGCGTGTCTTCGGATGCCTTTGTTATCCCTTATTCCCCAACACCACCATTCATAAACTTGATCCACGGTCTACCCCTTGTGTCTTCTTGGGGTATCCGCCAAACCATCGCGGTTACCGGTGTTTCAACCTTCGCACTAAACAACTTATCATCTCTCGTCACGTGGCGTTTGATGAAACGACTTTCCCATTTGCCAACACTATCAACCCACCCCCAAACTATGACTTCCTAACCACCTTCCCTCCTATTCTTTGGCCACACATCCAGCCTTTCACTCAGCCCCAGCCGCAGCCCACTACTTCTCACCCCAATACATCTGTCCCTAACCAGCCCAATCACATCCCTCCCTTCACCTGCACATCGGCCCAAACCAGCCCACCTTCATCGCCCTCCCATTTCAGTGCCCCCATTTCACCCGCTCAGGCCCAACCTAATCACATGGCCCAACCCGCATCACCCATCCCTCAAAACAGCCCACCTGTCTCACCCATACAACCACAGCCCAACCTCACTCCTCCGCCACCACCTCCGTCCACCACAACCACCCGTACCATGCGCACGCGCGCAATGGACTGCATTGTTAAGCCTAAAGCCCGCCTAAATCTACACGCTTCCACCACTTTCCCTCTTCCAAAAAGCCCAACTGATGCCTTGTCCAATCCGGTCTGGCACAAAGCCATGACTGACGAATACCATGCTCTTATCAAGAACGAGACGTGGGAATTAACACCGAGGTTGCCCGACATGCACATTATCCGAAGCATGTGGTTATTTAAACACAAGTTCAAATCTGACGGGTCATTAGAGTGATATAAGGCGCGATTAGTTTGTGACGGTCGCCTTCAACAAGTGGGTGTTGATTGTGGGGATACTTTTAGCCCGATCGTCAAACCAGGAACGATACGTATGGTTTTAACCATTGCTCTTTCTCAGTCTTGGCAGGTACACCAATTGGACGTGACAAACGCATTTCTTCACGGTAACCTACAAGAAACAGTTTACATGTATCAACCTATGGGGTTCAGGGACAAGAATTATCCTGATCATGTATGTCGACTCAAGAAGTCTTTATATGGGTTGAAACAGGCACCTTGGGCGTGGTACCAACGCTTTACCGACTATGTTCTCACCTTGGGATTTGTGCAAAGTAAATGTGACGCTTCTCTATTCACTTTTCATCAGGGTTCACAGGTTGCTTATCTTCTATTATACGTGGACGACATCCTGCTGGTCACCTATTCCGACACACTTCACGGCAATTTAATGTATCATCTCGCTAAGGAATTCGCCATGAAAGATCTCGGCCCTCTTCGCTTCTTCCTTGGCATCTCCGTTACGCGCCACAAGAACTCTATGTTTCTCTCTCAACAGTCATATGTTAAGGAAATTATTGAGCGAGCCGGCATGACATCTTGCAACCCCGTTCATACCCCGGTTGACACGCTTGCCAAACTTAGTGCCAATGCCGGAACAGATTTTCATGACCCCACTTTATATCGCAGTCTGGCAGGTGCTCTTCAGTACCTAACTTTCACTCGCCCGGATATTAGTTACGCTGTACAACAAATATGCATCCACATGCATGCCCCGAAAACGGATCACTGGAATGCTCTTAAACGTATTATTCGCTACATCCAAGGTACTACATCCTTTGGTCTTACGCTCGGCCCATCCACATCCCCTCAACTAATTGCATACACGGATGCTGATTGGGCCGGATGCCCTGACACTCGTCGGTCTACTAGCGGCTATTGCGTTTATTATGGTGATAACCTTATATCTTGGTCCTCTAAACGGCAAGCTACTATTTCTCGTTCAAGTGCCGAAGCTGAATATCGAGGTGTGGCTAATGTCGTTGCAGAAGTTTGCTGGCTTCGCAACCTTCTTCTGGAGTTACAGCGCCCCCTGTCTCGTGCCACACTTGTTTATTGTGATAATGTTAGTGCCGTTTACCTTTCCGGGAATCCAGTCCAACATCAACGCACTAAACATATTGAGCTTGACATCCATTTCGTTCGTGAAAAGGTTCACCGGGGTGAGGTTCGCGTTCATCATGTTCCTTCACGTTATCAGATTGCTGACATCTTCACAAAAGGCTTGCCACGTGTTCTATTTGAAGATTTTCGAGCCAGTCTAAGCCTTCGGTCACCTCCGGCTTTGACTGCGGGGGTGTAATAGATAATATATTTGTGTAGATTATCTTGTATTTATTATTGTTTCCATATTCATTGTATGTATCCCTAAATTATGGGATTATAGTTTGCTATATAATAAAAACCCTAGAGAGGGAGAAGGATCAAGGATCCTATTGTTTCACTAATTACCCTAAACTCAAAACATCCACCCCCCCCCCCCGCGCACGCACGCGGACGCCAAGCACACACAACAAACAACTCTAAGTGAGTGAACGAGTTAAAAAGACAACTGTTATAAAATTTGTTAACTCAAAATGGGCCCAAGTGTGTTAGCACTGCCAATGACCATTGCTTGTCTCCACCACCTACTCCTTATCGCCAACACCAATTCTGTAGCCTCCACACCACCATCGAACGCCACCGCCACAAAGAAGCCCACAATCACCGCCACCAACAAACTAACCCACCACCACCATTGTCTCCTTCGGCTCTGCCACATCATTAACACCACCTTATAGTAGCCCCACCACCACCATCATCGCCACAAGCCACCATAGAAATAATAAAGTAGGTGAACTCATTTTAGTCCTTTTTTTCTAGAAACAACTCATGTCACGCGGAGAACACCTTTTATTAACACCCGTTAAAAGGTATCAAAACGTGTGAAAGAAATGTGCCCCTACCCAGTGTAAATTTAGGAGTAGAATTAGATGGTGTAAGCTAGCTAATAAAAGAAACTAGTTATTAATAAACGTCAATATAATGGTCATTATAATGCAATTTTAAGTGGCTAACTTGGACCCTGAAACTGATGGTGTTAGCAAGAGACAGTAGCAGTGGCTGCCAGGCCCTTGTATCGTGTTAGGTTCTAGTTAAAAAATAAAACAAATGAGACAATTGTATTATTTATAGATGTTGCATTTGGTGGACTATGAAATGGTAAAAGACAACAAGAGACAAAAACCGGATAAGTATACGGTTTGATCACTAGTTCGTACATGTATATGTCATTTGATGTCTATTATATGTTTCATTTAATCAAATTGTACTACTATAAGCATGATCGAGTTAAAGGGTCAAACAAGTTATTCTACATAACAGAATAAGTACGATTAGACATGTTTCATGTATCGTTCTTTAGCAATTAGTGTAGTAAATATGACATGCTATATTTTTGAACGAACTTGAACTGTTCGTCTGTCCTAATTTAGTTAAATTTTAGTTCGTTTAATTAATCATATTTTATCACAAATAAAAACCAACATACATTTAGATGCATGGACTTGAAAAGGTTGTGATAGTCAGAGAAACAACATGTTGTAGGAACATATTTAATTTTCGAATTTTTTTAGTAACAAGTCAAAACTAAAACAGTATAAGTTGATTTGGAAAAACAAAGCGATATCTTTGAAATAATTATGTTTGGAGGATGGACCGTGAATAGGCTACTTGTCACGTGGGTTTTAGCTGTAAAATTTGGTTAAAGGCCCACTCACTGCCGACGAACCTAACCGTAAAAGTTTGGGTTAAAATGGGCGGTGGAGGTAATAGTGTCACGCAGCCGGACACTCCTCTATTAGTCCAACAAATTTACAATTTTATCCTGTTTTAAAATTACGATTTTCCCATCAGTATAAAATTATGTTTTTGCCCCCACTTAAAAATAAATTTGCGCTTTTACTCTCAGCTAAAAATTTCGATTTTGCCCTCGGTTAAAAATTACAATTTTGCCCCGTTTAAATTTACACTTTTGCCATTAGTTTTTTCCCTTAAAATTACGATTTTGCCATCAGCTCAAAATTATGTTTTTAACCCCACTTAAAAATAAATTTGCGCTTTTGCTCCCAGCTAAAAATTTCGATTTTGCCCTCGGTTAAAAATTACGATTTTGCCCCGTTTAAATTTACACTTTTACCAGTAGTTTTTTCCTAAAAATTACGATTTTGCCATCAGTTCAAAATTATGGTTTAACCCCCCCCCCCTCCCACTTAAAAATAAATGTACGTTTTTGCTCCCAGCCAAGTTACGATTTTTTCCCCAACTTAAATTTACATTTTCTCCATCGTTTTTGTTTGTTTTCCTGGTTAAATTACAATTTTGCCCCCAGTGTAAATTTGCAGTCATGCCGGCAGGTGCCTAACACTCCCTAATTGGTCCTTTTAATTAACGATTTCATCCCTGAATTAAAATTATCATCTCGCCCTCGGTTCAAAATTACGCTTTTCCTATCGTTTTATTTTTTTTAGCAAAACTATAAAAGTTTTTTGTTTTAATTGGTTTACTCCATTTAATTTTTTTTCGTGTCAAAGAGCTGCCTAACACTCGCTCATTAGTCCTGAAAAATTACGGTTTTGCCCTGAGCCGAAAATTACGGTCTTATCATCGTTTTACTTTTTTTCATAGCAAAATTATAATTGTGTTTTTTAATTGATTGAAAATTATTCAGACATCACCCCACAACACACACGGGACATCAATTAGTTCTCTGTAAGTATTTTTTCTCTTGTGTATATGTTTTTTTTTTCTTTTTTGCATTTTATTTCATTTTTTATTTTGTAACAAAACTTTGTTTTTATTATAAGTATTTTGTCTCTTGTGTACATGTTTTTTCTTTTCCTTTTTTTTTTTTTGCATTTTATTTTTTTTATTTCTTATTTTGTAGCAAAACTTTGTTTTTATTATTCTTAACTAGTATTAAGCACCTTCGCGTTGCGGTGGGGGCGAACGCTAATGCCACACTACTGCCAGCGACCATTAACACTGAAGTTGCGGCGTGTTAATGCGAAGAAATTAAACCGAAACGTAAAACATAGAATAGAATAACTAAGTTGATCTAGGACTCGCGTGTTACGATGAACACACGTCTATTTTTTCCCGTTTAACTGGTTCATCGTAATCTATATATAATATATATCATTACCACTATACAATATCTCTATATCATTACCACTATACAAACCATAATGCATACATTACAATAACCATTGCATCAATATGTTGCAAATTATACAACTATACAAACCATAATTCATGCGTACAACAACGCAACGCAACGCAACGCAAAACAAAAGAAAATTTGAGATGAGGAAATGTGGCTATGGCCTATGAGTACAACTAATTATGCATAACGTACAACAAAATATAAGGAAATATGGCTATGGGTACAACCAATTATGCATAACATACCACCCTCAATGCACATATATGTTGCAAATTTATAGTATATAATGAGTTTAGTTTTTATTTTACGTTTTTTTCTGATTTGAATTTTTAATGAGTTTAGTTTTTTTTTCTTAGTTTTTGTTTTACGTTTTTTTTTTCCGGATGTGATCGTCATTTGATTGCTATTTAACACGGTGTTTGATGGTAAAATTTGGTCCCTCAAGGTTTTTTTCGTTCGGTTGCTACTTAGCACAATGTTTGACGGTCATATTTGGTCCCTTAACTTTTTTACCCCCTCCACTTTCTAATATGTACCGGGATTAATTCAACTTCGTCTACGTTTTACGTCACGTAAGTCACTTGATGGTAGTGTTTTTATTTACGTTTTTTTCCGGTTTTGATCGTCATTCAGTTGCTACTTAGCATGGTTTTACGTCCCCCGTCCCGCAACGCGGGTTCCTTAATACTAGTTATTATAATTAGTCAATTGGATAGACTAATCATAGTTATTGTTATGAATCTTACCCTTTTTATTAAGTTAGTTTTACTATTCAAGTAAATACTACACTGATCCAAATTTGCGGTAAAAAAGTAATATACTGCAGTTATGACGTTTTAAGTTTTTATTTTTTATAAATATCTAGTTTTAATATTTTAATATTAAAATGGAACAGACCCTATCATCCGTCATATCACCACTTGTGAGTTGTGACATTATCTTGGTTCATTAGTAGGTGGAATGCATCTTCAACAAAAACCTAAAAATAATAAAAATTGGTAAACAGCCAAACAATAATACAGAAAGATAAAGATAAATGCCAAGAGGCATTTGATGTAATGACATGGGTGAATTCTCTCCAACCATATGATAATGGTTTAATCTCATTATGAGTATTTAGGTCGATTTTAGGAGGCATAGAATTAGAAAATGCATGTGCAGCGTCCTTCAAAAAATAAAAGATAAGATAAACGAAAGAAGTGATAAAATACTTTAAACTCTTGTATGTATCGTATGTGTCATTTGCAATATTAAATGTAACAAAATAATGAAGTCAAAATAACCGTTTATCAAAGTTAACAATCATGGTGGGAGTGGTGGACCTATAAACCATACCATGTATCACTTTCTTAATATGTACTTTTGATTAATGTCATAATGAAATAAACGAGAAAAGATAAATTCACTTACGATGTTTCAATCGTTTTCAAGATCATTGTTTGACTTACATGTCGGTAAATACATACTTGTTGGTTAAATCTCTTTTTAATAAGCGGTTTTTGGATGTTGAAAACCAGAAACGAACCAATAATTTCAGTTTTGCAAGTATGAAACAACTTTATTTATTTTAGTAAATAAATTTCAAATTAAGACATACCCAACAACTACCCTTTAATTTGGGATCCGGTTTGATGTCGACATGAGTTCTAAATAATTATAATTATAAATTATAAATATAAACAAAAACCAAACATATCGTTATCTCGATGGTTGAAGGAACATGAAAAGCGTCCTTTCCTTTACTGCGTGTTGACCTTTAATTTGTTGAGCAACTTGCAATGCGGCAACCGAAATATGACCGAAAGTTTAAAGGAAAGCAGCAAAGCAAAACGTAGTTTAAACAAATTGATAACACTGACATGAACATCGTGTCCTTTCCGGGGCCTACATGCGTTTTGCATACAAATCTTTGACGTTTAAAAAACTCAAATGCAACTACTTTCCACAGGAGACAATGAGAAAACGAGAATTCTAAATTCTAAAAAAGAAACAAACAAAGAAACGTTTTAAATAAGAAGCAAAAAAACAAAACACGTGATTTGACTCTCATTTTAATATCCTGTATTCTATTAGCATATGTATGTTTACTGTTTACAGTTGAACATGCAAACATACTCGTATAAGGTTAAAATGTGTATACTTTGTTTTATAACTTTGTGTTGGAAAATAAGTGAAAATAGCATTTTTCACAAATATAGGAAAATGATTTTTTCCTATTTTGGACTAGAAATAAATATAATAAAATGAGCGGGTTTTATGTATTTATTTGTGGGTTTGTGTTCTATGTTGGAAGAGCTTCGCAACGAACTAAACCGCGTCCAAAACCGAGCTAAGATGAATGAGATATCGATGCTCAAAGTTGGGTGTTTGGAACATTCAATGTTGAAACTAAAGGGAAAGTAGCACCTTGTCCCACATAGGAGGAGAGATGGAACTTAAATGGGTATTTAAGGTGGAACTCTCCATCCTTATTGTTTCATGGAAGCACACACTAGTGTCCTCGCGAAGGGTGCGGAGCACCCTAACTCGCACTCGCACTCGCACACGCTCGCGCGCGCGCGCGTGGCGTGGGCGATGAGGCGCAATGTGGCGCTTTGATGGCGCACTTTGCACTTTGCACTTCGCACTGCGCAGAAGCTTCCAGCATTGAATGACAGGGCAGTTTCAGTCCAGCTTCGTAACTGACGAGTTAATAGGCTTTGACTGAGAATTAAATGACGTATTAAATTGCATTGAAGACGTTTAATGCAATTTAAACCTCTCATTTAATTCATTTTGACTGTTTCAACCTAGGAGCTGTATAAATACAGCTCCATACCCACTTCAGAAGGACACCAGCAACACAACAGTAATCCAAACTTTCTCTCTAGAATTTTTTCTTGCAGCTTTCAAGGTAACCTTCGGGTTGTAGGCGAACTCCGGCAGTACTACTGCTCCGGCTGTTGTACCCTGGGAAACAAAACGAGTACTCTTGGGAGACTCGGAATTTGTTTTAAGGGAAGCGTGTGTTCACGTGCCTCAGCCACTCTGCTTCTACTCCATTTCTTGTATTTTGGCTTATTTCAGTTGTAATAGTAATAGTATTTCAGCTTTCTTATTTCTTTGTACTGTAATCAATTAAATAAAATTTGTTTTATTTTAATTATTTACACGAACGGTTCCTACAATCTTAAAACAAATTTTTAAAACCGTTCGTGTAATCAAAACCATTCTGTTTGTGATTCAAACCAGTTTTGATTTCACTCAGTTTGTGTTTTAAAAACAGATTTTTTTTAGTTTTCATCTTCAAAGGTGCGACTTTGGTTGAAAACTATTTTTGGTTACATTCGAACTTGTCCTAAATTTGCTAAAACTTTCTGATTTGGTCTTCAAAGTTGGACTTAGAAGCCAATCTGTAAGTTCTAAAAATTATAAAATTTTCTGTTTTTGGTCTTCAAAGTTGGACTTAGAAGCCTAAACAGTAAATTTGTGGTAAAAAAATTAAAATTTAATTGTTTAATTCTGGTTTTGCGTAAATCAGAATATTTTTTACTAAACTTTTAAAATTTTAATTTTTTCAGAATGTCGACCTCAAACAACAACAATACGAATGTTGTAGTTGGAACCCCTGCCAACACTGTGGGAGCGTCCACTGTGGCAAATCATGCTGAAAGACCTGAGAAGTTCTCGGGTCTACACTTCAAGCGGTGGCAACAGAAGATGTTCTTCTACTTGACCACCATGAACCTTGCGAGGTTCTTGACGGAAACCGCTCCCCAACCTGCGGAAGGGGAGACCGACGCTCAGGCTCTGAGCGCGGTAGATGCGTGGAAGCATTCGGATTTCATATGTCGAGGCTATGTACTCAACGGTCTCTCGGATGCTTTGTATAATGTGTACTATAATATCAAGACTTCCAAAGAATTGTGGGAGTCTTTGGAGAAAAAGTACAAAACGGAGGATGCGGGAACAAAGAAATTTGTTGTCGCCCGTTTCTTGGACTTCAAAATGGTTGATAACAAGCCGGTTATGAACCAAGTCCAAGAGTTGCAAATTATACTAAATGACATCCATGCCGAGGGAATGGTACTTAGCGAGACATTTCAAGTGGCAGCCATGATTGAGAAATTACCTCCTGCTTGGTTGGATTTTAAGAATTATCTTAAACACAAGCGGAAGGAAATGTCGGTGGAGGACCTTGTTCTTCGTCTTCGTATAGAAGAGGAGAATAGGATCGCCCTAAAAAACAGCCTTGTGCAGCCTAGTGCTAGTGCAAACGTGGTTGAGCATGGGCAATCCTCTAAAGGCACAAAGGGCAAGGGGAAAAAGGACAAAGGGAAAGGGAAAGCAAAGGCTAGCAACCTTGGACCGAAGAAAGGGGTTGTGAAAAAGAAACCTCAAACGTTCCAAGGGACTTGTTACAACTGTGACGAGCCGGGGCATCGGGCTAACCAATGCAAGAAACCAAAGCGTGAGCGTGCGCACATGGTGAATGAAGACGGAATGCCTTTGGTGGCAATGATTTCCGACAAAAGCGCAATGATGGATGAGGTCAATACGGTGACCAATACTCCAAAAGGTTGGTGGGTTGATACGGGTGCGACCCGTCACGTTTGTGCAGACAAAAGTCTCTTTACCACCTTCAAGGCGCTTTCTGGAGAAGAGAAGCTGTATATGGGAAATGCAGCCACCGCTGACATCATGGGTGAAGGAACGGTGATCTTGAAGTGGACTTCAGGGAAGGAGCTCACTCTAAGCAACGTGTTGTATGTCCCAGACTTGCGCAAGAATCTAGTCTCGGGATGGTTGCTTAACAAGTTTGGATTTCGTTTAGTTTTTGAGAGCGATCAATTTGTACTAACTAAACGAGGAACGTATGTAGGCAAGGGTTATGCCCAAAATGGAATGTTCAAATTGAATGTAATGGCTGTCAAGAACATGAATAAAATTGCTACTACTTCTACTTATATGCTTGAGTTTTCTGAATCGAATAAATGGCATGGTAGATTAGGTCACGTAAATTTTAATTCAATACGCCGTTTAATCAATTTAAATTGTATACCAACATTCCATATTGATTCACACTATAAATGTGAAACATGCGTTGAATCCAAACTTACAAGAACATCATCGAAATCGGTTGAACGAATAACCGAACCCCTTGATTTAATTCACACTGATATTTGTGATTTAAAAGTGGTACCCACAAGAGGTGGAAATAAGTACTTCATCACGTTTATTGACGATAGTACTAAATATTGCTATGTATATTTACTAAAAAGTAAAGATGAAGCAATAACTAAATTTATCTTGTATAAAAATGAAGTTGAGAATCAACTTCAAAAGAAGATAAAAGCTTTGCGAAGCGATCGAGGAGGCGAATATGTTGCACCTTTTGCCGAGTTATGCGCAAAAAGTGGCATTGTACATGAGTGTACACCTCCTTACTCTCCACAATCAAATGGCGTGGCGGAACGAAAGAACCGCACATTGAAAGAAATGATGAACGCCATGTTGATAAGTTCTGGGGTGAGCCACGAACTGTGGGGGGAAGCCATTCTCTCGGCTAACTATCTTTTGAACAGGATACCACTCAAAAAGAGAGACGAAACTCCATATGAGTTATGGAAAAGGAAGAAACCTTCATACAAATACTTGAAAGTGTGGGGGTGCCTAGCAAAGGTGACTGTACCACCTCCTAAGGCTCTTAGGATAGGACCCAAAACTGTTGATTGCATATTTATTGGGTATGCACATCAAAGTAGTGCACATCGCTTTCTTGTACATGAGTCCAAGAATCCTGATGTACACGTAAACACTATTATGGAGGTGAATTCTAACGTTGTGTCTTACTTTGAAAATGTGTTTCCTTTGAGAAGACAAACACATGCAACGTCATCAACACCCAATTTTGAAGTAGGTGAAAGTTCATCTACACCAGTTGATGAGGTGGTTCATGATAAGACACATGAACAACCTGAGGTTGAAGAAACCGATCGTAGGCGAAGTAAAAGGCCAAGGGTTGAAAAATCCTTCGGTCCAGACTTCGTTAGCTATATGGTTGAGGGCGAGCCCAATACATATCGCGAAGCGGTCTCCTCTTCAGAAGGACCTCAATGGAAAGAAGCAATAAGAAATGAAATAGATTCTATATTGCAAAATCATACTTGGGAGTTAGTAGATCTTCCACCTGGTTGCAAACCACTTGGATATCGTTGGATATTCAAAAGGAAGATGAAAACTGATGGAAGTATTGATAAGTACAAGGCTAGGTTGGTGATTAAAGGATTTAGACAAAAGGAAGGTCTAGATTACTTTGATACCTACTCGCCTGTGACGCGCATAACCTCGATTAGATTGGTTCTTGCTATAGCGGCTTTAAGAAATTTGGAAGTTCACCAAATGGACGTTAAAACCGCATTTCTAAATGGCGATTTAGAAGAAGAAATTTACATGGAGCAACCTGAAGGTTTCTCCGCCCCAGGTCAAGAGGGTAAAGTATGTAAACTCGTCAAGTCTTTGTATGGCTTGAAGCAAGCACCAAAACAATGGCACCAAAAGTTTGATCATGTCATGATTGACAATGGTTTCAAAATAAATGAGTGCGACAAATGTGTTTACTTCAAAGACACAAATGAAGGTTATGTCATCTTATGCCTTTATGTAGACGATATGCTTATCATTGGGAGTAATGATAAAATTATCAAAGCTACTAAAAGCATGTTGAAAGCGAGATTTGACATGAAAGACATGGGTTTAGCGGATGTGATTCTTGGAGTAAAGATCATAAGAACCCAAGAAGGTCTTGTCTTAAGTCAATCTCACTATGTGGATAAAATTCTTGAAAAATTCAACTCGGGAGATACGAGTGTCGCTCGAACTCCAGTTGATACCTCCCAACATCTCAAGAAGAATAAAGGAGATGGAGTTGCTCAGTTAGAGTATTCAAGAATTATAGGTAGTCTAATGTATCTAATGACATGTACTAGACCCGACTTGGCTTACGCGGTGAGTAGGCTAAGTAGATACACCAGCAATCCGTGCGCGGATCATTGGAAGGCTATCACGAGGGTGCTTAGATACATACGATACACAAGAGACTATGGACTGCATTATACCCGACAACCAGCAGTGATCGAAGGATACACTGATGCAAACTGGATATCGGATAATAAAGATTCCAAATCAACAAGTGGTTACGTGTTTACACTTGGAGGAGCTGCTATTGCTTGGAAGTCTTCTAAGCAAACAGTCATAGCGAGATCCACAATGGAATCTGAATTTATCGCCTTGGATAAGTCAGGCGAGGAGGCGGAATGGCTACGTCAATTCGTGGAAGATATTCCAAGATGGCCAAAGCCTTTGCCAGCCATATGTGTACATTGTGATAGCCAATCAGCGATTGGTAGAGCTCAAAGCTTGATGTACAATGGCAGATCAAGGCATATGCGACGTAGACATAACACGATACGACAACTACTCTCAACGGGTGTTATCACAATTGATTATGTGAGATCAGCGGATAACATTGCGGACCCGTTTACAAAAGGCTTAAGCAGAGAGTTAGTAGAAACGTCGTCAAGAGGAATGGGACTAAAGCCCGTGGTTAATGGGAATATGAGGGAAACCTAACTTAGTTGACTGGAGATCCCAAGATCTAAGTTCAATAGGACAACTTAATCATATTACCAGAACGGAGTCACTGTGGGGGAGTACCCCAAACTACATAAAAGGGAGTTACATATACTTCCTAGTCCATTCCAATCAGTGACATGAAGTGAGGTTAAGCATATTAAGGTTAATGATTTCGGGAAATCAAATAACCATGATGCTTTTAATGATTCATGGGAATCACCTATGTTAGAGAGAAGTGGGGTCGCTTCAAATGGATTTGTGGGGTGCGCAAATCCTAGAGCTCTCGCAGAACCAGGCTAGTGTTCCAGGACCATAATAGGACACGACAATGAGGAGTTGGCCAAACCAGGGAGAGTATTGTGTGAAGTGTATTGTCGTTTACACAAATGGGGGTATGTTCAAGGACATCGCGTCTACATATCGCTAGTAAGCTAAGTGCGCTTCACAAAAGAAGGTTCAAAGGCTTCAACCTACCTATCTTGCAATACTCAACTGTCGAAGTTTATCGTTGAAAAGTGTAAGGAAAAGATCCATTTCCATACATGTGGGGGATTGTTGGAAATTTGATGAAAATAGCATTTTTCATGTGGGGGATTGTTGGAAAATAAGTGAAAATAGCATTTTTCACAAATATAGGAAAATGATTTTTTCCTATTTTGGACTAGAAATAAATATAATAAAATGAGCGGGTTTTATGTATTTATTTGTGGGTTTGTGTTCTATGTTGGAAGAGCTTCGCAACGAACTAAACCGCGTCCAAAACCGAGCTAAGATGAATGAGATATCGATGCTCAAAGTTGGGTGTTTGGAACATTCAATGTTGAAACTAAAGGGAAAGTAGCACCTTGTCCCACATAGGAGGAGAGATGGAACTTAAATGGGTATTTAAGGTGGAACTCTCCATCCTTATTGTTTCATGGAAGCACACACTAGTGTCCTCGCGAAGGGTGCGGAGCACCCTAACTCGCACTCGCACTCGCACACGCTCGCGCGCGCGCGCGTGGCGTGGGCGATGAGGCGCAATGTGGCGCTTTGATGGCGCACTTTGCACTTCGCACGCTCGCATCGCCGCGAGCCGCTTGAGAGCCGCCTTTGTATTTTTGACCGCGCGTGCGTGGTGAAGCACAAGGGTTGCAAGGACCAAGTGGTAGGTGATGCGGTGCATGACGTGGCAGTCATGCGCGCGCGGGTACACGAGGCGCGCGGTTCGGAGCATGGTGCATGGGTCCTACTGTGCCGTGTGCGGCGCACCAGAGTGAGCCAATACGGCGCGACTGTGTGGCGCGCACGTATAGACTCACAAGGTGACGTGGCGCACGCCGCATGGACGGACTTGAGCTGCACCGCCGCACGCCGCATGGACAGACTTGAGCCGCACCGCCGCACGCCGCACGGCAGTGAGCCAAGAGGCCGCACGCCGCACGACAGTGAGCCAAGAGGCCGCACGCCGCACGGCAGTGAGCCAAGAGGCCGCACGCCGCATGGCGCACCGCGCATGGGCGCGCGCGCGCGCAGAAGCTTCCAGCATTGAATGACAGGGCAGTTTCAGTCCAGCTTCGTAACTGACGAGTTAATAGGCTTTGACTGAGAATTAAATGACGTATTAAATTGCATTGAAGACGTTTAATGCAATTTAAACCTCTCATTTAATTCATTTTGACTGTTTCAACCTAGGAGCTGTATAAATACAGCTCCATACCCACTTCAGAAGGACACCAGCAACACAACAGTAATCCAAACTTTCTCTCTAGAATTTTTTCTTGCAGCTTTCAAGGTAACCTTCGGGTTGTAGGCGAACTCCGGCAGTACTACTGCTCCGGCTGTTGTACCCTGGGAAACAAAACGAGTACTCTTGGGAGACTCGGAATTTGTTTTAAGGGAAGCGTGTGTTCACGTGCCTCAGCCACTCTGCTTCTACTCCATTTCTTGTATTTTGGCTTATTTCAGTTGTAATAGTAATAGTATTTCAGCTTTCTTATTTCTTTGTACTGTAATCAATTAAATAAAATTTGTTTTATTTTAATTATTTACACGAACGGTTCCTACACTTTGGTTAACAACTAATCATTTTTTATGTATATAAGTTTTAGAGTAAATTGCCAAAATCGTCTCTGAGATTTGGGCATGTATTCCATTTTCATCTAAAACATTTTTTTACAATATAGTTCTTCACATTTGGGATTTTTTGTCATTTTCATCCAAACATCTAATTTGTTTTATTTTTTCTAACAAACATTTGGATGAAAATGACAAAAAATCCCAAATCTCAGGGATGATTTTGGCAAAAAAAAGTCAGACTTTTGGATGAAAATAACAAAAAATCTCAAAAGTGAAAGACTATATGGTATAAAGAAGTTGTTTTGGATGAAAATGACAAACATACCCAAATCTCAGGGACGATTTTGGCAATTTACTCTAAGTTTAATTTAATTCAGTTATATGATATTAACCATCTTTTTACTAGATCATGCCAAAAAAAATAGAAAAAAAAGAACACTATTGCTAGCTTCAGACATAATGCACAAAGGCATGCTCATTGCATCACTCTGGTTATTTAACCCATGGCCGATAACTCGTCTAGACAAGTAGAAGAACCTCCTTCAGGCCCATAAACCTTGGTCATATTCTTGTTAAGTTTATTACTAACATGGGGTCTTTGTCGGAGATCTGACATGTGATGCTCCCAAGGACTACCTAATAATGATGCAATAATGCAGACATGCTCAACGAATATAAAGCAGCTAACACGCCACCCAGAGGACTTCTTGGCAAACTTTAGGTTGGAAATGATAACGTTGATTAGAATGTTTGTCCTGTTATTATGTTATTATGGGATTTTTCTGACTTGTAACAGCTCTTGGGCATGAAGAGTTTAACCCGATTCTGTACTTGAGCAACAAAAGCCAATGCTTCTTCATTCACTTTTTACTTTTTACCATTGTGGTCAGCCAATGGCAATGCAAGCACAATTCGGCTTTGTTCCAACCAAGTAATTATAGCACCCCTTTCTGCCTGTTGCTATGTTTGCACAATCTATGTTTAAACAAGAAAGAAATAACATATCCTGTCATGTTTTAAATAAATACATTGTAGATGATCAATGATAGAGGACATTTGCCAGAAATTGCTAAGAAACCTATTAATATAAAAGTTAGATCATGTTATTTATATTATTACTAATATTATTAAGTAAACGTCAAACGTATGTGTCAAACACTGTCTTAAGTGTATGACGGTTGGTCTAACAATTACAACTACCATCATTTCCCTCTAGTATATAAGTGTATGTAAGACATCAAATTGATAAATATATATTACTAGTTATTCCACAATTTTTGTATCATCATAGTGATATCAGAGCATAGAAGAATCAAACACAGTTAGAATATGGCAACAAATAATATCAATATTTAGTGGCGGATCTAGAAGAAAAACTCAGGGGTATCCTAATTTTTTTTACCGTACATTTATAAAACGGAGCAATTCTTTTTACCGTACATTTATAAAACGTTGCAATTCCTTTTACGATACATTCAGTGACGAATGAGGGATTTTATATGTATGGAGTTACTCTTTTTAGATGGTTTAATTTCATACATGCAAACAAAAAAGTTTTATGGCTCGGTTTTGTTCGGTTCGAGTCGGGTTCTAACCTAAATTTTTATATCTTCTGATATGTACTAATAATTCATCACGAACCTTAATTTAGTATAATTGTTAAAATGTTTGGGGTTTTTTATTAGTAAATAATCTCAACAATAAAGCATATTTATATGGTGAAAAAGTGTTATCTGTTATTACATAGTTTAAAAAAATAGATAATCTATGATAAAATATTGTTATAAGTAGTAAGCTTCAAATAAAATAAAAGAAATTAATAAATTAGCAAATAATAAGCTAATTAAATACTATACATATAATACAATAATAATTTGTGAGTTAATTAAAGTTAAACTAAACGAGTAACCCGTCGCGATGCGGTGGGGGGGCTAGATTTATATTTACGTTAAGCCAGTTGTCATTGAGTTATATCCATTAGGTTAGATAGATTAGCTACAACCAAGAGTTTGTGTCCAGGTTTGTACATGTGTTATAGTTGCAACTTAGGTTACTAACACTAAGCATGTTAATTACATAAGTTGCACAAAAGACATATTCCTTGAGGACATGGCTTGCTTAACTACGGCCTACAGTTGCATTTTTTCCTACTTGGCAACTGTAAAAAAGGTGTTCGACGTCCGTATCATTCCCCGCGTCCCATGCGTCCCCTCTTTGAAGTGTTGTTGTTATCTGGGATGGTAAAGAGGTTGGTTAGCAAGGTTTGTGTAATAAGATATGTGAGTATTAATCTAGCGAAGCATTAATTAGCTTAAGATTACAATAAACAAACCAACGCACTAACTTAAGATAAATACACTTGCTTTAAGCTTATTTGTCCAAAAAATAGTACATAAAGGTAGATCTAACACTAGTGATAATGATTCACTCTTTACTGCAGTCACTTGGTATGTTCAGCAAAGTCATTGGGTAAAAGAGAGCCCAAAAACAACAAACTTTCTAGACAATCTATGGGCTAACAAAATGCCAGGACTGATAAACTTCTTATACAACCCATGGGCTAAAGAGAGCCCAAAACGTCTGTATGTTCAGCGAGATTACTGGGCTACAAAAAGCCCAAAATTAATAGACTTCTTAAGCAATAAGTGGTGTTGAGTTTGTTATGTTTGCCTGGCGATTCGTCTAGAGGGCGCTTTTGTTGGTTAAGCTTGGGGTTGGGTGTTTTTGGTGGAGGAGCGCCCATGTGTTGTTGCTGAATGTTGTCAGTTGATGTATGCACAACAGGAGGATCCGAAACACTGGCGGCGGCATATTGTTTCCCTCTAACGGATATGTGCATTATTTTTGGTTTTCCAATCATGTCATGGATTTCCTTTGGAAGCATTTTAGGATCTGTGTAGCCATTGTTCGTCATCATTTCAGCAGGGCGACCATCCCTTCATCAAAGAATGTGACATCAATTGGTTTTGTTGAGTCGTTGATAATTGCGTTAAGGGAGAACCTGATTTGTTAGACGTGCTTAAGTATTTAGCAATGGTTTAGTGCATGTATAAATTTATCATTACTAAGTCAGCTAAAAGCTTACAGGAATTTTGGTGAAATATCATCGTCATCTTTACAGACGTAGTTTAAGGAACCATCTTACTCTAGGTAGACTTTCTTGTTGCATTTTCAGCAGTGAATGTAGAACCAGCTACGATTTTCATGAATTTTTTTTTTTTAATTCACGCATGGCACCTGAACCATGTAGAATTCTGCATTATGGTGGTTATAATTTGCTATTGGAATGACCTAACATCATAATTATCTTGGTAAGATAAATAATTATTGTGTAATTTGATGTGATAACCTGCTCTTATGCTCTTTGTGGTGAGGTTAAATCCAGAAGAGTAAGCATTGGATCTTCTAAGTCTTCTGGCTGAACTGGCGGCAGTGCTTTCAGCCTATATTCATCAAATGGAAGATAAAAAGCACTTACTTCTTGTTTTTTAGAGATATATTTGTAGCAGAGGTTATTTTTTGGGGTTTAGTTTGTTACCTGGCAACATATTCTGCAGTATGTGGCGTATCAGGGTTTATAGCAACTTCTGTCAGGTGGGTGGACTCAAGTTGCATCACTGTTTTTGGTCACACAAACATTAGGTAATGAAATGCTAGATTACATTTGCTAGCCAATGTATAATAAATTTAGTTACTTGAGTATTTTGAAACTTGTGTTGATGTGATTGCCACAATGTTGCCCGGTCCGACATCTGTCCTGATTATATATCTTTTCTCTAGCCAAAGAGTTATCTCTACCCTGTTCATCCTGTATTGTAAAGAATTTTTTGTTGTTGTTGTTGTTATGATTCAGCAGTGGTGTCAACTTGTTTACGAATGTTTGTTAAGCTTACCGCTAGTCGCGTAGGACCACCTTTGTTAGGATTACGTTCTTACTGGTAGTAAATGGATAGTTCTTCTCGACACGACCAATAAAATCTGGAAAATTTTCAAGCAGTAAAGACGATTATTAATAATAGATTAGTGTAGTGTTTAGATGTACGTGTTAGTACTTTGTTGTTTTTGATCCTATTGAACAGAAGGTCATATGATATAAAACCAAAACACATGCTCGATATGTAAGGGTTCTCAACAGGCACAAATTTCAATTTCCGTCCAATTACGATTGAGGCAGTGTGGTTAACATAACCATGTAGTCTCTTGCCTTTGTACAGACATACCCACTAACCTTTTAACATGAGTTAAGGCGAATTATTGAGTCAAAGTACTCAATTTCAAGTGTGTCACCGGTGGCTTCCATACCATCGCCCTGCATTGATAATCATGTTTAACGGTTAGCTAGTACAAAGACAACATGTAAGAATCATTTTAAATTTCCTGTTGATTCAATAGTAGGCTACCAATAAAGGATATTTGGTTAATTAAAACCCACTGTATAATTTACTACAATACAATGGCTCTGATTTGTTTTAGGGAATGAAAAGTAAAAGCAATTTATTTTAGCAACTAAGATTTGTTTTAGCAATTTATCATAAAAATATTATAAGGTTTAATAATATAAGAATTAAGCATCAATTTGTTTGTTGTTTATGTAAACTTTATAGAAAGATAACATTTATTAGGTACGTCTTACATGTTGATCAACAAACTGATAGCAAAGCTCACCCTTCTTGTTCATTGTTGGCTTAGCAATCACAATCCATTTCTTAACAACCCTGATTCCTATAAGTTGTTGCTTTTCCATAGGCCTGATATCCCGTACACGCTTGATTTCCATCCTCTTTGTGTTATGTAGGCTGCATGTTTACCATAAGCTACAAGGTCACCATGAATGAAATAATGCTTTATGTTGGTAATAAGAATAAGATTGTGCTGCTAAACTATAACATAATTTTAAAGCAAATAATCTTATGTGTTTATGTAGGAAGTAGTAGGGCTATATGCGCAAACATAAAAGATATATATTATATAGGAAATCTTAATGCATACCGTTCGTAGACCCAAAAAATTCGTTTTATACTTTATTTACAATCGTGTAGACTATGTTCAATTGCAAAGTAAATTATGTGTATGTGTGTGTTTTAGTAAAGACTATTAACTTCAGCATGAAAGTCAGTGTAAACTATATTTTTGGTAATGTTCTCATCATTGTTACCATCTGATACTATAAGTATTCGTAGTGATTCGGGAGCAGTTGCCCTTGATAGGGCAACATATAATTGACCCATGTGTGAATACCGGCTATGGCAAGTAGACCCCTATTTTCTCTAATGATTGCCCTTGGCTTTTGTATAGCCTTACTGGAAATTGTGTTCTTTTAAATTGAAAGGGAAAATCTAGGTCTTTATGAATCAAAGAAATCTTTGGTATGAATACCTGCCTGCCAATAAACTTCCCCGCCATTATTTGCGCCTCAATGATTCTTGATGGCAATTGTGTTAATATCATCCGTGTCCTATTGCAAAGTCCTTCAAGAGGGTTTAGGTTTCTACTACTGAGCATGTTATTATCATAACAAATTAAGTAATTGAGACAGGAGATGAGGATTTAGAAGACACGTAGAGCAACAAAATAAAAAACACAAACATAAAAAACCTAACATAAACTGGCAAAAAAAAAAACAAACATAACTTAAAAAATTACCTCAAGAAATCAAAACCACAAACCAAATTAAGGAGAGTTCAACTTCAAGCCCAATCATGAAAACCTGATACAGATTCAAACGCAGGATCAATGACAAAAGAATCATTCATCGCGGAATTGGAAAACTGAAGAACAATACAAATCACTCACCCATCGCTATCCAAATCGCCAGTAGAGAATCAAGTGTAATTGCAAAGAAGAAAAAAGTAGAGTGACAAAAAGAAGCTGATTTGAATCCTATGGTTATGAAAGGAGACACGTGTAACCAAAACAAACCACAAAAAACACCTTTATGCCTTCTATGCAACACATACAACCACAAAAAGCACATACTACCAATTAACCACAAAGTACAACCACACACTGCCAATTCATGTTGAAAGTTATAGGATATATAAATTGTAAAAAGTAAATAAAATAGAAAATTCATATTAGAAGGCTAGTGAACCTATCACGTGACCCACTTTCCAGAGTTCCAAGAAAGGAAAAACAAAATCCAAAAAAATTCAATTCTCTTTTGTTTGAAAAACCAAAGTCGTCTTCTTCTTCAAAGAGTCTCTGAAACTTCATTCCGACCAAAAGCTCCCATCTTTCTTCAAAAAATTTCATTTTTCGTCTCATCTCTCTCTACTATTATATTAAGGGATATATTAATATTTCCCCAGGGGTATCCGCATATATAAAATCGATGAAAAAGAAAAAAAATTACACTTCGCCAAGAAAGTTGAGGGGTATCCCGGGCAACCCCTCGCCTACATAGATCCGCCCCTGTCAACATTCCATAACCACAATTGCCAAAGTTAAATCCAATTAAAAGTATAATTCGAATCCCAAGACCTTTGGAGTACTAACATCGGCAGAGATGACAATATTCATAAAAAAAAAGACGAGAGACAAGAAGGCTTTGTATCTTTTTTATTAGGATGTAACTGAAGTAGTGTTTGAGAGAATCTTAACTACAAATTCGTCTAATGCTCCTGCAACATTCATGGACTTGATGAATCAAGCATGTCGAGGTATGTTGCACCAATCAATGATTTTGTTTATTGATTGCATTTTAATTTACTCTAAGAACAAAGGTGATCACACTTGTCACATATTGAAGTCTTGGAAAATTTAAGAAATAAAAAGTTATGCGCTAAGTTTTCAAATTGTGCCTTCTAGTTATGAGAAATGCAATTTATGGGTCATGTATATAACCTGAAAGGAATTATGGTAGACCCCACCAAAGTTGAAGCAGTTATGCAATGAAAAGCTTCTATAGGGCAGCGAATGTGCGTAGCTTTCTTGGTTTGGCAGGATATTACAGAAAATTCATAAAAAAATTTTAGTAACATCGTTAACTAAACTGACACAGAAAAAAGTAAAGTTCGGATGCGGTACATAACATGATAATCAATTTGTAGAACCAAAGAGAACACATGGTCTGATGGGTTGACCTTACCCGGCGGATTTAAATGAAGAACTGGTTGTGTATTCTGATGCTTCTTATCAAGGGTTGGGATGTGTGATGTTGCAGTGTGGTAAGGTGATAGCTTATGCTTCATGACAACAAAAAAAAATGAAGCCAATTATCTCACCCACAATTTGGAGTTTGTAGCTATAGTGTTCGCATTGGAGATATGGAGACATTACTTATGTAGATTTAATGTACTATTTATACGGATCACAAGAGTTTGAAGTATGCTTCTTATCAAGGGTTGGGATGTGTGATGTTGCAGTGTGGTAAGGTGATAGCTTATGCTTCATGAGAACAAAAAAACATGAAGCCAATTATCCCACCCATAATTTGGAGTTTGTAGCTATAGTATTCGCGTTGGAGATATGGAGACATTACTTATGTAGATTTAATGTACTACTTATACGGTTCACAAGAGTTTGAAGTACTTATTTGAACAAAAAGATCGGAAAATGAGGCAAAGGCGATGGCTCGAGTTATAAAGGATTATGATTGTGATATCATGTACCACCTGGGGAAAGCTAATGTGGTAGCTAACGCTTTAAGCCCTAAGGTAAGACATGAACTGATTCGAGTGAAAAATCGCCAGTTAATGGTAACTACGAATGTTCTGAATCGGATCAATAAGGCCTAGGTAGAGGCACTCAAGGTAGACAATACTAAAAAAGAAAGAGTGGTAGGATAAGTAGCAAAGATAGAAGAGAACATCCATGGTATTAAGACCAGGTTTGGTCAAATATGGATTCCTGAGCATGGGGAACACCGGGGAAGAATACTAGAGGAGGCGCACAAGACACAGTATTATATCCATCCCGATGTCACGAAGTTGTATCATGATCTAAGAAAGGACTATTGGTGGCCGGCAATGAAATGGGAAGGAGTGAATTTCAAGTTTTGTCCTTTATCTTTAGGCCACTTTGCAAGTTTTGTCCTTTATGTTTAAATTTGATGAGTTTTGTCCTTTATGTTTAAAAATCAAGCACGTTTTGTCCTTTATGCTTGATTTTAAAGGACAAAACGTGCTTGATTTTTTAAACATAAAGGACAAAACATGTTTGATTTTTAAACATAAAGGGTAAAACGTGCTTGATTTTTTAAACATAAAGGACAAAACTCGTCAAATTTAAACATAAAGGACAAAACTTGCAAAGTGGCCTAAAGATAAAGGACAAACTTGAAATTCACTCTTCGGGAAGTTATGGATTATTTAAACAAGTTTCTAACATGTTTACAAGTTAAGGTAAAGCACTAAAAGGTTTATCGATGGATTCAACCACTAGGCATATCAGAATTGAAAAAGTAACATATTACCATGAAATTCATAACCAACCTACCTAAGACAGCTAAAGGTCAAGACACCATCTGGGTAAATGTGGACGGATTAATGAAGAGTGATCATTTCTTGCCAGTCCATGAAACTTTATGGTTGAAAGTTTGCCCAAACTATTTATCAAGGAAATTGCCGCACGATATGGGGTACCGGCGTCCATTATTTCGGACATGGACACCCGGTTTACATCCAAGTTTTGTATGATTTTTCACAATGAGATGGGAACAAAGTCGGATAAGGACACCCGGTTAGAGTTAGGGTCTGTTTGGTATGGGGTAATGGAATAGATGAGAGAATGGAATGGACAAGGTAATGGAATGGACAAAGGAATGAAATGGATCATTCCATTCCATTGTGATGTTTGGTTACTCATATATGAATAGAATGAATCATTACTTTGTACAATTTGATAAACAAAAAAAAATGAAGTAAACACAACTGTATTAAAGCGACAAAAATATAATTGACTCAATAATAATAATAATAATAATAATAATAATAATAATAATAATAATAATAATAATAATAATAATAATAATAATAAATTAATAATAGATTTTTCATATATATTAATATTAGTATGAATATTAATAAATATAAATATAAATACAAATATAATAATAATAATAATAATAATAATAACATATTTCTTTCCATTCCTTGAAGGAATGGAAAAAAAACACCTACATACTAAGGAATGGAAATTGTTATATTTGGAAGGAGTTACATTCCCTTGGAATGCTCCATTCCATTACCAATGATAACCAAACATGTTTATTTTCATTCCATCAGAATGATCCATTCCATTCCACCTTTCATTCCTTCATACCAAACGCTACCTTAGAGTTAAAGTAAAAACAACAACCCGCCTCTAACCTCTTTCATGGTTTATTCCTTCGCGTCGCTCCCCGTTCGAAAACAAAAAAAAGGCCGACCCGAACCTTCGAACCGACCCGAAATTGTTTATGTTCGGTCCTTTGACATTGGAGCATTTAAAAAAGTAAACCCATTGAAAAATATCCTGGATCCATCACTGCCTATGTGCACAAAAGATTACGATCTATCGAGTTTAAGGTTGATGAAGGTTTCACCATGGTAGAGAATCATTAGATTCCACAAGAGGAGAAAACTAAGTCCTAGACATATTAGACCATTTAGATTGTAGCACGCGTAGAGAGCAGTGGCATATAGGCTGGATCTGTCTGATGTGTTGAGTATAAGCCAAATAGTACTTGATGGTAATAACAAAATAACACCAAATTTAATGTACAACAGATTAGAGAAATGCAAAATATTATAATAAAGTGATTGATGGATTTAATGAACCATCGAGGTGATTATGGACTCGATATTAGTTAACACGCAATTATGTTTTAAAGGCCCAATAAAAAAGAAAAAGGAAGCCCACAAGGGACATGATGGTAATAACACAACTTAAATCCATAAAATAGAAACATGGATTAGCCCCCTCTCTCTATATTCATTCTTGCAAATTCACCCACAACTTAGAGAGAGAAAGTGGGGTTCAAGCTTGTTTTTTTTGTGGGGTTTGCGTGGCGATTGAAGGAGGATGAGAGAGATCCTTGCTTCAGTGTATTTAATCAAGTTTGAAGAATAAAGAAGCCATCTTTGACTTGTTTCGACTGGATCGGACTCAGGTGGAGAAGATCTCACCAGCCGGTAAGTTTTACGTAAAAAGGTGCATGATTTGAATGATTACTACACATATTGATGGTATACAATACATATCCAACAATAAAGTTGGAGTATTGATGTGAAAATGAGCAGCAAAGGTTGTAACCGCGAAGGGGAAATATTATGGTTTTGCGCAAGGTTAGGCCTAACCATGTTTCAGAGAAATCAATGTTTCGCTTAACTAGTCCAACATAACCTTTCTAGTAAGACCTACATTTCGCTGCTATATTACACGCGAAACCTAAACATTCAAAAGCCCCTTGTTTCATGTAGTTTTTCAGGTGCAACATACAACATGTTTCAGTGAATTGTGATACTATAATTACATTTTACTTCATTCAATTACAAATTGTAGTTTGTTACATGTTTAATCAATTATCAAATCACCTAATCAATCACATAGTTTTTCTTATGTTTAGCAATCAACAAAATCTAAAGTGACAACCACCAATTATTCGTATACTCTCGTTAAACTCATCCAGTCTATTTGTAAATTTTAGTTATGTTTTCTTTACTTCATTGCACCCAAACAAATAAATACTTTTAGGTGGTGCTTAGACTATCTCCAATGCATATTTAACACCCTTGTTCTTAGAAGTCCTTACATGTCCTTACCATTGGAGCAATGATGCCATTTGAATCCTTTAACAATGAAATTCTTAATTATGGATGCATGTTTGTATTGATTTTGGTGATAAGGTGGACCCATACTAAAAAATAAAAACTTTTATTTAAGGATTGTGTGTAGTGAGTAGGTGATGAGGTGAAAATTTAGAAGAGTAAGAATATTTGTAGGGTTGGAGATGAAATGAAGGTTTTTAAGGATTTGTAAGGATATGATGTGGCAGATGATCTGGCAGCTAAGGATGCTTAAGGACACCCGTAGCGTTGGAGATAGTCTTAGTCATCTTTTTAATTTGATGCCACACGTATTGTAGACATACCTCTCATAAGACACGTACTCTTCTTCTATATCCATCAAATAAACAAGAACATATTCATTCTCCACCACTAACTATTTTCTCACTTTGAAAATCAACGGAAGACATAACATTCTACAAACGTGGCTGTTTTACAACTTGACACGTCGGAATTCCCTCAAAACCAATTTTGATTCGGTTTCCTGTGTGTGCTCCATGCAATTCCTAAACATGAACTTTTGTTTCACTGGTCAAAGTTCTGAATTGAAGGGAAATGGTTGGTAAATTAGGAGTATGATGACAACAATCTATTCAATCATTCTTCAGGGGATGCAACACATGCATATGAACTTGAGTTGATTTCGGACTCATGATTGAACCGATTAAATCTCCGCCGCAACAACGTACGTCCAACGAAACATTGGGGCTGTCGGAGAGAGCTTTATCCGCCTCCGGCGCCGCCTGCCTCTCCGCCGTTATTGTTAACCCCCTTGATGTAGCTAAAGTATGTAATCTCCAGTTCCCCCTTGGTTTCAGGGCTTATGTTTTGTTTATATACTTATTTTTCTAACTAAGCCTCACAAGGTATTGTTGTAAATTTTGCACCCTATTCTTATAAAGTGTTATAAAGGTATGAAGTATTTAAGTTTCATGACCATGATAATGAATTTACATGTTTGTTTATGTATGTTTTAGACAAGGCTGCAAGCACAGGCTGCAGGTGTGGCTTACTCTCATCCGATGACTAGTCATACGAGTCGAATGGCAGTTTTTGGACCAAACATGGTATGTCTGCTCTGCCTCCAGTCCAGATGCTTTAAGAGGATGGGGTGTG
Organism: Helianthus annuus; assembly: GCF_002127325.2. NCBI lineage: Eukaryota > Viridiplantae > Streptophyta > Magnoliopsida > Asterales > Asteraceae > Helianthus > Helianthus annuus. Next base: position 148,999,139 of record NC_035439.2, read on the forward strand.
TGCTAAAAAGAACATGTAGTTTAGTGCAAAACATAACAACAGTCTTTCAATAATTAAGATTCGGCCCAAGGGCTAACCTTTACTAAAGGTGCTTCTTGACTTACGGGGACACCAATGCACAGTAAGGGAGTGAGTTTTCTATGTGATTATTGCGACTTGAAGAATAAGAAACAAACAATCAAGTAAAGCTGATGATTGAAGTTAGGCAGTTATTTTTTCGATATTTTCATCCATAAACAGGATTAGTTTGGGTCAGTTTTAAAGGTTATAGCAGGTCGGTTAACTGTGAGCGACGGTGTACAAATGTCTTGGTTATTTGTCATTCATAGTTTCATACAACAATTATGTGTTGTCCGTATTCAATACGGAAGCATTATGGTATTATTTGTATTCGGTACAATGGCACTTTTGTCTAGTTATAAATCTTAAATCTGGATGTCATAGAATTCGAAAAGTCATCAAGTTAGGAACCCCACCCATGCTGAATTGTTGATGCCAACTATCTTCTCGGTTATATGGATCGGTTAATGTAGAGGATCAGTTCGGTTAACCATTGTTTCACTAAATATTGGTTCGGTTTGGTTAAGTCGGGGATGGAGATATAAGATATTAACAACCATAACTGACCCACTACTTTCGGTTTTCAAAAAAACTCCAAACCGACCCATCGGTTTTTGGTTGGATCCGGTTATATCGGTTTGGTTTCATCAGTTAATTCGGTTATGGATCAGGTAATTTGGTTATCGATCCTAACTGTAATGTAATATCAGCAAGATAACATCTTTATAATTAATTGATCTCAATATCAGGGTTGGTTATGTTCTTGATAATCATTTTTAAAAAGTTTCTATAACTTATGTCTACTTAGATGTTTGCGGATCTGAGATGTTCTCCATCATGTGCCCGTGCCGGAGTACATGGTACAGTGTCAATCTGCCCGCGAGAATGTTTCGAGTACAAAGGAACGCTGGATGTGTTATACAAAATTATTCGTCAGGTTGTCGTTCTCTCGCCTGCTTTCTTCATTATCTTATACTGTAGGTTTTAAAGTCGTATTGAGATATCTAATAGGAGTTTTTACAGGAGGGAGTTGCAAGATTATGGAGAGGCACAATTGCTGGTCTTGCACTGGCTGTACCCACTGTACATATCTTGTTGGTTTGATTCATTATTTGTTGCCAATTTACACTATGGTTTTACATTAACTTTTAATATTGTTTTAACAGGTGGGAATTTATCTCCCCTGCTATGACATATTCCGTGATTGGTTTGAAGATCTTGCATCTCAGAATGCTCCAAGCATGACCCCATACGGCCCTTTATTGGCTGGATCATTGTCACGCTCATTGGCTTGCACTATCTGCTATCCTATAGAACTTGCTAGAACCCGCATGCAGGTGGTTCTCACTCCTCCTTTTTCTTTTGGCGACCACATGTTATTAAACTTGATTATTTATTTAGTTATTTTCTATTGATGAGTAGGAAATTGATACGTGTACATATAGGCATTCCACGACCTCAACAGTGGGAAAAAAGCTTCTGGAGTGTGGAAGACATGGGTGGATGTGTTATCTAATCTCAAGACATCGGAGAATATGAAGAGCGGTAAGCTACTAATCATGTTATGAAAGGGCAATAATGTGTGCATGTGCTGTATGTGTGTGTGTGAACACCAATTAATGTTTTTTTTATCACTTCGTTATACTTAATTTCGCAGTATTTTTCTTGATTACAAGAAATTCATGTCTTTTTTGTTTCGAGGATACTAATTCTAACTGTGGTGCTTTTTTTTTACCGCAGTGCAAAGTTACCGCGTACTTTGGACAGGTCTCGGGGCACAGCTGTCGCGTGATGTACCTTTTTCTGCAATATGTTGGTCAACTCTTGAGCCAGTAAGAAGAAGGCTACTGAGTTTGGTGGGTGAGGAAGCCAATGCAATGAGCGTTCTTGGTGCAAATTTCTCTGCGGGTTTTGTTGCAGGCTGCCTTGCTGCAGCTGCCACGTGTCCACTTGATGTTGCAAAAACTCGAAGACAAATAGAGGTATGCACTTGAAGCTTGGGTTTTGAGCCAACAGAAGCGAGTTGTGAACAACCATGATTTTAAATCTTTACTTATGTTCTTGCTTTTCTTTTATGGTATTGTAGAAGGATCCCACTAGAGCATTAAGGATGACAACGAGGCAGACTCTAATGGAGGTTTGGAGGTATGTTGCTCTTCAAAAGCAAGTAAAACCAAACCTCTATATCAGTGGATTTTGGGTAGGGGGTGCAAACGAGTCGAGCATAGCCCCGAGCTCGACTAGGTTCAAGCTCTAGCTCGTTTAACTTGCTTAAGCTTGACTCGTAGGCCTTTTGACCAAAAAAAGAAAGAAATATTAAACTAATATATAACATTTTAGTCTATATAAAACTAAAACTTATCTTTTTATTAAATGAATCCAAGTCACTAATTTTTAATTCCATGTCACTATTTTTTTTTAAATAAAGAAAAACCTACACACCATCAATGGAAACTAAATTTACAAGATTAGTGCTTTTTAACTTAAAAAGTGACTTTGTAAGCTTGTTGTTTGTTGAATCATCAGGGATGGTGGAATGAGGGGACTCTTTACAGGGGTAGGTCCTCGTGTGGGGCGCGCAGGGCCTTCAGTTGGAATTGTGGTATCTTTTTATGAAGTGGTGAAGTATGCTCTACATGATAATCAACAACATGAATCATGACTTAGCAAAGCTGGCACGACCATTATACATTGACCCATAATAATTATACAGCATACGCCATGGCATGCAGAGATTAGCGTTCCAGGAATACAGTTGGGGCTGTTTTAGCCTACATCAAAGCCAAAATTTGTTTTTGGCGTTTTAGCAGTGTAAAGCGAGAAATGAACAAACCAGACGGTAACATAACAGTTGTGAATGAGTCCCTGTGTTTTCAAAGACATCTACTATCATTGATGTGAGTTACACTATCATAAGTGAGCCTTTCCCTTCCGGTTGCTAGAATTTTTTACAATTTTTTGGATTTTTTATTTTTTGAATTTTTTACAATTTTTGGATTTTTTTTTACAATTTTTTAAATTATTTTCAGTTTTTTTTTTATTATTTTTAATTTTTTCATTATTTTTAAACGAAAAACGACGGGAGAGTACTACGGCGGCGATTGGTGAAGTCACACTTGTGAAGAGATATCTACGAGTAGCAATTAGTTTAGTGATTTTATTTCATACCCATTCCGACCCGCTTGGGTTTTATTTCATACCTATCGTAACCTACTCTTTTTTTAATCCACCACTTGAATAATGTTGTTTGGCCCATCTTAACACATCTTAAAATTTAAAATACCCATATTAACCCAAAATGGAATGGATGGGTTTGTTTTGCCAGGTCTAGTCGCTACCATTGTGTGTCTTTAAGATGTTGCTACGTACCTCTCTGTAAGACGGGCTGAAAATAGAGTTACGGTTGCTGGACTTATTAAACCCAATGGCCCACGTAAAAGTAACGGGCTGATTTAATCAAAGTGGGCTGCGAGGATCAACAGATTTTGATGGTTTAATATTTAAAATTGTCGTCTTAAGGTCAGTCATATGCAATTTTAATTGGCTTTAACTTTTAGCTTGGTAGCAAGTAATAAATTGTGTGTATATATAATTGATAGTGTCGTCCAGTTTGTAAGGAGTAGCAAGTTTACTTTTCAGTTTAATAAAGATCGAAAAAGCCGTTGCGGAGTGATAGAGCTGGCGAATTCTTTAAACTATTCGATGCGTATTTGTGAGGAAACCAGTGTTATGTGACGTCCCTTGGGACTCTTGTCATATCTGCTGATGACCATGCGAAGATATCTGTATTTTTGAAAAGTAACTATTTTACGAACGCACGGTTATTGTCAGGCATGGCTGGGCCTAAAGTCATTGTCTGTTCTGGGTTTTACGATTTAAGACATATTTCTCGGGTTTAGTGCGCGGTGTGTTCTTACATGTTTTCGCTGGTCGCACCTCATCGGTCTCCATGACCTCTTTTCTTGAATAAATGATCGCCACTTCGGTTTCTGTGGGGAAACCGATTGCTGAATGTGGCGTGGATGTCACCATGCTGAGGTGACCCTGGGTCTCTCTCCCAATTAAGACGTTATGGCGCGAGTTTGCTGGCATCACCATGAAGTTCACGTCTGTTGTTGTTGAGTTTTTCCCGTTAGTGAGCATGATCAGGAACGAAATCCGGCTTAGAGGGAAAACCATTTCGTTGCAAAATTCTGACAAAGGATAGTCAACTGGTTCTAGACGCGCTTTGTCTTCTGGAACGAACTGGTTAAAGCATTGTTGGTAGATGATGTCAGTTGTGCTCCTTGGGTTGATAAAGATGTAATCTGTGCGATAGTGACCCAGAACACCCGTGATAACGAAGAATCGTGTTGCGCGCGGGCCCCTTTGTATCATCGGAAAAACTACCTGTTGCTCGCGGCATGAATCATTATATGGGCGTTAACCATAACTCTTCGCAATTCACTTTGGACCGCCGTTGACCATGCGAGTATCCAACTGACATATTTTCTTGTTAGGCCCTTTATCTATGCGCTGGATTTGACGTGTTTCTTTGTGCACATTCTTGATTAAGTGAGTCAGCTTTCTGCACTTCAAAGCTTTCTATATCTCTTGGCACAAGCTAATGCAATCATCCGTGAGATGCTCGGAATCCTTGTGATACTCACAAAACAGATTAAGTTCCAGGCCCTTTTGTTGCACAATGGAAGACCTGGTTTAAATTGATGATTCTCCATTGTAAGAACCTCTAGAGGTGTATTGGTCACGGAGTCCAGTGCTTTTCCACTGTTTTCGTTCTTAACAGCTTTCTTGTATCCAATCCTGGTGTTTGTTGCGCGAGCATCATCACCGTGATGAGGCTTTTCATCATAATTGCTGTACTGGTGTTGCTTAAAGCCAAAGTTCTTTCCTTTCTTGTCGCGTCGACTCAGATTGTGCGCGTGATTGCTCGGGTAATGTTCGCTCGAGTACTGGCTAGTCATCCCTTCGGTTAGTGTTTCTCTGTCTGCGAAAATTTTGGCAGCTACCATCACTTTATCCCACTCTTTGGGCATTCCATCATTTCCAGTTATAGTTCGGATCAGACTATCGCATCGTACCGCATGTTGAATGTGTGTGCATTAGGTCTTCACTGACATTTCCAATTTCTAAGCATTCCTTGTTGAATCGAGTAATGAATTCTTCAAGGCCTTCATTCTCTCTCCTCCCGATATTCATCAGCTCGATAGTATCGTCCTCATGACGTCGTTGTTGACTAAAATAAGGAACTTCTTCTCTAAATCGGGCCACGACTTCAGCTTGCCGGTAAGGAGGTTGTCGAACCAAGCGTGCGTCGCGCCTGTAAGGGTTTAAACAAAGAGATGGCACCACATCGGGTGGGTCCATCTGCCAACAATACCAATAGTTGTAAAAACCTTGATACGGTCGTCTGGGTTTGACAAGCTGTTAAACTTACCGATAGTTGGAGGTAACTTTGCCTCTTCCAACGATGCCAGTGCATTTTCACGAACAAACATTGATTGTTATGCTGATGTTGCCGGCCTGTAGACCAGGATATAATCATGTTAAGCCGACGGGTTGTATGATGCTTGTGCATGTAGCTTGTATGCTTCATGGTTTCTTGGAAGGCGGCTAAATACTGATGAGTTGTCGCCTTCATAGTACGTTGGATCCGATTCACCAGTATGTGTATCCCATTCAGCAGATTCTAAAAATAGAACTTTGAGAGATAAACAACGAGAAATAAAAGTTCCAAAACAAAACTTTTTCTTTGTTCATGTTGCGCGGGCCTAACCGGCTGTAGGATCGTTTTCACGACCAAAACGAGTCGTTCAGAGGTGTTCTTATCAATACGAGAGGCGGAAACTAACGTATTGACTTCGAAACAACTTGATTTACACTCTAATTGTCTTTTTGATTGATATAACAACTTGTTACAGCGAGTAGACACTTCAGCAGCACTTCGGCTCTGGAATTCGGAAGTTACAAATGAAATGACAACATAGGTATTTATAGGGAGAGTATTTCGTACGAAATGATTAGGTTTCATTTCGTGCGAAATAGCTAAAGGCTATTTCGTACGAAATGCCCTAAACATCATTTCGTGCGAAATGACTTCACATCCTACAAAATCCTGTTTTTCTCGTATATTGTGCCCTGATCTATACAATCTAGTACAAGACTCGATACAAGACAAAGTCGACAGACTTATGCATCAACACCGGCTGTTCACCAGTGTTCGTCGGTGTGCATGGGTATACTGGCTGTCATGATATCTCCCCGTGTCTGCGCGTGTGTCTCGCGTGGTGAGGACGCTTTGTCGTCGTGGTGATGGCGACCATCGGTGTTGGCTCCTATCTATTCGTTCTGATGGCACGTACGATGGCGCATGTTCTTGGCGAGGCGAATTGTAATCTAGCTGTCTTGGCGCTGGTGCTGCCATGGGGTCTAATGCAATTGAGTTTGAGTAGGCGGTTGTTGCGCGCACATTTGTGCATAAATGGCATTGAGCGTTTCTTGGCTCTTGATAAACCATGAGGCGGGAGATTCCCCCTCTTGCAGTAATGACGACAGTTGCGCCGATGGTCCAGCCCCATGGCTCGTTGGGGTCACGTTGTGGGTGGTACGAGTACCACTTGCATGCATGGCCCCCACTTCAGTATAGTCTCCTTCAGCGTAATCGTCAGTTGGATGGCTTTGGACGTGCCCGTTGTCCGCCGCCTGGCCCGAATGAGAATGGAAACCGAGAGGAGAGAAATGAATACCTTGATCTGCCATGAGATCGGGAAAGGTAAAAACAGAAAGAAGATGAAAAGTTGTTTGTAAAAATCGGTGGGAGCTAATGAAGAAACACCATGTTAATCCGTATGTTAACTTGTGGATTAGTCTCGTTCAAATAAAGGTTAATCTTATTTCGTTTGCTTTTTTCAAGATCATGCGAAACAAACACAACATCGTGAAGCTCGTTACAAGGAGGAGGATTGGGGGGTTCTCCTTGTAACCACCCTCCGACGTGAGAATAAGAACTTGTTTTGAGGATAATAAGTGTGTATATTTAGTGAGAGAGCAAAAGAGCGATCCTTAAACTTGGAGAGCAAGTCCTCTATATATAACCGAAAGAATGATAAAGGAAGTGGGTTGATGGGTCATGGGCCCAACGCTGACACTAAGGAATATCCTGTTTGTCTCTCTAAACATGACCGTTAGTGTTTGCAGGCGAAAGAAAAGGTGGCACACACTGGGTTGATCCACATGGCCTGCCAGTTGTTCTTGTTAACTTGTGGATTAGTCTCGTTCAAATAAAGGTTAATTTTATTTCTTCCTCGTTTGCTTTCTGCAAGATCCTGCAAAACAAACACAAATCGTGAAGCTCGTTACAAGGAGGAGGATTGTGGGGTTCTCCTTGTAACCATCCTCCGACGTGAGAATAAGAACTTGTTTTGAGGATAATAAGTGTGTGTATTTAGGGGCTGTTTGGCTGAGCTTTTCAAAACAGCTTATTTGCTTATTTGCTTTTCTGAAAAGCAAATAAGTCAATAAGCTCTTTTGAAAAGCTTTAAAATGGAGCTTTTCAAAACAGCTTATTGACTTATTTGCTTTTCAGAAAGCAAATAAGCTCTTTTGAAAAGCTCAGCCAAACAGCCCCTTAGTGAGAGAGTAAGAGAGCGATCCTTAAACTTGGAGAGCAAGTCCTCTATTTATAACCGAAAGAATGATGAGGGAAGTGGGTTGATGGGCCTTGGGCCCAACGCTGACACCAAGGAATATCCTGTTTGTCTCTCTAAACATGACTGTTAGTGTTTGCAGGCGAAAAAAAAGGTGTCGCACCCTAGGTGGATCCACATGGCTTGGCAGTTGTCCTTGTTTTCGGGTCTATCATCATCGTCTTAATGGAAATCATGGGGCAGTGGTTGGCGCATGGTGATTGGTGACACGTCAATGTCCTTGTGTACTTCTTGCCTCCTGCACGATCATCCATCATGAGGCACTGTTGGACACAGCCTATCACTCACCTATTGACCACATGCTTCGACGTTCGTACAATCTGTGCTACGCCATGCTGGCAGCCGTAGGCTTGCGCCATCTTACTGGAAATGGCTTAAGTATCAGATACACCTGATTTAGGTATGGCTCCTTGCGCGCGACCTATGCTCGGCATTGTTGGACAACCGAAACATCATCAGAAGTATGTGCAGCGGAAAGTTTGTTGTGGATTGCAGACATGATGAAGTGAATTTGCAGATTATGAAACGAATACAAAAGACTTGCAAAGAATTCAAACAAATAAATGGACACTTTCGGTAAACGAGAAAATGTCTTGATAACCGGTAATCTTTGCCGGTAAATAACTATTTAAACTACATATTGGCGGTTAATTCTTGGCGGGTAACTGCCTTGGCAGTTTGATTCGAATGTTCAACCCGCTTATCTTCCTTATCCGCTTATCACCCTAACCTACTAGATTAATATTCTAATTACATAACATAAATACATATACATGTCCGAATTATAAGAACATAACTAAAGTTTAATAATTAAATAACATTAATACTTCTAACAAAACCCCCTTAAACTTTGGTTATGTTAGTTTTTGGCTGCATGACACTCCGGTTAGCGTCTTCTACGGCTTTCTTCATGTGATTAAAATTGAACCTCTTCCTCCTCTTGTGCAGGTTCCAATCGTCTGTCCATCCGTTCCCTGCATACAGTGCATATTGAGTTGAACCAGCATCATCGTGATCATTACCTGCAACATCTTCTTGAACTTTATCTGCACTTCTGGTCCTTCTGTAACAGCCTTGAGATGAACTAGCATCATCATTCACCATTTCCTTCACATGCGTCTCTTCTTGAACCGTTTTGAATTTATAGTAATATTCTAAAACATCAAGGTACATAGCGTAGACGATTCTCATGTAATCTCCATCTTCATATCCGAAACCTAAGTCCTTTGCTATGATTGGCCACGTGTTTTCAGTTGTCACTTCTCGGTATCCTCCATCCCTTGCTACCAGAATATACAGACTTAGCAGATCTATTTTCTTTTGATCCGTAGTGTAGGGAGGAACAGGCCTTGAAGTGATTCCCGTATATCCATTTAGAAACCACTGGACCATCTCTTCAAACTTGTTTTGAAGTTCAACTTTATACTTGAAGACATACTCACGGTCATCGAGCATATCTATCAACGCCTTACAATCAGCAAATTCATGGAATTTTAGTGATTTTAAAATCAACCTATTCCAATCATTGTCATCTTCACCCGAAACATTTAAGGTTTCGAAGTAAGAATTCAAATATGCTTCCTTGAATTCATCATCCACATCTTTCAGATCTTGCAATCTCCGTTTTTCATACAGACCCAATTCCTCCTCTTTCGTTAACCCGCTCATTTCATTTTTTGAATTCACCACCGGAGATGAAAACATAGGATATATCTTACATTTATCACCGGATTTTCTGACCGTATAGCCTTGTAACGTTAACTGATCAAGGCTGAGTACATTCCGGTCGATTTCCGGTGAATAAAAAACACTTTGTATGTTCAGTGTTTCATTTCATGTTTTCATTTCAACCGATCCTACCCCTCTTATGAACAGAAAATTGTTCATACCAGATCTTGTTTCTACTCCCATCATATGTTTTACCCTTTTGAAAACATCAATATTGCCCGAAAAATGATGATTAAACGATGGATTAACGTACCATATTTCTGCCCATTGTCCACCATCGGTACCGGTGACAATCATTTCATCTTGGCAGTGCACTTCTTCTTCTTGTCGTCTAATCCCGGCATTAATAGCCTGCTTTAACAGTTGCGTCGCTTCATCATTTTCCTTGGCCTTACAGTTATAAATTTGATGACCCGGTAAGTGACAATAATAACAAAGTCTTGTGCGAGGGGTTCGCTTGTTTCTTTCATTTTTTTCATCGGTGCAGTGTTGACAAGGGAGAGTGGTAGAGTTTGGTTTGATTTCAGATCGATTCCCTGAAGTGGCTCTGATACCACTTTGTTGGACAACCGAAACATCATCGGAAGTATGTGCAGCGGAAAGTTTGTTGTGGATTGCAGACATGATGAAGTGAATTTGCAGATTATGAAACGAATACAAAAGACTTGCAAAGAATTCAAACGAATAAATGGACACTTTCGGTAAACGAGAAAATGTCTTGATAATCGGTAATCTTTGCCGGTAAATAACTATTTAAACTACATATTGGCGGTTAATTCTTGGCGGGTAACTGCCTTGGCAGTTTGATTCGAATGTTCAACCCGCTTATCTTCCTTATCCGCTTATCACCCTAACCTACTAGAGTAATATCCTAATCACATAACATAAATACATATACATGTCCGAATTATAAGAACATAACTAAAGTTTAATAATTAAATAACATTAATACTTCTAACAGGCATTGTGTAAGTCGGCACAGGATTTAAGACCATACCCTTTCAGAACGAACAACTTATTCTGTTGTTGGAGGCTATTCAGAGGTGACCCCTACAGCAATGAGGCTAACGGTACTTTGCTTCTTAGCTGGTACTCTAGAAGCTCTTAGCTAATGAACGTCCATACCCTCCTATATATAGCCTAAGACCCCAAGCCTCTTTTTTTAGGTTTTGTGATTTTGTTTTTGAAGCTATATATGCAAAATAATTCAATCCAAACAGAGAATCAATGTATCGAAATGATTGGATTTAGCAACTAGTAATTTATATAAACATATGAGATCAAGTATGAATAGAATCCGACAAATTAAATATACATAGATTTGGAGTTTGATTGCAACGTACGTACGCATAAATGATCGATGAGAGTTGATAGTGATATTACTGGAAATTCATGTAAAACCCCACTTGCTTTTTCCAGCCGCGTCATGTTAATTTTGATATTGACATCACTCGAACATCCTAGAACCACCGTGTCCCCCACATGATCATTATATAAAGATCTTAACGAAAATAGGTTTATAACACGTACTGGTTCATATGTTTCTTCTAATATAGTTTTATGAAGAAAAAAATAAATTAATAAAAACATGCTACATAATATTAATATATTCGTATGCCAAAAAAAGAAGAGGGAGGAGCCAGCTGTTTATAGTATGGCAATTTGGATGAAAATAAGAAACAGGCTATATCATTAAATATATATCTTAGTTTCATACATACATATGGTTCTATTACCATCTTCAATATAGAACCCTGTTGGTACAAACCGGGCTTATCTGTCCCTCCAAAAATATCTAAAAAGAAGAGAACTCGGTTTTATGTAAACAGGTAAACGTCACAAACGAACAGAAAAAAACATAAACAAAGCGAACACAAATGAATATAAACAAACAAACACCAATTGCAAAAAATTAAACAACAATATCCAATTTTTTTTTTCACAACAATATCATTCCACACGAAAAAGGGCAATTACAAAGCAATGGCAGGTAGTCGGGCAACAAGTTGCGCCGCCACCCAAATTATCCAAATTAAAGCACAAGTTAAAATTAAATCATTATATCTAAACTGAAGTGTACATAACCTCATAATTACATTATTCAACAATATCCAACATTTTAAAATAAATACCAATAATCAAATAAATATTTAACTAAACATAAACGAGTATATATAAACGAACAAATGAACAAATAAAAATGAAAGTAATAAACAAACGTAAATAAATGAATATCATGATACATATATTCGTCGTTCCCTTAATTGAGTGAAAACAAATTATTCATATTCATTTGTTTATTTATAAGAAAACTTTCCTCTGAAAAAAAATTCCCGCCCAATGGTCCACCGTACCTTTTTATTAATTTACAAGCCTATTGGTAGGTGTTTTGTCTGCCTATGTTATATTTTCAATATTTCATTACTAAATGTCAAACTTTTAATATGGAGACTAGCTATCTTTTAGTATTAACTCATATAAATGACATGCACCGTTGAACCTTCTTTTAATTATTAAGATAAGACCCAAATCACATTATTCATAAATATAATCGTTAAATCGTATAACTAAACAAAATTGCTACGCAACATCGGAGAGACAATCTGAACAGGCTTCCTACTAGAATAAATTTAGAAAGAATGAACGTGGTCATGACATCGGTTATGTGCCCTTTTTACGATGAGGTTGAGGAATCGGTAGAGCACTTGTTCACTTCTTGCTCGGTTGCTTGAGGGTGTGGGCGGCTTTCAACAGGTGGTGCAACATTCCGTCGCTTTACTTTTTTGAGTTCAAAGACATCTTAGAAATCCATAAATTCATTAAATGCAACAAGGAGGAAAATATCATTTACGGGTTGGCTTTGATAGCGTGCTGGTGCATTTAGAAAGAAAGGAATGATGTGGTCTTTAACAAGAAAAGATGTAGCCCGCAAGATATTATAGGGGAGGTAAAATCTAGAGGTTATGCTTGTGTTAAAAATAGAACTACATGTAATTACATTAGGTGGACGGAATGTTGTAAATACCCTATGTATATGTTGTAATTTCTTTGCCCTTTGCCCCTTTGGGTCGGGTGTTCTGTAGCTTGTTTGGCGTTTTGCCCGTTTGGGTCGGAGGTTTGTGTTAATAAAGTTTATTTTTCAAAAAAAAAAAAAAACTAAACGAAATTGCATTGTTAATTTATAATTAAGATAAGACCCCAAAGCTCATTATTCATAAGTATAATCGTATAACTAAACAAAACTGCTTTGTTAATTTATAGAACTCCTGTACAATAATAAATAATGTATAAAACTTCAATGAAGGTTCTGAGGTTTGCTCCATGACAGTTGTTCTTTAATACCATAGTTTATATTTGTCTCACATTGCCATATGTCATCAGTTTTAATCAAATCATGTCCATAAAGACTACGTATTCAATTTGGTCCCCGAGATTACACTAAATAGACCCAGTAGGATAAGTTACTTTAAATGCTTGTAACTTTAGTATTTGTGTCCTGTATTAATTAAATAGTTGTAAATTTTTTTAGTATAAGGGAGGACGGGGTGCCCCCGTGATCGCCCTCCACCACGTGTTGAAACGAAAATAACACCGCCGCCACCCCTCTTGATCACGCGTCAATCCCAAAACGCGTGAAGTTTTTAACGCGTTGTGATGTTTTGTGGTGGTGAGTTGTTTTTCAATGGTAGATGTTTGTGTGGTGAGTGATGGACATTTCCACTAAAATCCACCACTAGTGATGGAATAAAGCTCGATGACGTGGCGGAACTTGATTGGAAGTTGTGAGTGTTGAGTGAGTGATAAGTGATGGGCACCCCTACCCTCTAACTAATAGGGGGACGGGGCGGTCCGTGGTGAACCACCCACAACGCGTTTAATTTACCGCGTGATACACCACCGCCGATGGTTTCCACGACGCGTCAATTTGATGACACGTAAAGAATGGTAGGTGGTTGTTTGATTTGTTGGGTTATGAATGGAACAAGTGCTTGTTTAAAAAAAAATAAGAAAGAAAAAATTGTTGGGTTCGCCGGAATTTCGCCGAAAAACCGGTCGAGAAGACGAAGTGGAGATGGGGTGTTGTTGGTGTTGTTTTAAAAGTTTGGATGCTTTAACATGAATGGTCCCTGGACTTGCATTATATTTACACAACATATTTCAAACTTTAATTTAATTTGCTTTGGTGGTCATAGAAACAACACAGCCGAAGCCATGGCTGATTTATTGTTCATTTAAATTAAAAACAAAAAAATAGGTTGTGAGTGATGGAATTTCATCACAAGTGATGGACATTTTCACTAAAATCCATCACCGGTAATGAAATAATGTTTGATGACATGACGAAACTTGATTGAAAGTTGTGAGTGAGTGATGAGTGATGACCACCCCTACCCCTAGCTTAGAAGTAAGACCATCTTAACGATTAGTTTAGCAAAGCCGTGGAAATTTCCTTTTAACTTTAAAATAACAGACACATATAATCATATATACATAGAGGGAGGGGGTTTAAATGAATTGAAAACTACTAAACACTTACGAACTGAATAATAATTTACCATTGGACTCGTAAAATCATCCATGCACATAAGTTGTTCTTAATTACTTAGGAGTATGATTAGTGAGCGTATGAGTTAACCGTTCTTTGGTGGTTGAGGGCTCTAATCTTATGGTGGACACCAAGATTTTGATTTAAGAGTATAATTAGTGAATGTGTAAATATTATAGCCGTTCTTTTGCTTTTATAAAAATTATACTTTAATTTTCTTTCATTAAAGACAATGTTCTACTGTCATTTTTAAACACATAGCATAGTCATAATTCTAATTTCAAGTATTCATGATCACTTAATTTTTGTATTTTACTTACTGCAGTTTTCTTTGGTATGATGGTCAATAACTATGTCTATACAAAAGTGGGTAGATATTTAGACTTATAAAAGTCAGTAAACTATATGGCTTTGAAAATCTTATTTTAACATTAAGCATATATGCATTGTATTTAAAACAAAAACTGCAAAATGAAAACTATATAATCAGTTGCACAAAAGGAGTAATGGCTTTTTTTTTTTTTTACTGCAAAAACAAAAGAAAAATATTTGAATGGGAATTATTGGGTGTGGGGGCAGGCACGGAAAAACCGTGGTCCGTCTGTGCATTGAAGCTTCTTTACATTCATATTCATTTCATATGCAGATATGATGTGATCAGACAAGTTGCACTGCATAGTAAATACACATTATAATAAATATACATATAACATATTTGTTTGTATGTATGCATATGCAATTAAGTAATACATTGTACAACCAACATAGATGGCTGGCTAAGGCTAACTAACATATACATAACAACAGACAGTACGTACGTACTCGTTCCACTGTAACACTGTTACATATAACTTTTGCAATTTACTCTTACTTTGAAGCACTGAAACACATGGTACAAATTAATTTATCATATATCATTATTCTAACCACTATTTATTATCAGATTCCGAAATAAGCGTTACCGGACCCAGTAACAGCCACCATGATCTGTTGTCGCCGGCCACCATACGTAACCACCTGCACCACCATTAATTTGAAAATTTGAAAAGGCCGACATGAAATAAAAGATGATCAGTGGAAGTAGATAGGAAGGAGTTAAGAAGCTATGGTTCATTGGTTTGGTGTTCGTGGCCATTAATTATGACCAGCTAAACAACAAAAATATTCATGCATCCATTCCACACACTCATTACTCATATATGGTTTCGAATCATTATTTACTTATAACTTTTTTGTTTTTTTAGCACGTACTGTTGTTTTCTTCTTTCCAGGATTGTTACCCAACACCACGAAATTTGTGTATTTTCTGTCCTTCATCATGACTTGACATAAACCATAAATGAATATTATTATTATTATTATTATTATTATCATTATTATTTATTTATTTATTGTTTTTTTATTATTAACTGCAATATTATATGTAAGAATTTATTCAAATTAATCAACTGCATGTGAAATACTATTTGTGTATATTTTTACATGTGAATCTTTCATTTACATAGAACGATGAGAGATTACATAATGTTATAATGAATCGTGGAGAAAAGGTAAGCTAAAGTCCAGAAGATAAAGTGGGTCGGGTTCAGGTTGACCCGTATTAAAAACGGGTCGGGTTCGGGTTGACCCATTAACCCGTTTAACTATTTAGATAAAAAAATCTTTTTTTTTTGTTTTTTTGGTTTCTATTTTACATGGTTAATTAGTTATAATAATGTTAATTTTGACACATTATATTATTTATTTGTCACACTTATACTCATCATTAAACATGTTATCGATAACCCGCTTAAAACTGAACAACTCGTTTATAAATCGTCAACTTATATCACTCATTTAAAAATATGGGTTAAACGGGTCGGGTTTGGGTTGACCCGAATTAATATGGTCGGGTTAGGGTTGAAATCTTTGACCCGAATAATAATATGAGTCGGGTTGAACATTTCAACCCGCCAACTCGTAACCCATCCACCCACCAACCCATCAACCCGACAGGATTGCCACCCCTAAATACAACACAACTAGTACCTTACAGGACTTCAATTTCAAACTTTTTAGTTGTGAACTATCCCCTTGATCAGAACTTGAAAGTTGAAATAGTTATTTTACAGATTTGAACTCCTAAAATTTTGGTAAACATGCAGGGAATAATTTATTAACTGTTAGGCTAAAGGGTGTAGGGGATATGGGTTGGGTCATCAATCGTTACGTAGGACTATTAATTGATTGCTACACTATTCTTTTGCCTCATCCATCATGGTTGGCATGGATTAAACCATGGCAACTATAAGCCTCCGTTCCTTTTTCAATATTTCCTTTTCACAAAAATAAATTAAAGTAAGAGAATAGTGGTTTGGGTCATGACCACAACCTTAAGATAGTGGTTTTGGATGATGGATTAAAAGTGGGTGACATGACGCTGATGTGAAGGGTCATTGTAACCATGAGAGTCATGACCACACCCTATAGCCTTATAATATATACTATTTAAATATCTCGTATTCTAATAATTTTCAACATATACAAATACCATGGCAGGGAATAGTGGGAATAGTGTTTCCCTGCCATTGGTCGAAATGGGTCGCCGCCCCTCATCTATTGGAGCAACCATTTTATTATTTTATATCCACTTTAAAATTAAGGTTTCGCCCCCAGTTTAAAATTACGTTTTTCTCCCAACTTAAAAATATAATAACCCTTTTGCCAGCAGGTCAAAATTATGATTTTGCCCTTGGTTCCAAAGTTACGATTTTACCCATGGCTTATTATTTTATACCCGCTTTAAAATTATGGTTTTGCCCTCAGTTTAAAATTATGTCTTCGCCCCCAGTTCAAAATAAAATTATGCTTTTGCCCCTAGCTCAAATATACGATTTTCCCCTCGGTTCAAAATTACGATTTCACCCTCATTTTAAAATTACTTTTTTGCCCCTAGCTAAAAATAAAATATGGTTTTCCCCTAACTCAAAATTACGATTTTACCCTCGGTTCAAAGTTATGATTTTCCCCCAGTTCAAAATAAAAATATGACTTTAAACCCAGCTAAACCGAAAATACAATTTCGGCCTCGAAAAAAAATTACGCTTTTACCCTCAGACAAAATTACTTTTTCGCCCTAGTTCAAAATAAAATTTTGCCCCCCCCCCCCCCCCCGCGCTCCAAATTACAATTTACACCAGTTTATTATTTTATACCGACTTTAAAATTACGTCTTTGCCCCTAGTTCAAATTAAATTATGTTTTTTTTCCCGAGCTAAAATTTACGGTTTTCCCCTCAGTTGAAAATTACGATATCACTCTCAATTCATATGTTTTTTGCCTCCAGTGCAAAATATAAATATGGTTTTCCCTAGCTAAAAATTAGGATTTTACCCTCAGGAAAAAAATTGATTTTTCTCCCAAGTAAAAATAAAAATATGACTTTGCCCTCCGCTAAAAATCATGTCAATGAGCTGTATACCATGCTTTTTTCTTTTTCTTTCTAGCAAAACTATAGTACTGTTTTTTAATTGCTTGAGAATTATTCGGCCATCGCCCCGCAACGCGGGCGGGCCATCACCTAGTTAGTAACATCTAGCAAATATCAAATAAATAATAACATTAATAATGAATTAAAAAACATTTGAAATGAAAAAAAAAAGTTACATAAAAGAACAAATGTGTGTAGAATCAATATATAATAATAAATACATAATTAATCCAGTATATATTAACCCACTTAAATGTTTAAACACTATAATATTACTGTGTTCAAAGTTATAATTAATGTTGAATTTCAATAAAAAAAAGCTGCCTAAGGCTAAATGTCTAACACAGTATTTAAAAATAATAACAACAAATAAATTCAAATTAATTTTTTATTATGTCTATGCTACAGATATACATGCTATAATGTTTCTTTGTTATTGTTAATAATATAACTAGTTTTGGATTTGATCAAATATGTAACTTCATGCAAAAGAAACAAAAAATAAAACAGTGAACTAAAACTAATTCATTATAGTTATTTCTATGTTAATAGGAGATAACTAATTTTATATGTTAAGAAGATGAGTTTTTTTCCCAAAGTAGTGTTGGTAGAGAAAGTATTTACGAAGATAGTGTTGGTTTCAAAATATTTACCAAAATAGTGTTTTAGTTGTCAAATTCAAAGAACATCTTACTTTTTAGTTTCTCACTCATAATCTTATTAATTAACTTAAATTTTATTAAATAATTATTGATTTAAGCATTGTTTTTTTAATAAGCAAATTGTAAACCTCAAATGTTGTTCGGATCTGTCCTCAAGATATAAACTAATGTGTAATTATAAGTGTTTTATTTATATATAATCAATGAGAAATGGTAAACAAAAATTAATAAAATATATATGTAATAATAAATAAATACATGTACCTTTTATAAAAGTATAAAATTTGTATATATTGATTCCAAATTCTGAATTCAACTCGTATAAACAATCCGTTAAAGATTTTTTTGTTATTTAAATTCGGCTCGTTCAAAGTTCAAGGTTATTGTCCGATTTGAACAATAAACAACCCAATTTGACTTTAAGAAAGAATTGTAATGTCTTGAATGCGAAAAAAATATAAATGAAAAAGTATAATGAGTTGGTTAATACAGTAACAAAGATCTATAATGGGTTGATTATCCAAATCGAGTCCGAATATAGTTTTTTAATCGGAATCGAACCTATAAATTTCGAACCAACTTAATAACGAAGTCAAAATATACAAGTTTTATATTTTTATAAAAGTACACGTACAATTTTATTTATGACACATATTATTTATTATCTATTTATTTATTGTTTATCATCGTTTATTGAAAAATACAAATTAATTTGTGAGCTCATCAGCATGTACGTAACAGTGATTTTTTTGGAACGAGGAGCAAAAAAAATTGAGGTTAGCAATATTTTTATATTAAAAAAGTATTTAAACAGATAATTATTTAATAAATTGAAGTAAATTGATAAAATTAGGAGTGAGAAACTATAGAGTGAGATTTTCTTTAGATTTGACAACTAAAACACTAATTTGGTAAATATTTTTGAACCAACACTATTTTGATAAATATTTTCTTCACCAACACCACTTTAGAAAAAAAAAACTCTTATTAATGTTAAATTTGATATAAAATGCCACTTGATTGAGGTACCTACTTAAATATTAAAAACATTATTTGAAAAACAAAAGAATATAAACTATAAACTAAAAATTGAATTTTAACGATTTGCAAGTATAACTAGTAGTAATTTAAACTAGAATAATAATTTTTTTTCTCTAAATTTAATGTCTGTTATGTTATGCTAAGAACATATAGAAATTTTTGAAGAAAAATAAAGTTCAAATTTAGAAGTCAACTTGCTGAAGGATGCCGACAAAAAACAGTATCAACGGTTTAGACATGATCCACTAAATGCCCACAATAAATTTCCGAAGAATTAAGGCAGCAAAAATTAATGATCCATATCGATTTTTAGAAAAAAAGGGGATTTTGTGAATCGAGAATCAAGTTAATAAATACTTTTTACATTTAAAATATCTCATAATTTTTTAACAGCAGCAATAGGCACTCTTTTTTAAACAGCAATACGCACTCACGTATCCAACAGAATTTGAACTCACTACCTTATTAGATAGTACATACATTACTTACCACAAAGTATTCTATTAGGGATAAAATAACTTACAATTAACATAACCTTAAACTATGTGCCGTGAAAGGTGTGAATTGTGAAAAAAATAGAAAAAAAAATGTTATGTAGACGCCACATAGATTAGGGTTTTCATATTTTACAACAAATATGGTGTGTTGTGGATCACACCCCTGTAGTGTCATTGTCCCTTTCAAATGTTCAGCACCGCCATCGAGGCACCCCCGACATTCAATCCTTCCCCTCGCGCTAGTGAAGCCTGCCATGCCGCGCCCTAACGCCCCTTTCCGGGTCCGCTGACGTGGCATCCCTCAACACGTATTCTTATTAAGTAAAAGGAGTAAATGTCATTGTTGGTGCACTTGTGTCTGTACTTTGTCTGTATTCGGTCACGATGTAAAACGATGTCTTTGTTAGTCTTGTAAGTTTAACCAAGTCAACCATCCTCCTGGTTTGACTTGGACAAACAGTTAGATCATGATTGTAAGTTGTCTGTGTCGAAGGTTGGGTCATCGAAGGACTGTTTCTATCCTTCGATGAGCTCGAAAGATATCCCACGAAGGATACTGATGGACCTCGAAGGATATACCATCCTTCGAGGTATATATGGATCCTTCGAGGTATATATGGATCCTTCGATGGCTGTTTGATCGAAAGATGATGTTTCGATCAGTAATCCTGATCCTTCGACCAGATGATCTGTTATGGGTATATATATACCCATGTTGTGTTCACTTGTTGCTCAGATGCACACAGACAGAAAGATACGAAAGATAGAGAGAGTATTCTGTCAAGAACACACACACACACTTAGAGAGTTTGCAAAACTGATTTGTAAACATTGAGCTTGTAACCGAACCTTTCATTCGCATTAATACAAGTGGTGTTAATCGGTGAATATTGTGTGTCTTGTGTTGTGCTTGTTTCATCTCGGTTTGCACTCTAGCTTGGATTCCGCACTTGCTAGTGTGTTTCACATAACAAGGTTAAGGTTTGACCTCATCCTCCGAGGGACCTACAAGTGGTATCAGAGCCGTGGCTCTTTACCTTGTTAAAAAACCGGGTTTGTACAAGACTTTGGGGTGTTTGGACACTTGGTTTAGCACCCGTTTTTAGTGTTTTTCTTGCTTTTCTTGACATAAAAACGTGTTCTAGACTAACCGGGTGTGTTCAAGGACGGGTTGGGTAACTTAAAACTTGTTTTTAAGAAACTTGGTGATTTCCGGCCATATTTCCGGCTTACTCCGGTGACCGGATTTTCTGGATAAGACTTTCCATTTTGGGCAATATTTTATTTGAAAAGTCTGAGTTGGTAGAAAGCATGGTCTGACCATACCTTTTTGCCGAAAGCTTTCTACCAACCCATCACCTTTTTCACCAACCTGTCAACGTTGTGTCAGCTGTGTCAGAAGAGATCGAAGGATATCCTTCGAAATCGAAAGATCATCTTTCGATCAAGGAAGTTTCGATAGATAATCATCTTTCGAACAGTCCTTCGAAGTCTGAGACCTATCCTTCGATCAAGGGAATCTATTCGAAGGATATATATTCGAAAGATATGGATCTTTCAACTGTGAATCTTTCGAAATCATTGTTCGAAAGATAAGGATCCTTCGCAATGTGAATCTTTCGAAGTCATTGTTCGAAATTCAACAGTGATCTTTCGAACACTGTTGATCCTTCGAACAAGCATTATCTTTCAATACTTGTCTGTTTAAATATAACAAGTTTCTGTTTGTCTTGTCTTTCGAGCTAGGATCATTCGGCTGGCTGTTATCTTTCGAAGATATAACTTAGAATTCATTTTCCTTATCAAACATGAATCCAAGTTGGTGGGGAACTCCGGCTCCAGATAGTGGAAAATACACAAGTACAGGTTCCACTCCCTCATGGTGGGGTACACCGGCTCCAGACAGTGGAAAGTACACGAGTACAAGTTTATCTCCTTCATGGGCCGAGTCTCCGGTGTCGACATCTTCACAAGCAAATGCCATATCATCAAGTCAATGGGCATTAGTATCGAATCAAACTCCGAGCATTCAAAGTATCTTGTTGAGCGAAAGCGAAACCGGAAGTTTGAATCGACCTCCAAAGTTGATGCATTTAAACGAGTATCCGGGCTGGGTTGATAGATTTCGTACATACGTTCTTGGTCAAAATACCGAACTGTGGATACGTTTCACTACAGATTTCGATCAAGCTATAGAGGTTGCTGCTTCAGATACTGCTACGTTTGCCGGTCTTCCTGAAGATCAAAAGAAAACATATGATCTGGAAAAGAAAGCATACGCCATTCTCACTCAGGCGTTAAGCAAAGATATCTACCACCAGTTTGTCAGTTTCAAGACAACGAAGAAGTTGTGGGACGGGTTGAAAACCAGAGGAGTAGGGAATGAAGCAACACGTCAATTGCGTCATGATCTGCTCAAGAAAGAATTTGACTGTTTCACGTGCATGGATAAGGAGTCTTTGGGAGACATGACAAGCCGGTTTTATCACTTGCTTACAGAGTTGAACAATTTTGGAGTAGCAACAACTACAGCAGAGGTGGTGAAGAAGTTTGCTGATGCTTTGCCTCCCCAATGGAGTAGTTTCTTGGAAATCTTGAAGTATAACGGAGTGTTGAGAACTACAAATATCAACGACTTCGTGCAGCTTTTAGAAAACAAGGATCAGGAGGAAACATTAAAGGCAAAAAGAGTTCCATTGCCACAAAATCCAGAAATGTATTATGGAACTTCTAATTCTTCGTCTGCAAGAACCGGTCCACATGCTCCACTACAAACGGCGTTTGTCACAAGCACGGATATGTATGGCAATCCAGTGCGAGTTCCTGTTAAGCCACCTCCCACCACAGACATGTATGGAAATCCTATACAACCACCTCCTCCTCCTCCTGCTCAACAACATGCGTGTTATGGAGGAACATCATCTGCTGGTCAACAATCAAAGCCAAATACAGTACAGCTCGACACTTCAAGCTTCTCTAAGGTCAGTGTAGAAGTAGCAAGGGAACACATGGAGCTGCTTAACACTGTAGTGAGCGCGTACTGTGGGTTAATAGAAGGTCAGATTGGCAACATTAATCTGACACAAGAAGACTATCGGCAGATTGATAAGGAAGAGATGGACTTGATGGATATCAAGTGGGCCTTTGCTAGTGCTGTAAGAAGGGCAAATGATTTCATGGAAAGTACTGGCAGAACCAGCTTGGAGAGTAAGAGAGACACCAAGTATGGGTTCGATAAACAGGCAGTAAAGTGCTTCAACTGTGGTGAACGGGGTCACTTTAAAAGGGAATGTACAAAGCCAGCACAGCACGGGAACCAGAACCCCTTCAGAAACCAAGGCAACCAGCAGAACCAGAACAGAAACAATGAGCGTACACTAGTGCCTGTCAACAACCAAGCCAACCGGGCACTTGTGGTTCAAGTGGATGAAGGTTGTGACTGGTCAATCCAGTTGAGTGGTGATGCTCAGGATGGTATAGCTTGTTTTGCTAGAATTGTGGAGGAGGCAGTTCACACCAGTGGTGGAGAATCTTCCGCCAGTGGTGGTGAATCTTCTGAAGATGAAGACTCTTCTGGGTACAGCAGGAGTGTTGATGAAGAATCATCCAGTTCAGGTGATGATCATGTGGGTGAGACAGCAAATGTTTCGGTTGATGCTGACATTGATGAGCTCTTGGAGGAAGCTGCAGCACTAAGTGATAGAAGATCTATTCTGGTGGATCAAGCTGCTTATTCTTCGTCTTCTCTCCATTCAGCCTTTATGGCTAATGTCGACGGTTCATCAAGTCAGGTATGTGTCGATGAACCCACTGTTGTAAATTGTGATGAATGTGATAGGTTGCGTGCTAGATGTGCTGATGTAGAGAAAAGTATGTCTGAGTTGCAAGGCAAACATGATGCTTTACAAGCTAGTTTGTTTGACTTGCAAGACAAACATACTACAGTGAATGAGAATTTGTGTGACTTGCAAAGTAAGCATGAAGCTTTGCAAGAAAAGTATGATGTGACTTTTATTCACAATCAGAAATTGACTGTGGACCTTTCCAAATGTACAGAAGCCAATATGTTTTATGAAAATCATGAAAAGGAGTTTAAATCGGTAATCGAAAAGTTAAAGAAAGATAAAACCGAGTTAACTAAAATGGTTTCCAGAAAACAAACTGACATTAATTTGTATATATCTCGCCTTGAGACAATGCAAAAAGAGATGGCTTGTGTAAAAACGGAAAGTGAGGCAATCCAACTCAAGTTAGATAGTTATTTGAGTTCTAGCTATGTGTTGGATCACATCATTGATGTCCAAAAGGAGAAAAGGGACGTCACGTGCATAGGCTATAAGAATTGTCCACCACCAGTGAGACATAATTATGATGCCATGCCGGATGAGGAGGACAGAGTGTTCTTTGAACCATCTGTGCCTCTAGATGTGAAAGAATTTGCAGCAGGGCTCGGATATACAAAGGAAGTATCATCAGATTCGGATGTATCAGCAGATACATGTGTGTCTTCTGCTGAACTGAATCAGGATCCTCCAGTCATTACTGAGGATGCTGATTCTTCTGATGATGAATCTGATGATGCTGTCCCAGCAAAGTCTGATGCGGTAGTCAAAAATGAGGACATACCTCTCGAGAATCACATTCTATGTGATCCACCTGCAAAACCCGCTAAGACTGTTGCAATTGAGTCCTCGTCTGCAAAAGAGTCGGAGAGTGTGAACTTGCTGTACACTCTGGTTGGTGATGATAAGATTTATTCAGACAAAGACTTTCCCATTAAGAATGTGAATCAATCCTTAATCAACAAAGTTTTTGAAAACTCGACAAGTAAGTTTTTGGGAAAGACAGGACCACGTGTTACAGTTACACAGTGTCCTCCAATTCCAAAGGCCGAAATTCGAAAACAATTTGGCAACAAGAAATTACCAACAGTGCAGAAACAGCAAAATCACACCAAGCCAAAAGCAAAATCACCGGCTCAAGTACAAAAGAAGCCGAATCAAAAGAAGAACAAGAATGTAAACTTTGTGAAATCGACGGGAACGGACAAAATTGAAACGTTTGAAAATAAATCTAACTTAGATTTTGTCAAGAAAGCTACTGTTCTGAAAAGAAATGAACAAACCAGTTCAAAGCCTAGTACCTCGGGTTCACAAAGTTCAACATCATCGGCTAAACGATCACATGATACTTCGGGGTTTGTTGAACGAAGATCATGTTTTGAGTGTGGAACAATTGGACACATAATTCGAAATTGTCCATATCTTCATAAACAAAAAGAAAAGGTTGATGTTCCCCGTGACCAAACTGACCGCAGGCAAACTGTTTCTGCAAAACAAGATCCCCGACTTGTAAAAGAAAGGGAAAAGAAACAGAAACGCCAACAGGTCAAGAAAATTGAAAAGGCAATTCAAACCGATGTGGTTAATAAACCATCTGTTTCTGTAAAACCAGACATTTCAAAAACTTCTGACAACAATGAAGTTAAAATTTTAAAGAATAACCCTGGTAAAACAAAACAGACCTGGAAACCAAAAACGGTTACTGAATCAGGGGGACCATCACAATTTACCAATCATCAAAGACAAGAAGTTATTGTTATTGATGAAAATGGAAGACCCAAGACCACAATGGCTTGGGTCCCCATCTCCAACTAATCATTTGAGTTCATGTGCAGGGTGTTCCAGGAGGAACTATCAGTAGTCATTGGATTGTTGATAGTGGGGCATCCAGGCACATGACAGGCGACATGAAGCTTCTCTACGACGTCAAATCTATTAGAGGAGGTTATGTTGCTTTTGCTGGAGATAAGGGTGGTTATATTACGGGTGAAGGAATGATATCCAACGGGATTGTCAGCTTTGACAAGATCAACTTTGTGCAACAACTTGATCACAATCTTCTTAGTGTTTCTCAAATTTGTGACAAGCAATTCTCAGTACACTTTGATGCTAATGGATGTTATGTGCTGAAACCCGGCTTCAAAATTCCAAAAGAATGGATTCTCTTGTCAGCTCCAAGGATAAATGATTTGTACGTCCTTGATATGAGCCAAGCTATTACTACGTCTGCACAAGCAACTTGTTTCGTTTCCAAAGCCACAAAAAAAGACTCTATCTCTTGGCACAGACGAATGGGTCACATTCACTTACGCAAAATGAATCATTTGGTTTCAAATGAATTGGTGAATGGTGTTCCTCTTAAAAATTTCCATCTTCAAGACGTCTGTGTTTCGTGCCAGAAAGGAAAACAAACGAAGAAGAAGCACCCTACTAAGAAGATCAACACGGTGGCAGTTCCTCTTGAGCGTTTGCACATGGATTTGTTCGGTCCTGTCAAGCACAAGAGTATTCGGAATGATCAATACTGCCTCGTGATTACTGATGATTATTCAAGATTTTCTTGGGTGGCGTTCATGGCACATAAGAGTGAAACCTTTGGTATTATCAAAAACTTGATCATTCAGATTGAGAATTTGTATAAGTTGAAGGTTAGGCGGATACGTAGCGACAATGGTACTGAATTTAAAAATCATGCCATGGCGGAGTTTTGCACTTCAAAGGGTATTCTTCATGAGTTTAGTGCAGCTTATACTCCTCAACAGAATGGCGTCGCTGAACGTAAGAACCGCATATTGATCGAGACTGCTAGGACAATGTTGGTAGAGTCGCAGTTGCCCATTCCATTCTGGACTGAAGTTGTGGCCTCTGCATGTTACACATTGAACAGAGTCCTTACAGTCAAAAGGCACAATAAGACCTGCTTTGAGCTTCTTCAAAAACGGAAACCAGATTTGTCTTATCTTGAACCGTTTGGAGCTCCATGCACAATCATCGATCCTAATGGAAAGTTTGGGGCAAAAGCAATTGATGGATACTTGTGTCACACCCCAACCGATGGCGGAATCATCGGGGCGCGGCACTGAGCGAAACAGATTGTTCAGAAGTTTCCACAACAACTATCATACAATTCAGTTATATAACACGTCCCATACCGTGTCCTAAATAATAACAAGTTATCATAGAAATCAACTAAACAATATGGGAACTGTTCCGACAACTCGAATTCTTAATTATTACAGACCGAATTAAAATATTGTTTTAAGACTTCTAGACGGCTAACTATAGATCTTACTGACTACAGGTGCCAGTACAAGATCTACAGATAATTATGGCCCTGGAACAGGTATGTGGACACTGTCCTAAGGTCACAGGCTCCTAGAAGCTTATTATTGCCTCGCTTCCCTAGCACGCTAGTAGCTTAAACACCTGTCACATACGTTAAAATAAAGTCAATACATAAAATGTAAAGGTGAGTACACAAGTTTGATATAGCATATAAAGTTCGAATAGTTTACGCATAACCAAGCACGTACACAAGGGCAAACGATGCATGTAAATTATCAACATGGGACCATCGATACCAACGACTTCGAGTTGACTGTCCGAGACAGTTCGCAATACATGATTACCACTGTAATCCATGCCGGAAATTTGTCCTTAGCAACCCCCGTGTGAACGGGTGCTGAGTCCAAACTATAGTACTACGTTGCTAAAGCAGGTAGATAGCACTCCACGTGTAAACATAATAAACAGCAATCATTTAGACAAGTAATACATGCAAGTAGGTTAGCGTTCAAATAGTTCGTGTTGTTCGTGGATTTGATAGATTACGTATGTAACACCCAAAAGTGCTGAAAGCAAAAAGGGATCGAGTATACTCACAGTGGTTGGTTGTGGATTGAGAGGAGCACTGAGAATAGGTTAGCCTGAATAGTTCGATAACACAACGATGAGTAACGCGGAAAAAGTAAACAATGTACTTGGATCGAGTAGGCCATTCGATCGGACAGCAGTTCGATCGAGTGGGCTGTTCGATCGGTTTGAAAGTCCGTTCGAACATCCATTCGATCGGCCGGCTGGCTCGATCGGCTGGTTCCTTCAAGTGGATTGTTTCTTCCTTTGATGAGAAGGATGTGTTTGTGTATGATGGTTTGTACTACCTTTCAAGTTGGCCGATCGAACAGCTGTTCGATCGGTTAGCCCAACCGATCGGCTAGCACTTTATTGTTTTCAAATATGTCACTCGATCGGTTGGCATGCTCGATCGGGTGACATTCCAATGTTTCGAAAAAGTCTAAGTGTTTTGAAGTGTAGTATCTCATGATTCGAGTAGTAATGATTACAATCGAGTGGCTCGATCGATCGAATAGAACTCTGTCAATATTACACTTCATGAGTTTGTGGGACTAAGTGCTAGTCGATCGGTTAGCCTAGCCGATCGGCTGGCGTAGTCGTTCGGTTGGGCTGTTCGATCGAACAGCCTAGCCGTTCGGCCAGCTTCTCGATTCGGTTAACCTATCACTTAACACTTGGTTATTCCCGTGAATTGTTGATGTTTTAGGGATATTTTGACTACGAGTTTAACCACAAAACTGAAGTCCCCACTTAGCCCACTGACTCGAGCAGGAATCACCCAAACTCGGTCAGAGACGGTTTGGAACTTAAGTTTAACGTTTAACCCGAAATCGGTATATCTCTCGGTAAAACCCGAATCTTGAACCATGTGTTTGTTTAGATTGATTTATAAATCGGTTCAAGTCTCGTTTTCACCGTTTTGAGTGTAAAAGAGTTGAAAGATAGATGAAAACCCATCTTCCAATCCTTTTCCACCGTGAAATGTTAAGATCTTTGGTAGATTTTAGGTTATTTATGTGGAAATCGGTTAGATCTAAGCTATTCATGGTGGAATGATGTCAAAACTTAGTATTCTTGAAGAACACATGATGACATCACTTATGAACGTCTAGATCTTGGTGATTTCATGGATGAAATCCAAGTTTTGAAAGATAGAAAGATGGAGAATCGATTAATGAACAAAAACGTACAAGAATTAGAGCGAAATACTTACCGGTTTGAGAGAAATCTGAGATTTAGTGAGAAGAAGAGGCTGGTCGGTCAGAGCTTTTCCAAAAGTGGAAAGTTTGACAAGGACAGCCCTATTTATAGGCTTCCAAAAGAGGAAAGGGTTGGCTGATCGAACAGCATCCCTGATCGAGCAGCTGTCCGATCGAACAGCCTGTTCGATCGGCTAGTCTGTTCGATCAGGTTGCCCTGTTCGATCGGCTAGCCTGTTCGATCAGGTTGCCCTGTTCGATCGGCTAGCCTGGTTTTGAGTGTTTCGCGACGATTTTTGATATTTCGACTTCGATGAACGATGATTTGAGAATGATAGAATTCCTAATCAAATTACTTTTAGTCTCAACTACTATATCTAACATACGAGCATCCTTACAACCATTTCGGGTTCGATTTCCATTGAGTTTGATTCACCTTTGAGTCTTGATTGATTTGATTGATTCACCACACACTTTAACATAAAAGTAAACATGCACGAGTAACACATAAGGCACACACACACGTATAAAAAGTACTAAAATCCCCACACTTGAGTTTGATGATTGATTTGATTAGCTTGATTATTGATTGATTAGCTTTATTGCGTTGTTACTTCCTATCATTCACAGTCGGTCGTTGATTCACAGTTCGATTATCGGTCGATTAGTTTGATTATACAACACTTACTCCAAATAATATGAAAATCAAAATGAAACTAAAATGAAATTAATCTTCATTGACCTTTAATTCCAATAACAGTCAACTCTTGACTTTGACTTTGACTTTTGGGAGAACACGGGGTGTTACAGTCTCCCCTCCTTTAGGGAATTTCGTCCCGAAATTAGGCCGAGAACCGTACATCGCCGTGTGATTTACCAATTTGATGCTTCAGATCTATCTGAACAACTGCGGGTACTTGGCCTTCATGTCACTTTCGAGTTCCCAAGTGAACTCCGCGCCTCGTTTGCCTTCCCATCGTACTTTTACAATAGGGATGCGAGAGCGTCTGAGTTGCTTGGTCTGTCGGTCCATGATTTCGACAGGCTTTTCCACGAAGTGTAGCGTCTCATTGACCTGAAGATCGTCGAGTGGTATTATTGCGTCGTGATCGGCTACGCATTTTCGAAGGTTTGAAATATGGAAAGTCGGGTGGACATTGCTGAGTTCCTCCGGTAATTCGAGTTTGTAGGCAACTTTACCGATCCTTTCCAGAATCTTAAAAGGTCCAACAAATCGAGGCGCAAGTTTCCCTCTTTTGCCGAATCGGACTACTCCCTTCCAAGGTGATACCTTTAGGAGCACGTAGTCGCCAACTGCAAATTCGCGGGGCTTGCGTCGTTTATCGGCGTACATCTTTTGTCTGTCCCGGGCCTTCACCAAGTTTTCCCTTATCTGGTGGATCTTGTCAGTCGTTTCTTGCAGGATCTCGGGCCCAGTCAATTGTGAATGACCGACCTCGTGCCATACAATAGGCGAGCGACATCTCCTACCATACAAGGCTTCGAAAGGTGCCATTTCGATGCTGGAGTGATAGCTATTATTGTACGAAAATTCGACCAACGGTAGGTGTTTGCTCCAACTACCACCAAAATCGATAACACACGCACGGAGCATGTCTTCAATAGTACGAATCGTTCTTTCAGTCTGCCCGTCGGTTTGCGGGTGGAATGCGGTACTCAAATTCAGCGTCGTACCAAGAGCTGCTTGAAAAGTTTCCCACAATCTCGATGTAAACCGAGCATCGCGATCAGAAATGATGTCTCGAGGCGTACCATGATTCTTAATGATCTCGTCGGTGTAGATTTGGGCTAGCTTGGCCACCTTATAGTCTTCTCGTATTGGCAGAAAGTGGGATGATTTGGTTAGACGGTCGACTATAACCCAAATACTGTCGTGTCCTGATGGCGTGGTCGGAAGCTTAGTTATGAAATCCATAGCTATGCTTTCCCACTTCCATACGGGTATCGGCGGTTGTTCGAGTAAGCCTGAAGGTCTTTGGTGTTCAGCCTTGACTCTTGCACAAGTTAAACAGCTACCAACATATAGAGCAATATCCCTTTTCATCCCAGGCCACCAGTACTTGTAGCGAAGGTCCTGGTACATTTTGTCCGCGCCGGGATGAATGGAATATCGGGATTTGTGGGCTTCGTTCATGATGATCTTTCGCAAATCTGTCCTCCTCGGAACCCAGATTCGGTCCAGATAATAGAATATCCCGTTGGCTTTGCTCACGAGCTGAGTTCCATCGTGATAGATTCGTTCTTTCTTCAACGTACGCTCGTTAAAGCAAGCGTGTTGTGCTTCGCGGATGAGAGCTTCGAGGTTATACTGAGCCTGGATGTTTCGAACACCTATCACGTAATTCTTTCTGCTGAGGGCGTCTGCAACTACATTCGCCTTGCCTGGGTGATAACGGATCTCACAGTCGTAATCGTTGAGAAGTTCTACCCATCGGCGTTGACGCATATTGAGTTCTCTCTGGTTAAAGATATGTTGTAGGCTCTTGTGATCGGTGAAGATCGTACACTTTGTACCATACAGGTAGTGTCGCCAAATCTTTAAGGCAAAGACAACTGCGCCTAGCTCAAGGTCATGGGTTGTATAGTTCTTCTCGTGGATTTTGAGCTGTCGAGATGCGTAAGCTATAACCTTGTCTCGTTGCCTAGAACACAGCCAAGTCCAAGGTTTGAAGCATCACAATAGACAACGAAGTCATCGCTTCCGTCCGGCAGTGTAAGAACTGGTGCATGGCACAGCATGTGTTTGAGGGTTTGGAAAGCAGTCTCCTGTGCGGTTCCCCACACAAAAGGCTTGTCTTTATGAGTAAGGGAGGTAAGTGGTACAGCAATCTTTGAGAATCCTTCGATGAATCGCCGGTAGTAGCAAGCTAATCCGAGAAAAGAGCGAACTTCTGACGGATTCTTTGGCGTAACCCATCCCTTAACTGCCTCAATCTTTGCAGGATCAACGTGTATACCCCGACTATTCACAATGTGACCCAGAAATTGAACCTCCTCCAACCAGAACTCACACTTGGAGAACTTGGCGTAGAGTTGGTTTCCCTGAAGCAACTCGAGAACCAATCGCAAATGCTGCGCATGTTCGGCCCTCGATCTGGAATAGATCAGGACATCGTCGATGAATACAATGACGAAACGGTCTAAGAACGGTTTACACACGCGATTCATCAGATCCATAAAGACCGCGGGTGCGTTGGTCAAACCAAAAGGCATGACAACAAATTCGTAGTGGCCGTATCGGGTTCGAAAAGCGGTTTTGGGTATGTCTTCCTCTTGAATCCGTAACTGATGGTAGCCTGAACGTAGATCAATCTTGGAGAAACACTGAGCATCTTGTAGTTGGTCAAACAGATCATCGATTCTTGGTAAGGGGTATCGGTTCTTGATGGTTAGCTTGTTCAATTCCCGGTAATCGATGCACATTCGGAACGACCCGTCCTTCTTTTTCACGAAAAGGACTGGTGCGCCCCATGGAGAAGTGCTCGGGCGAATGAAGCCTTTTTCAAGTAACTCTTGGAGTTGGTTTGAGAGTTCTCGCATCTCAGATGGAGCGAGTCGATACGGAGCTTTGGCCACTGGGTTGGCTCCTGGAACAAGGTCGATTCGAAAGTCGATATCACGACTTGGAGGTAATCCAGGAAGATCATCAGGGAACACCTGAGGAAATTCTCGGACAACAGGAACATCCTTGACTTCAACTTTCCTTTTCTTGTCCGTCTCTGCTACAACAATGTTGGCCAAGAAGGCTCGATATTCCTTGCGGAGATATTTGTGAGCTTGAAGACATGACATGAGCTTGAGATCTTTTGCAGTAGTTTCACCATAAACACATAGAATATCACCACTAGCTAGCACAAAACGAATCATCTTATCGGAACACACAACTTCAGCACGGTTTTCACGAAGAAAGTCCATGCCTACTATGACATCGAAACTTCCGAGCTGCATTGGAATGAGATTAATCGGGAATATATGATTGTTGAGCTCGAGAGTACAATCACGGAGCACAGAATTGACAGCAATAGTTCTTCCGGTAGCGACTTCTACTTCGAAGGGTGACGAAAGATAAGAGCGCTTACGTCTAAGAAGTTTCTCAAACTCAAATGACACAAAGCAGTTATCGGCTCCAGTATCAAACAAACATGATGCATATATACCATTCACAAGGAACGTACCATTGACCACGTTGTTATCAGCTTGAGCCTGGCGTGCGTTGATGTTGAAAGTTCTGGCGTGAGCGGCTTGTTGTTGAGGCTGCGGTTGTTGTTGCTGGGGTTGTTGAGCTTCTTGTTTCACCACTCTGTTCGGGCACCGGTTTGCGAAGTGGTTAGGGTCACCACATGCAAAGCAGGTCCGAACATTGTTTGCCGGGGCCTGTGCAGCTTGAGGAGCTTGAGGGGCAGGTAGCAGGGCTTGGTTAACAGCGGCTTGAGCTTGCGTTTGACGAGGACCATAGCGGCAATTCGCAGTGAAATGCCCGTAAACGTTGCAGTGGACACAGAAACGGCAGGCCACACCCACCGGGTGATGATAAGAACATGTAGCACAGAGTGGGTGGGGGCCGGTGTACGCACGCTTAGCTGGCGGCGCATTGATCACTGGCGCAGTGCGCTGTGGTTGTTGCTGTTGTGGCGGTACTGACTGAAGAGGAGCAGCATTGGTTGCGGCGGCGCAACTCTTATTCTTCTTTCTTCTTCTCGAGGACTTGGAGGCTTGAGTAGCAGGGTTGTCGGTTGATGCGGCAGTAACTTGATGCAACGACTTGGATGGCTTATCACAGACACCAGCCTTAACTCGCTTGTCATTAATCTCGGCAGCGAGTAGGTAGGTTTCCTCGATTGATGCGGGTTTGGCGGCGAACACGTAATCTGCAACACAATCCGGAAGAGCACGGATGTATTTCTTGATGGTCATTTCGGGAGTCTTGACCTGGTCTGGACAGATAATGCTCAGTTGTTTGAAACGGGCGGTGAGACCAGCGTTGTCGCCCTCCTTCTGCTTGATGGTCCAGAACTCATCCTCCAACTTTTGGCGTTCGTGGGGAGGACAGAACTCGTCCAGCATGATAGCCTTCAGTTCCTCCCACGTCAGCTCGTAGGCAGCGTCGTTCCCGCGCTTATTCCTTTCGGCTGTCCACCAGTCCAATGCCCGCGACTGGAAGACACCGGTAGCATTGAGAGTTCGAAGATGATCCGGGCATCCGCTTTGACGAAGGGTAACTTCCACAGAGTCAAACCAGTGAAATAAGCCTGTAGGACCCTCTTCACCGGTGAACTCCTTCGGTCCACACGCCTTAAATTGCTTGAAACTGAACGGAGCTTTGCTGGGTTCAGTGAGGGTTCGGGATTCTTCCGACGACTTGCTGGTGTTTTCGTACACCTCGCTGACAGCTTTCGCTACAGACCTTGAGATGAGCTTGGCGAGACGTCGGTCTCTCTTTTCCTGACGGGAAAGGTTTTGGCGAATTCTTGATGATGACGACATGGTCTGCAATAGACATCGCCATAGGGCTCAACACAACGAATTCGAATCTCGCACGTCTTAGTTTACTAAAGCTTAGAATCACGTCGCATCTCACGTCACGTAACACATATAAACACATAAGCACATAATCATAGAGGCACATAAGCACAGAAGCAATTAGAGCACCTAAGCAATTAAGCAAATAGAGCACTTAATTTCCTAAACACGTACGCACTTTTATCACAGAGGCGGTCAGAAAACAGAAACCTATAACCACAAGTCGAGTGTCGTTCGTTTTGCATATCGGATAGCATCACATTGTATCGTCTAACTTAGTCGTATAACGTAGCATAGCACACTGGTTTCGTTTAGATCACATCAATAGGGGTTTGAATCGAGATGGGATAGTAACAAAGGTCACGCAGATTGATAACAAATGGAGCAATCAACGAATCTTAAAACACGTAAACAGGTAAATCATATAAAATCAACAAAGCAACACTCAAAATCGGAAAATGGATTGTCTGCGGCTACTAGACTTTGACTAACCATGGCAATTTAACTATTCACAGTTGACTTGTCGTCACTTTCGACTCTAGGGGACATGTTTCTGCCTCGATTCTTGGGCATTATGCATGCACATTCTAGGCCATACTCGTGAGTTCAGGTCATTGGAGTCCGTCAATTGCCTTGGCGAGATAAAATAAAGTCGGAATAACTGCCAAGGTTAGGGTTTCACCCCTAGCTCAGCAATTTCTTCCTTGTTTTAAGAGAATTTAGAGGAAAGTTTTCATCAAATTTCGGGTTTCAGCCCTGATTTGGTATAATTCTCCCCCGTTTGTTGATAGAAAATCGCACAAAATAATTGGCAAAATTTGTAATTTAGGCAGGAATTCGCGGGTTTCACTCCTAATCCCGTCCAAATTACAAAATTTGGCTCGGAGTTCGGATGTAATGATAGAATAGAAGGTAACAACATAAAATAAGCACATAAACTTGGTCTCTTGGTTCCTAACTATAGTCTAGGTCTCTAAGACAGCGATCCGGACTAGATCGTGTCTAACCTAATTCCCTATAGTTATGGCTCTGATACCAATCTGTCACACCCCAACCGATGGCGGAATCATCGGGGCGCGGCACTGAGCGAAACAGATTGTTCAGAAGTTTCCACAACAACTATCATACAATTCAGTTATATAACACGTCCCATACCGTGTCCCAAATAATAACAAGTTATCATAGAAATCAACTAAACAATATGGGAACTGTTCCGACAACTCGAATTCTTAATTATTACAGACCGAATTAAAATATTGTTTTAAGACTTCTAGACGGCTAACTATAGATCTTACTGACTACAGGTGCCAGTACAAGATCTACAGATAATTATGGCCCTGGAACAGGTATGTGGACACCGTCCTAAGGTCACAGGCTCCTAGAAGCTTATTATTGCCTCGCTTCCCTAGCACGCTAGTAGCTTAAACACCTGTCACATACGTTAAAATAAAGTCAATACATAAAATGTAAAGGTGAGTACACAAGTTTGATATAGCATATAAAGTTCGAATAGTTTACGCATAACCAAGCACGTACACAAGGGCAAACGATGCATGTAAATTATCAACATGGGACCATCGATACCAACGACTTCGAGTTGACTGTCCGAGACAGTTCGCAATACATGATTACCACTGTAATCCATGCCGGAAATTTGTCCTTAGCAACCCCCGTGTGAACGGGTGCTGAGTCCAAACTATAGTACTACGTTGCTAAAGCAGGTAGATAGCACTCCACGTGTAAACATAATAAACAACAATCATTTAGACAAGTAATACATGCAAGTAGGTTAGCGTTCAAATAGTTCGTGTTGTTCGTGGATTTGATAGATTACGTATGTAACACCCAAAAGTGCTGAAAGCAAAAAGGGATCGAGTATACTCACAGTGGTTGGTTGTGGATTGAGAGGAGCACTGAGAATAGGTTAGCCTGAATAGTTCGATAACACAACGATGAGTAACGCGGAAAAAGTAAACAATGTACTTGGATCGAGTAGGCCATTCGATCGGAAAGCAGTTCGATCGAGTGGGCTGTTCGATCGGTTTGAAAGTCCGTTCGAACATCCATTCGATCGGCCGGCTGGCTCGATCGGCTGGTTCCTTCAAGTGGATTGTTTCTTCCTTTGATGAGAAGGATGTGTTTGTGTATGATGGTTTGTACTACCTTTCAAGTTGGCCGATCGAATAGCTGTTCGATCGGTTAGCCCAACCGATCGGCTAGCACTTCATTGTTTTCAAATATGTCACTCGATCGGTTGGCATGCTCGATCGGGTGACATTCCAATGTTTCGAAAAAGTCTAAGTGTTTTGAAGTGTAGTATCTCATGATTCGAGTAGTAATGATTACAATCGAGTGGCTCGATCGATCGAATAGAACTCTGTCAATATTACACTTCATGAGTTTGTGGGACTAAGTGCTAGTCGATCGGTTAGCCTAGCCGATCGGCTGGCGTAGTCGTTCGGTTGGGCCGTTCGATCGAACAGCCTAGCCGTTCGGCCAGCTTCTCGATTCGGTTAACCTATCACTTAACACTTGGTTATTCCCGTGAATTGTTGATGTTTTAGGGATATTTTGACTACGAGTTTAACCACAAAACTGAAGTCCCCACTTAGCCCACTGACTCGAGCAGGAATCACCCAAACTCGGTCAGAGACGGTTTGGAACTTAAGTTTAACGTTTAACCCGAAATCGGTATATCTCTCGGTAAAACCCGAATCTTGAACCATGTGTTTGTTTAGATTGATTTATAAATCGGTTCAAGTCTCGTTTTCACCGTTTTGAGTGTAAAAGAGTTGAAAGATAGATGAAAACCCATCTTCCAATCCTTTTCCACCGTGAAATGTTAAGATCTTTGGTAGATTTTAGGTTATTTATGTGGAAATCGGTTAGATCTAAGCTATTCATGGTGGAATGATGTCAAAACTTAGTGTTCTTGAAGAACACATGATGACATCACTTATGAACGTCTAGATCTTGGTGATTTGATGGATGAAATCCAAGTTTTGAAAGATAGAAAGATGGAGAATCGATTAATGAACAAAAACGTACAAGAATTAGAGCGAAATACTTACCGGTTTGAGAGAAATCTGAGATTTAGTGAGAAGAAGAGGCTGGTCGGTCAGAGCTTTTCCAAAAGTGGAAAGTTTGACAAGGACAGCCCTATTTATAGGCTTCCAAAAGAGGAAAGGGTTGGCTGATCGAACAGCATCCCTGATCGAGCAGCTGTCCGATCGAACAGCCTGTTCGATCGGCTAGTCTGTTCGATCAGGTTGCCCTGTTCGATCGGCTAGCCTGTTCGATCAGGTTGCCCTGTTCGATCGGCTAGCCTGGTTTTGAGTGTTTCGCGACGATTTTTGATATTTCGACTTCGATGAACGATGATTTGAGAATGATAGAATTCCTAATCAAATTACTTTTAGTCTCAACTACTATATCTAACATACGAGCATCCTTACAACCATTTCGGGTTCGATTTCCATTGAGTTTGATTCACCTTTGAGTCTTGATTGATTTGATTGATTCACCACACACTTTAACATAAAAGTAAACATGCACAAGTAACACATAAGGCACACACACACGTATAAAAAGTACTAAAATCCCCACACTTGAGTTTGATGATTGATTTGATTAGCTTGATTATTGATTGATTAGCTTTATTGCGTTGTTACTTCCTATCATTCACAGTCGGTCGTTGATTCACAGTTCGATTATCGGTCGATTAGTTTGATTATACAACACTTACTCCAAATAATATGAAAATCAAAATGAAACTAAAATGAAATTAATCTTCATTGACCTTTAATTCCAATAACAGTCAACTCTTGACTTTGACTTTGACTTTTGGGAGAACACGGGGTGTTACAACTTTCTTGGGTATGCCACCCCTAACTTACGAGTCTGGAATCTAGAGACTAAAAGGGTCGAAGAATGGTCTGAGGTCAGAGTACAAAGGCACACTTTGCCAGTCAAATGTCCTGGTCAGCCTTGGATGTTTGAGTACGATGACTTTTTCAATTCGATCAATGTTGAAGCCGTTGAAGAAAGTGCTGCGGCAAGGATGTTTTTCGAGAGTGACAATGCAACAGTTTCACCGGTGGTTCGTCCAATTCTTGTCAATCAAGAACCATCTTCGGTGAACAA
This sequence comes from Helianthus annuus, assembly GCF_002127325.2. Classification (NCBI taxonomy): domain Eukaryota; kingdom Viridiplantae; phylum Streptophyta; class Magnoliopsida; order Asterales; family Asteraceae; genus Helianthus; species Helianthus annuus. The sequence goes on from NC_035439.2 coordinate 149,037,428, forward strand.
TAATACTCTCGACAATGAGGATTTTCGTGATGCAGCCGAATTGAACGAATCTTCAGAGGATGATGAATTTCTAGATGCAGATCAAGAAGCTCCAACAGCAGTTCATGGTACTTCAGAGGGTACTCCTCCAGTGGATGCCCCTAGAACAGCTGAAGCTACTGCATCATCCTCTTCGTCAATTCCGGGCATTGATTTAGTTGTTGATCTGAATTTCAACAATCTGGGTATAAACATTCCAGTTCCAGATAATCCAGAAACAAGGATTCATAATACCCATCCTCAACAAAACATCATCGGAAATGTGCAAAGTGGCATTCAAACGAGAAACATGTTGCGAAACAACAACAATGCAGGCCTGTATGCAGCTATTAGAGAATCCGGGCAACAAAACGATTGGTATTTCGCGTGTTATGTTTCACAGGAAGAGCCAAGAACTTGGAAAGAAGCCATGAAAGATAACTCTTGGGTTGAAGCAATGCAGGAAGAGCTGCAACAGTTCCAGAAGCTTGGTGTCTGGAAATTCGTAGAGAAACCTGCTGGTTACAAGAAGATTGGTACCCGTTGGGTTTTCAAATGCAAAAAGGATGACAACGGAGTTGTTATCCGAAACAAAGCACGTTTAGTCGTTCAAGGTTTTCGTCAGATAGAAGGAATCGACTACAACGAAGTCTATGCACCTGTTGCACGTCTGGAAGCAATTCAGATCTTTCTGGCTTATGCCTCATTCAAAGGATTCAAGGTTTACCAGATGGACGTCAAAAGTGCATTCTTACATGGTGTGGTTGAAGAAGAGGTGTACGTCGAACAGCCTCCAGGTTTTGAAGATCCTATCCATCCCGATCGGGTTTGGTTGCTCAACAAAGCTCTCTATGGTCTACATCAAGCACCGCGAGCTTGGTATGCAACCTTATCTAACTATCTGCTGGAGAACGGTTTTCGAAGAGGTCTTATCGACTGTACTCTTTTCATCAAAGAACAAGATGGAGATCTTCTTCTGGTACAGGTATACGTTGATGATATTATTTTTGGTTCTACTAATGATGTCTTGTGTAGGAATTTCGAGCGCATTATGCAGGATAAATTCGAGATGAGTGCTATGGGGGAAATGATTTTCTTCTTGGGCCTACAAGTACAACAAACTGAGTCTGGGATATTCATCCATCAGACTAAATATGTTGGTGACATCTTGAGCCGGTTCCAGATGTCTGATGCAACGCCCATTGGTACCCCATTGCCACAAAATCACGGAATACTCCAGATTTGAAGGGTGATGCGGTTAGCCCCTCATACTACCGCGCGATGATTGGATCTCTTATGTACCTCACAGCATCAAGGCCAGATATAATGTACCCAACGTGCCTGCTTGCCAGATATCAAGTTAACCCGAAGGCCTCACATCTTGCAGCTGTAAAAAGGATCTTTCGTTATTTGAAGGGTTGCCCTGACACCGGTCTATGGTACCCTAGGATAATAACTTTGACTTGATAGCTTTCAGTGATTCTGATTTTGGCGGATGCAAAATCGACGGCAAATCCACAACGGCTGGATGTCAGTTTTTAGGAAATCGCCTAGTCACATGGCAGTGCAAGAAGCAGACTTGTGTCGCTACATCAACATGTGAAGCTGAATACATTGCTGCCTCAAGTTGTTGCTCCCAAGTTCTGTGGATCCAACAACAATTACGCGACTACGGTTTTGAATTCCTAACTACTCCTATTTACGTTGATAATTCTGCTGCATTACAGATCACTAGAAATCCTGTGCAGCACTCAAAGACCAAACACATCGAAATCAAATATCACTTCATACGTGATTGCTTTGAGAAAAGGCTAATCGATGTTGTTAAAGTCCACACCGATGACCAACGTGCCGACCTTTTTACCAAAGCATTTGACAAATCAAGATTTGACTTTTTATTATTGGTAAACGGCATTAAGGTCAAGCAAGGGTAAACCAACATCGGAAAATCATTTTTGTAAATACCTTGTGTTTTAAAATTTGTCTTAGTTTGTTGATTTTAGGGGGAGTAAATCCAAAAATCTGAAAATCCAAAAACATCGAAAAATTTCAAAAACACAAAAACAATAGAAAAACAAAAATGAGTTTCCTGGCGAGCAAAAGAGAAAATGATAGTACATCAGTGGTCTATCCAAACCTCTTTAAACCTAAACTGAAAAACGATAAGCAGCTCTATATAAGATGTATCGGTAGGCTCACAATCATTTTAAAGTGTGCAGGGTGATATAAACTTAAATCGACTGAAGACCAGGTGGGAACCATTCATTGGCATATGGTCTTAGTACCGAAATTTCGTTTGATAGATTGCCGAGGTTCTGAGATATTCGGTCTTTATGCTGCTTATCATCTGGGTATCATGGTTGTATCTTTTACCGAAAAATAACGGGGACGCAAGTCTAGATCTTCCATGATACTATACATACGTGTACATATTACATACTGCATTCGACCTCAATAAGTGATAAACAATCACATGTCCATATTAAATAAGTGATACAATATCACATTTATCCGGGAGTCAAGTTCGTCTCTCTGCTGTACGAAAGTACTGACCTGTTCACGGACTTGCTCCTGTGCCCTCATGCATATGAAAATCAAGTTCCTCATCAATAAGTGATTATATCACATAGGGCTTGTTTTCAAATCAAAATAAGTGAGAATCTCACATCATATACGGTCAAACAGATGATAATCGGTATACTCACCGGTAAGATGAACCCTCGTGCATACCTTGATACGGGAATGTGTCGTGATGTGGATGAACACTGGTCGGTAAGTATAAATAATATCTTAACGTATCCCCTCGCCATGATTACATCTGATAAGTTGAGCTTAAGTGGACAACAATACCGATAATTGTTATAGGATGCTTATCTTAATGTTAACTAATTGAACAACAAGAGCGTTTTGGCATGACCGTACACTGATATGATTCTCTTACCCTCGAAACTCGCAAAAAGAATGTCTGTATATATTTATTTACTGCTTTCAGTCTTTACATTTGAAAAATTCAAAAATTCCAAAAATATTTTAGGTGAGTTTTAATATAAACTTTATAAAAACCAAAAAGATTTTATTTCTATCTTATTTTCAATCGTACGATGTTGGAACTCGAGTCTTCGTTGCCTGAAACCTGAACGAAAACCGAATTGACTAAATCTTCATAAACGGTCGAAATTTGCAAGTTTTGAAAGTTGGAAACTAAAACTAACAAATTTATTAAACTTTCAAACTGTCGGACGGTGTTTGATTGTGACATGGTCATTCGTGTGTCATTTGTTTATGCTAACTATATTCCAAGCAGTTGTTCTCATTACGCGTTTAGATTTGTTGCATGTGCAGATTCTAAAGGCAAGGAGAACATGGTCGATGACAAAGCTTCGGAATGAAGACACGACGTGAAGGCGCTCAAAAGATGAAGATGATCGAGTTGCCGCTGACCATCATCAACACTACAAGGATCTCATTCATAAAGATCAAGTATTTCACGAGCATAACTCAAGGGGGAGCTTATGTTAAGGGGGAGTTTGTCAACACACTTCCTACATGATACGGGTAGTTTGTTGATACACTCTCTGCTTTCAAGACGTGAAGACTTTGAAGATCCTCCGACATTGAAGACTTGAAAGGACATCAGAGTCTTGAAGACACGAAGATCAAAGATGATCAAGATCGAGATAAAGCTACAACCAAGGGGGAGTTTGTTGGTGCACTTGTGTCTGTACTTTGTCTGTATTCGGTCACGATGTAAAACGATGTCTTTGTTAGTCTTGTAAGTTTGACCAAGTCAACCATCCTCCTGGTTTGACTTGGACAAACAGTTAGATCATGATTGTAAGTTGTCTGTGTCGAAGGTTGGGTCATCGAAGGACTGTTTCTATCCTTCGATGAGCTCGAAAGATATCCCACGAAGGATACTGATGGACCTCGAAGGATATACCATCCTTCGAGGTATATATGGATCCTTCGATGGCTGTTTGATCGAAAGATGATGTTTCGATCAGTAATCCTGATCCTTCGACCAGATGATCTGTTATGGGTATATATATACCCATGTTGTGTTCACTTGTTGCTCAGATGCACACAGACAGAAAGATACGAAAGATAGAGAGAGTATTCTGTCAAGAACACACACACACACTTAGAGAGTTTGCAAAACTGATTTGTAAACATTGAGCTTGTAACCGAACCTTTCATTCGCATTAATACAAGTGGTGTTAATCGGTGAATATTGTGTGTCTTGTGTTTGTGCTTGTTTCATCTCGGTTTGCACTCTAGCTTGGATTCCGCACTTGCTAGTGTGTTTCACATAACAAGGTTAAGGTTTGACCTCATCCTCCGAGGGACCTACAGTCATTTTAGTCCATGTGGTTTGTTAACGAGAAGAGCAATTCGGTCATTTTATATGGTCGAATTGCCCTTCTAGTTAACAGAATTACATCGAATTGCCATGCTTATTAACAGAAAAAATGGATGAAGTTAACCCAGTGCACTGAAATGGTAACGGTGAAACCTTTTTAGACTCACAAACGAAAAATGAAACCTTTAGACTAAACTGACAAAATGGTTCAAACCTTAAGAACTAAAATAACATTTAACTCAAGTAAAAAATACAAATTTTATTACTATAAATAAGCAATAAAAACATGCAATAGAACTTGTACATTGTGCTTTATGAGTTTTTTTTTTTAAAAAAAACTTGATTTTATAATTTTAATCCAAAGGTTTTTACATTTTGCTAATTTAACCTTACATAATTTGTTTTTTTAACTTCAACACAAAACTTTTCATTATTTGCAATTTAACTTCACAACTTTTGTCACTTATAGTTTTCATCCTTCGCAAATTTTCGTTTTACGTATAGTTCTAATTTTTTTCAAGTTAATACAACGCAACGTACGACTGTGGTTCAACTTTTTAATATTTTGTTTCAAATTTTGCAAGTTAACACGGTGCAACGTGTATGTGTGTTTGAACGTTTTTACCTCTATTTTTTCATGTTTGACAGGTTCATCGCAACACGCAGATCCTAGGCCGAGTCAGTGTTGGTGGTCGATGACGGTTGTGTGGCATTAGTACTATTTGACACCGTTTTACACCCCGCCGCAACGCGGGGTGTGCTTTAGGGGGTTTTCAAAGAAAAAATGGTTATGCATATGGTTGTTGTAACCTTGGCTTTGGTGGTTTTTCAAAAAAAAATTGATTTTTTTTACATTCCACCCAAAGGTATTTCATAAATTACTTTTAACTCAAAACTATTTGTTTTTTTTAATTTTAACCCAAAATTTTTTATCTTTTGCAATCTATCCTCATAACTTTTTTACTTTCAACTTTGGTCCTTTATAGTTTTCATTTTCCGCAAAGTTTTCGTTTTATGCTTGGTTCTAAATTTTGTGACTTAACGCATCGCAACGTGCGTCTTTGGTTTAACGTTTTTACGTTTCGTTCTAAATTTTGCGAGTCAAGACGACGCAACATGCCTGTGTGGGTGAACGTTTTTACATCGTGTATTTTTTTCCCTGTTTGACAGGTTTAACATAACGTGCGGGTCCTAGATCGACTTAATTATAACTAAAGAATCCCCGTCGCATTGCGGCGGGTCTCAATCCTACTTCTATTTAAATATAAAATAAAATGAATGATGTCACCATCCCTCCCTGATTAGATTCGCCCATCAATGTCTCATGATTTTGCTATTTATTTATATTTTCTAGATGAATTAAGCCAGCGTCTCATCCCTTGTTTGGGCCTCTTCCCTGCATTTCATTTATTTGTTTGTTTTCTAAAAGTGCATCGATCCCTTGTGCTTTTTTTGCATCGACAACCAAATTAACTTGTTAACTTGATGGCTGAAAACATTCCTTCTTTGACTGATTTCTTCGATGGTTACATCGAGGAGCACTTTGCAGACACTAACGACTTCTTCATACCACCAGACATCTTCAATACGCTTGAACCATTGGTCTCTCAAAACTCCAATTCTTCATGCACTGCTTTACCAGAGACCGAAATGGAGATACCCAAGAGAAAACGTCAGAAGCTTTCGTTGGTGGTCGAAGATGGCCAGCAGAAAGTGTCACATATCACCGTTGAGAGGAACCGAAGGAAGCAGATGAACGAGCACTTAACTGTTCTTCGTTCGTTAATGCCTTGCTTCTATGTCAAAAGGGTATGGAGTCCTGTGAGGGCTCAAAGTTTACTTATTTTATTTTACTCATGCAAGTTAATTTATTTAAATTATAATATGCATTATATATGTTATTTTGAAGTGCAGGGTGATCAAGCATCAATAATAGGAGGAGTAGTTGATTACATCACCGAACTGCAACAAGTGCTTCAATCACTAGAATCAAAAAAGCAAAGAAAAGTGTACAATGATGTTTTGAGCCCGAGGCCTTCACCGCTTAGCCCACGAAAACCGCCTCTAAGCCCCTTGCCAATTAGCCCAAGAACTCCACAACCAGTGAGTCCTTACAGAGCCAGGTTGCAGCAACCTCCCTCTTACCTACAACCATCATTAATGGTTAACATGACACTTGACCCTTCACCTTCTAGCTCTTCCTCAAATTCGGACATTGTTAACGATCTTGCTGCAAATTCAAAATCATCTATTGCTGATGTTGAGGCCAAGTTTTCAGGGTCTAATCTTGTTTTAAAGACTATCTCGCCGCGGTTGCCAGGCCAAGCAACGAAAATAGTTTCGGTTCTTGAAGACCTCTCTCTTGAAATCCTGGAGGCTGGCATTAACACTGTTGATGAAACTATGGTCAATTCATTCACCATTAAGGTCAGCTTCTTTCTTTCTTGAAACTCCAAATGATCATCAATAATTGCATGCATGCAAGCTTTCATATGTCTTAACTTATTTGAGTCTTCTTACCACAAATACATCAACTTTACTTTCTATTTCCGGGATGTCCAACTCCCATGTTTTTCAGAACATTTATTCTTTGGTAAAGTTCCAAAGTTATTTTCTAACATTAAAATTTACTAAATCAAATAATCTGGTGTTTAAGGCTGTGTTTGGGACTTTGGGCGTGCATTTAATTAACTGACTATTAATGTGATATGAAATCACATTTTTGTTTGGATAAACTGGTTATTATTACAATTTTCTTAATAATATAAAGTCCAAATAAGTATATCTTCAAAAACTTTAAGAAGTTACCGTTAAAGAATGATTACTTTGGTATATAGATAAGACTAATTCTATTTCTTAAAGTTGCAATATAGTCGATCATTTTGAAGACATACATCTAAAGAAAGTTAACTTCTTACATGTTATCCAATATTAATTGTTCTTACCTACAATAAAAAGAATATTATGATCATCTTAGGCAAAAAAGAATTGATTAAAAGTTTTATTGCTAATTATCCGACGAATGTAGTTAATCAAACAACCTGTTATGTTTCTGATGCATGCATCTCTTTTGGAAGTTGGAACCCACAATTATTGTTTAACATACTGCAATTGTCAATAGAATGTATACTAACAATTATTACTGCTCTTTGATTGATTTTTAATAGATTGGAATTGAATGCCAGCTAAGCGCGGAGGATCTAGTTCAACATATCCAACAAACATTCTGCTAATGCGAGTCAGTATTCACGAGCCTCCGTCATCTGCCTCCTTTTTATACTACCCGTTTCTTTTTATGGACAGTATTGTTGTCTTGAGATCATACCCGATACATTGAGCACATGCTTATTGCATTGGGCATGATGTCAAAGCAAAATACCAAGTAACTAAGAAGTTAGAGAAAATAAAGGCAGTTCTGGGGATTTTTCTATTTCATGTTCAAAACCTAACTTTCTCTTTAATATAGTGGTTATAAGAGGAATGAGAAAAGTTTAGTTAATCACTAATGTGTTATAATTCATGAGTAATTAACAGATGTAATCTTAGTTTAGACAAGTTGTCAATTGTATATCACAGTTGATTAGTTTAACTAGCTTTTAATTTGTATTTGTCATTATTTGTCTTCATGTTCTGTTCATTATATAGTTTCAACATTTTGTAGTAGTTTACATTTTCGGTTATTTTTAATTAGTTTGTGTGTAGTTATCTTACTAGTTTTACTTGTTTGTGTTAGTGGGACATGCTGTCCACTCTTTTGCTTATTCTAACTGATATAAAGAGGTTCATGTCTAAGTTTTCGATGAAGAATCAAAAATCAAAATCATGTAACTTACAAGTTGTTATTGTTGGGTGGAATAATCAAATATATGGTGATAGTGGGGGTAAATGAAAGTGTGAATGATTGTGTTTATTGAATGTGAACCGAATGTATCAAGTATTAATAAGCACACAACAAATGTTTAAGGAAAAATTATAGATTTCTTGGTGAATGATCATTATCATAGATCATCACTTATATACATTCAAATGGCGGTTTGTTTGCCGCCTATTTCAAATGTCACAGCCGTCAGATATGTCAGTTGAAACATAACTGCCATTAACGACCGTTAAATTAACCTGATTAATTCTTAATCCTACCAAGTTTAAGATTCGAAATACAAGTGTTACATATAATAATAAACAATAAATAAATATAATACTAAGTCTAAGTTTATATAATCTAATACACTCCTCTAAACTAGACGTTTCTTTTCTTGAAAAGTTTCTTTGCATTATTCCAATTGCGTCCCATGAACATAATTCTTGTAGTTTTGTTCTTCAATTGAGACTAGTCCTTCCATCCTGGTTGCTTCCCTTATAGATGATTGCCATTCTTTTTCTTAACCTAGATTATCAATTGTTATTGTTGTTGATGTCAAATTCAGCTTGTATTGCCTTTGGGCTTGATGTTCTTTGTAATTAAATTCAAATTCATCTAGATATTTTGTATAGATCAATCGTATTGTATAATTATCATGTCAACCCAACTCAAGATATTTTGCTACAATAAGGGGGAGGGGGTGGTCATCACTTGCAAAAGTTCTATACTCACAACACCCAATCAAGTTCCGCCATGTCATCAACCATTTTTTCATCACTCACAACCTTTTTTAGTGGCAATGGTCATCACTCACAACACACAACAATAAACCCTCATACCCCCTCACATCCATTTATCACTCACAAGCCCATAACGCGTTGATTTTATCACGGAATGGATTCCATCACTCGTTGAATAGTTGGTGGCGGTGGGCATTTGAGCAAGTTCCATGCGTGGAACTTCTTATCACGCACAAAAAAATTTAACCACCCCACCTCCCCTAAGTACCTATAAATTGTTCTCTATGACCCGTTCATTTCCACCTTCCCTTTTTACATTAGATATAGATCCATTAATTCAACCTTCCTTCCATCTTCTAGTGTTGATGGAATGGATCTTACTTCACTTATTTTAAGATATTCAAACAAGAATCATTGTATCATTCTGTTGAACTTAGGATATAGATTAAACATATATAAGTGTGTGAAGTTGGTGTCTTCCAATAAGTCAAGTAAGGCCATGCACAGGGGGCGGACCCACATTGGTGCCACCGGGGTCCTCGGACCCCAATCTTTTTTAAAAAAATAGTAGATTCGGTATATTAAATTGTATATGGACCCCATAAATACAATTAGGTGGACACCATAGAATTAAAAAGAAAGCTGGTGTAGTGGTAAATCTCCCTCTTTTCCACTAAGAGGTCATGGGTTCAATCCTTGATAAGCCCATTTTTCTTATTTTTTTAAAAAATCTAGTTCAAACCTCACTTTAACTCGACCCGAAGGAGGACCGACCCAAAAATGGACCCCATTGAAATAAAATCCTGGGTCCGCCACTGGCCATGCATTGTTCTATTGTTTGAAACTCTAAGGCATTAATAATCATGTCTTTCCAATCGACATCTTGTGTGGATGTTGATAGTGATAGTGTTTGGAAATAGGATTCTAACTAATCTTTCTTATGTGAATGAGTCTATTGTTTGAAACTCTAACGCTGTGTTCCCGAGTTAAGTTAAGGGGAGAAAAGAAATGATTCTCTCATTTTCTTTTCTCTTCTCTCCGTTTCTTTCCAAATTGGGAAGATTAAATTTAGGCAAAAAACCTATCATTTTCTCTTCTCTTCTCTCCTTTAATGAAACTCTGGAACACAACTAAAAATTATTTCCTTCCAAATCTTTTCTTTTCTCTCATTTAATGAAACTCGGGAACACAGTGTAAGGCATTAATAATCATGTCTTTCCAATCGACATCTTGTGTGGATGTTGATAGTGATAGTGTCTGGAAATAGGATTCTAACTAATCTTTCTTATGTGAATGATATGATTCCTCATGTTCTTATATGAACATTTTCTTTTTATCCTTTCTCAGTTCTTCTTTTTCTATTATTTGATGTGCCTGTAATGCCTTAGATAAGAGTGGTTCATGTAAAAGGGACTTAATCTTGCAAGTGTTCCCTTCGATCATGACCGCATATCCTTGCATTCGAAGTTGTTTAAGGCTTAGTACATTCGATAAAAGACGTTTGGTATTCTTAGAACTTCATTTTCTATTCTTAATTTGATAATGCATATGCCCCTTATAAATAAGATATATGACTCACCCGTTCTTGATTCGACACCAAAAGAATTCTTAATTTGTTTAAATTGTGAAATATTACCAATGTGATGATTCTTAATTCGCTTGACATACCATACTTGGGGCCATAAGCCACCATCTGTTCCAGTGACTATATAGTGAGAATTGGTTGCTTGTTCACTCGTTCCAATTTCAATCATCTGTCGTATGAAACTTGTGGCATTATCTCTTTCTTTGAACTTGCAAAATTACACTAGATGCCCTGGTTCATGGTAGTATTAACATAATTTTTGGGATAGTTTTTGACATCTTCTTTCTGTATTTCATTTGTAGGGTGTAATAGTATGAATTGGGTCTAGGATCTTCGGGAATTTCGCTCTGATACCACTATGTTGGTTGGAATAATCAGATATATGGTGATAGCGAGGGTAAAGTGTGAAGGATTGTGTTTATTGAATGTGAACCAAAGGTATAAATGATACGATTAATAAGAACACAACGAATGTTTAATAAAATATTACAGATTTCTTGGTGAATGACCATTATAACAGACCATCACGTATATACATTCAAATGGTGCTTTGTTTGGTGCCAGTTTCAACCGTCAAAAACGTTGGATATGTCGGTTTAAACATAACTGCCATTAACCATAACGTGATGTCGTGGTCACAATCAAATTTAATCCAAATACAACTAAATAGATAGCGGTAAGTGGATATCGAACACAGAGAGTTTGTGGAATATGTGTTATTTAGAAGATTATCTAACTTGACTAAAATTAAACTAATGTGCAAGTAAAGTAAAATTCAAGAGTTGGTTTGATTGGATTGGTTCTTTTAAAACTACGATTACTAATTAATTTGCAAAATGAGAATTGAGTTTGTAAACAATTTAGAGACAAATGACTATCTTGAGTTTCCGGTTTGCTTCGACTTTTGTGCTAACATTCAACTAGAAAGAACTACATAGACATAGTTCGTGTATGACCAATTGCAGTGATGAAAGGGAACTAAGTACTCAGATTCCTAGAATGTGAGGTTGTTACCCGATGATCAATTAACCCTTACCCAAGCCTAACTATACCCATGATATCTCGATTGCCAACGACACCAAGAACGTATGGTTTCTAATTAGTTTAGCATAAAAATCAATACTTTACTAACAATCAATCATGCACCATAACAAACAATTCAAAGAGAAAGGAGTAGTTATTCTAGAAATATAAAATAAAAGCACAAGTCTTACACAACCTTCAACCCAAGATAATCATAGAATGTTTAGCCATACATGGCTTGAAGTGACATCATAATGCAAAAATAGAAGGTAATGTTGTTCAACAAGATCACCAACAAAACTAGATGAAAGATAGATGATAAGATATGTTTTTCACTTCCAAGTGCCTCAAATATACTCCCCCAACTAGTCCCCCATCTTCCGTAACCGAATACCCATGATAAGATCCCATAAATCCTCATGAAATGGCCAATAAATGTGTAAGTTACATTTTGAGATCAGTCGAAGGCATAACCTACGGCTCCTAGCCGTAGGTTACGGCTGTCAGCAGCTCCAAGGTCAACATAGGGTGCCGTAACCTACGGCTGAGGGCCGTAGGTTACGGCTCTGAATGTTCTTTACGGCATGAACCTTCTGTTTTACGGCAGTGCACTTGTGGATCATTGATGGCTGTAACCTACGGCCCCTAGCCGTAGGTTACGGCGCTGAGTGGGCTTTTTCCTTTGTTTCTCCCTCAAAACTTGTTTTCTTCATCTCTTAATGATGCCATCTTCCCACATCCATCCAAGCTTCCTAAATCCTGCACTTTGAGCGCCTTAACACCTGCAACATCAAATCTCTCGTAATTACTAAGTTCAAACAATAAACCGAATAAAGTATGAGATGTATGTATTTTTAGCTTGTTTAAGGGTTGTCCTACGGACCACCCGTCACATCCCCACACTTACCCGTTGCTTGTCCCAAGCAACCCATTCGAAAGCCATTCTCAACCACAAACAACTAATCACATAAACCCAAGCTAAAATGTGCCGACCTTTTACTAACTTTCAATCGTACCACAAGACACACCCCTCACAAGAACCTCTCGATGACAAGAATTACTAGCATGTAATGCAAAACCACTCAATGCGTGTGTGTGTGCGACAATAAGCTTGTATAAGAATCAAGTTTCCTCCTAACAAATATCTAGCATGCTTATGAATCAAAGGGACTTACGGGTTGTAACGGGGCTAAATGCAAAGGTAGGGAATGGTGGAATACACATGAAGGAGCTAATTGATTCGACCCGGTTTTATTTTCACTACTAAACAAAGCAACATCAACTATATACAAGACAACTTCAACAAATTTCTTTTTTTCTTCTTCTTTTTTTTTGTATTTTTCTCAATTTTTTTCTTTTGTTTTCTTTTTCTTTTTTTTTAACATAAACTCAACAATATATACAAGAACATCAACACTACCAACTAAATTCCTAAATCGGGTCGTCTCAATAGGTATAGTTTTGTAAGAAGTAGGTTTGGGTCGTAACCGAATGGTTTAAGGCTCAAACATGGCTTTCTAAAGACCAAACCCCCACCCCTCGCAATACCAAGCTCATATTTGTAAAGAATGAGGTCCAACCCACCAATCCCGCACTCTCACACATCTAGACGAGGCTTCCTAAAAGTCCCCTATCATTTTCAAAAGCATGCTAACTCTAGGATTTAACAAGAATTCGTACACAAGTTCTATTAACACAATACACACACCGCCACTCAAACCAAAGAAATAATCTCTATTAATCATGTGTGTGGCCCAAAACTCACCAAGAAATGATTAGAAAGGGTGTTGGTGTGTCATAAGGCACAATATCAAGTTTTCAAATTTTGACAATTTTCGCTTGAATTTACAAAAAAAATTTAAAAACCTCAAAATTTCCTCCCATCCCCACACTTGGGATACATTGACCCCAATGTATGGTTTTGAGAGGATTTGATCACTTAACTCTTTAACGCCAACCACAAGCTTGTACACTCAAACCACAAATTTCTTTTGTATTTTTTTTATATTTTTTTAAACAAAATCAAAAAAACTAACTACTAATATTTCAAAGCTAAAGAACAGAACAAGACTAAGGAAAGAGTATATTGACCTGGTGAAGTTTGCCACAACAGATGTTGTAGATAATCCGACTTCCTATCACCACTTTCACCCAAATATCCGTACATCTTCCCCACACTTGAATGTCGTCATGGCCCTGAAACATAGATAAAAATAGCAAGATCAATATAAAACCCCGGGTTGCCTCCCGAGCAGCGCTAAGTTTCGAGTCTTCAGCCAGACCGTGCCACCCCCATTTAAGGTGGCTCAAAGAAGCGGTTCCTACCATCTCCATCACTTCCTTGTGCCATTGAGCAAAATGCATCCATCTTGTCTTGACTCGGTGGGTAATCAAATACGCTCTTGCTTGAACCCATATGCTTTTCTTCATGATCCGGTGGGTGATTTCTTCTCATTCTTTGGAACACCTTTTCACTAAACCCGATATCATCCGCCTCAACAAACTCGTAACTAATCATCTTCGTCTGAACATTAAATGACAACTTACGGTTCTTTTCGGTCATGTTAATGATTCCTTCTCTACAATCAATTTGAGCATTTGCCGTATAGAGAAACGGTCGACCCAAAATCACCCTTTGTTTTGACGCCATCGTGGTAGTAGCATAATCTAAAACCAGAAAATCCACTGGGTATTCGAATTCTCCCAACCGAATCATAACATTCTTAACCATTCCCCGTGGACGCCTCCAACTTTCATCCGCCAAGCTCACCATGGTGTCTATATCTTCAAGCGGACCAAAGTCGTACACATCGTATAGATCGCCTGGTAGCACACTCATGCTTGCCCCGTAGTCCAACAATGCGTGAGGGATTTTTAATTTTCCCACACGAATAGGCACAATTGGTGCTCCATGCTCTCTGTTCGTTTCAACCTCGGCATCCTTTTCCAAACCTGCATTCACTTGACAAGAAGATGTTAAAAATGTTTCATTGAATTCTCTATTAGGAACGGTACTTACCACATTGATGTTAACACTTTTAATGTTTTTGGGATTTATCACCGTGTCACTTGGTAGCTGGCCTTTTGCTTTCTTCAAAATTGCCACTTCACTCGCAAGTTGACCCATTTGAGTAGTCAGAGTTTGAATAGCTTTATCACGGGCCTCGTCCTTTTGCATCCGAACTTCATCACGTTGATTCATTCGTTGCATTTTGACTTGCATCGCCTTCAACATTTCCATTACTTCGTTTCCACCCGAAGAGCTTTGACCCGTTTGATATTGCCTTTGAAATCCTTGGTTTCCTTGGAAATTGGGTTAACTTGATTTGAAGGGTTCCCATACCGAAAGTTTGGGTGGTTCCTCAACCCGGGGTGGTAAGTATTAGAATTCATGTTGTTATAATTTCTACACCCCCTCCTTGACCTTGTAATGCATTCACCTCCTCATATTGCCCATCCAACATTCCTTGGCAATTCTCAGCCGCATGACCTAATTCATTACAAATAGCACAAATATCATAAATTTGGTTAGTGGTTTGAACATTACCGTCATCTATTGCGTGCACTTGAGGTCGGGCAATGGCCGGTCGTGCTCTCCTCGATGCTTGAGCTTTTCTTTTTGATGTAGTTGCCATGCTCTCCAAAAACTCCCAATCATCATTCTCATAATTTGTACCAAAAGTCCCACCGGTGATAGACATTAAATCACGAGTATCTTCGGCACTCAACCCCTCGTGAAAAGCATTCATTAATTCCCACAATTCAATTCCATGGTGAGGGCAATTTTTGATCATCATATTGAAACGCTCAAAAGCCTCATGAAACATTTCACCATGTTGTTGTTGAAAGCTTCTCAACCCTTTTCTAGCATCATTCGTCTTTTGAGCGGTGTAAAATTCATCCAAAAAGGTTTGTTGCATTTCCCCCCATGTATATATAGATGCTGAAGGTAATGTGTAGAACCACTTTTTCGCCTTGTCTTCCAAAGAAAATTGGAATAGTACCAATTTAATATCATCGGCTGAGAATCCTTGACTCCCAAGAGTGTTGCAAATCGAGTCATAAGCCTCCAAATGAAAGTAAGGCTCCTCCGTTGTTAAACCCTTATATTTTGGCAAGCTTTGCAGTGAGTTAGTCCTCACTTCAAATGTCCTCCCTTGATCATTGTGAGGAATGACTACCGGTGAAGGATTATGAGTGATTACCGGCCTAAAATGCGCTTCAATGCCCCTCACATTTTCTCTAAGGTGCCTCCTTGGTACACCGAACCTACCCCTTGGAGGAATAGGACCCATTGGCCTTGGTACATGCCCTTGTGGTGCAATTGGTTGTTGAAACTGTTGTTGTGGCATCGGTGGGCGTTGAATTGGTCTTTGGAATTGTGGTTGTACGTGTTGCGGTCGAACTTGTTGCAATGGTGTAGGGCGTTGCATTTGTGGCCCTTGTGGTCTTGGCCGAATGTGTTGTGGTATGAGTTGTTGTTGTTGTTATACTCCACCAACACTTGGCATTACTTGCATTTGACCTTGCATGTATCCGAATTCTCCTTGATCTCCATCACCCCCATACGCATACCCGTCTTCATCAAAACCTTCAAACTCCTCATATCCTTCATCATACCCATCTCTTTCAATTCCCGAAGATTGCCCAAATGGAAGAGTCGAGTACTGAAAACCCGATTGGTGTTGTGGTCTAAAAGAGGGCATAGCATGCACAATAGTTGAATTTGGTGCAATTGTGAAGTTAGATGATGATTGACCCGTAGTTGGGGGAAAGAAGTGGGATAATGGTGGGATTGTGGTAGAAGGGTTAAAGGTAATGGTGGGTTTGACTTGGGTAGTGATCGGTTGAGTGACATTGGTTGGTGTGAATTCGACAGTGGTATTAGGTAAAGTGGTGTTTGGTGATGGTTGGGTGGAAGTAGGTATAAAGGATGAGGTCGTTTGACCCGTTGTAGGTGGAATTTGTGAATCAGCCATGATGTTTCTCGGTGTGATGGGTGAAGTGGTGAACCAATAATCTTGTTTTCCCGTACTAAAACTCTGTTTTGCCTTAGCGTTCTTTCAATTTCCGGATCAAACGATAACGGTGATGACCTGTGAGAGCCCCTAGTATGCATACACCTGAAGTACCTGCACACTAAACACAACCAGCGTAAACCCGAAAATAACAAAACAAAACTATTAAACTAACACACGTTGCGCACTACTCCCCGGCAACGGCGCCAAAATTTAACGTGATGTCGTGGTCACAATCAAATTTAATCCAAATACAACTAAATAGATAGCGGTAAGTGGGTATCGAACACAGGGAGTTTGTGGAATATGTGTTATTTAGAAGATTATCTAACTTGACTAAAATTAAACTAATGTGCAAGTAAAGTAAAATTCAAGAGTTAGTTTGATTGGATTGGTTCTTTTAAAACTACGATTACTAATTAATTTGCAAAATGAGAATTAAGTTTGTAAACAATTTAGAGACAAATGACTATCTTGAGTTTCTGGTTTGCTTCGACTTTTGTGCTAACATTCAACTAGAAAGAACTACATAGACATAGTTCGTGTATGACCAATTGTAGTGATGAAAGGGAACTAAGTACTCAGATTCCTAGAACGTGAGGTTGTTACCCGATGATCAATTAACCCTTACCCAAGCCTAACTATACCCATGATATCTCGATTGCCAACGGCACCAAGAACGTATGGTTTCTAATTAGTTTAGCATAAAAATCAATACTTTACTAACAATCAATCATGCACCATAACAAACAATTCAAAGAGAAAGGAGTTGTTATTCTAGAAATATAAAATAAAAGCACAAGTCTTACCCAACCTTCAACCCAAGATAATCATAGAATGTTTAGCCACACATGGCTTGAAGTGACATCAAAATGCAAAAATAGAAGGTAACGTTGTTCAACAAGATCACCAACAAAACTAGATGAAAGATAGATGATAAGATATGTTTTTCACTTCCAAGTGCCTCAAATATACTCCCCCAACTCGTCCCACATCTTCCGTAACCGAATACCCATGATAAGATCCCATAAATCCTCATGAAATGGCCAATAAATGTGTAAGTTACGTTTTGAGATCAGACGGAGGCGTAACCTACGGCTCCCAGCCGTAGGTTACGGCTGTCAGCAGCTCCAAGGTCAACATAGGGTGCCGTAACCTACGACTGAGGGCAGTAGGTTATGGCTCTGAATGTTCTTTATGGCATGAACCTTCTGTTTTACGGCAGTGCACTTGTGGATCATTGATGGCCGTAACCTACGGCCCCTAGCCGTAGGTTACGGCGCTGAGTGGGCTTTTTCCTTCGTTTCTCCCTCAAAACTTGTTTTATTCATCTCTTAATGATGCCATCTTCCCACATCCATCCAAGCTTCCTAAATCCTGCACTTTGAGCGCCTTAACACCTGCAACATCAAATCTCTCGTAGTTACTAAGTTCAAACAATAAACCGAATAAAGTATGAGATGTATGTATTTTTAGCTTGTTTAAGGGTTGTCCTACGGACCACCCGTCAAACCACTGTTGTTACCTAATTCGTTCTTCATCCTACGAAGTTTAATATTCGAAATACAAGTGTTACATAATAATAATAATAATAATAAAAATAATAATAATAATAATAATAATAATAATAATAATAATAATAATACTTATTTGTCTGAGTTTGTATAATCTAATAGTTTTATGGTATCAAAGCCAGGAAATAGCTTTTGCAACTTCCTCTCACCATATGTTTGAACATCACTCAATAAATTCCCACAATTACTCAACCCATAAACATTCCACTAGTATCCGGATCCTCCACAACCATTAGAAACCCAACATGCATCCGCTACTAGAAAACAGGGTTTTGCCACCACATTTCCGGTTGCAAAACAATCGCTAATTCTTTTATTTCACAATGTCTTATCGAAGATCTCAAGTTTATCATATAGTCAATCAAATGTGATCACCCTCACTAAATATGGTGTAACAAAATTACAATATAAAAGATAGTAATGAAATGCCAATCACTATCTGATGACCTTCCATTGTGGAGGTTGTTGGTTTGAGTCTCGCCTAGAGCAAAACTGCTGTAGGTTGAGCCAAGGGTTTTACTATAATGTGACTTCGTGCGGTGGGTTTCCTCTTAAATGATAGCAGGTCGGGTAACCAGCACCATCTGTGTTACAGGCGTGAGTGGCCTTTTGCCATGAGATTTACCCGAGTAATCGAGCTTTTGTTGGTTGTCCAAATAAAACTGATGAACTTGTGAATATCACAGAAACTCACGGCTGATCAGAACAAACTTTGTTTTTGACACTTTTATTAACTCTGAAGATGACTTACATACATAGACTTGACCCCTATTTATAATAACTTAACTTGCAACAAAAGTAATAAGAAATCGAAACGAACAGGGACTCACAATCCTACACCAAATCCTCTTTAAACAAATTAGATAAACTACAAAACTACTAATTTCAGTTTAGTCCTCAGACTTTAAACGATCTCCGCCATCCTCCCCTTGAGATCACCCGGTCCACCACAAAAGTCCAACATTGTCGATCTTCATTACTCCCTCTCAATGTTGAATTCTTCCATGCCGATTTCAGTCCGAAACATTTTCAACTTTTCCTTCGGTAAACTCTTAGTAAACATGTCGGCTTCTTGACGATGAGTGCTTACATACTTCAAGTCGATTTCCCCTTCTAATACTTTCTCCCGAATGAAGTGGTAATGAACCTCGATGTGCTTTGACCTAGCATGGAACATCAGATTTTCAGCCAACTGGATCGAAGACATATTATCACAGTGTATTACTACACTTCCTTTAACTTCATGCTTTAACTCTTCAAGTACTAACCGTAGCCAAGTAACTTCTTGAGCTACCATAGCGGCGGCCCGATATTCTGCCTCGGTTGTCGATAACGACACCGTGGGTTGATGCTTGCTACACCAAGTTATAGCTCCTCGACCCAGTTTAAACACGTACCCCGTTGTCGACCTTCTTGTGTCCAAGTCTCCTACGTAGTCGGCATCACAGAAACCACTTAACTCAAGTTTCTCACCTTGATTAAATCGTACTCCCATGTTAAATGTATGCTTTGCATATCGCAGAACACGTCTTATTGCATCTAGATGTGGCTTTCTTGGAGTTTGCATATAACGACTCAAAACTCCAACTTCGAACGCTATATCAGGTCTCGTTAATGTTAAGTAAATCAAACTACCAACTATTTTTCGGTACATAGTCGGGTCAGCTAGTTCTTTTCCCTTATCAGCACATAATTTCACTGTACTATCCATGGGTGTGTCAATGGGTTTGCAATCGAGCATACCGAACCAAGCGAGTAAATCAACACAGTACCTTTGTT
Organism: Helianthus annuus; assembly: GCF_002127325.2. Taxonomy (NCBI): domain Eukaryota; kingdom Viridiplantae; phylum Streptophyta; class Magnoliopsida; order Asterales; family Asteraceae; genus Helianthus; species Helianthus annuus. The sequence continues at coordinate 149,057,384 of NC_035439.2, forward strand.
GATGAAGAATAATCACTCCCTCTTCATATTTTAACTCCACGCCTAGGAAATGACTAAGTTTTACAAGGTCTTCCATATGAAAACGAACACATAAATTTTGTTTAAGTTGATTAATACCTTCTTTGTCATTTCCCGTTATGACCAAATCGTCCACGTATATCAATACTACCACTATTTTTGATCCACTGGACTTAATAAACATGCTTGCGTCTGCCTTAGACATCTCGAAATCATTATGTTGCATAAACTCTCCTTTTTTTCCAAACCACGCCCTCGGGGACTGTTTTAAACCGTAAATGGCTTTGTTTAGTTTACATACGTGATTTGGAAACATCTCACTTACAAATCCCTTAAGTTGCTCCATGTGTATCGTATGATCTAAATCACCATAAAGAAACGCATTTTTAACGTCCATTTGATGTAACTTCCAACCGTTGCTTGCCGCTACCGCTATCAACACTTGAATCGTTGCTATTTTTGCCACGGGGCTGAAAGTATCCTCATAATCAATGCCAAATTGTTGCGAGAAACCACGTGCCACCAATCGAGCTTTGTGTCTTTCGATTGACTCATCTGTTTTACGTTTTATTTTAAACACCCACTTGCAAGATATGAGTTTAACATCTTTAGGTTTAGGCACCAAAACCCATGTTTCATTCTTGTTCATGACTTCAATTTCATCTTGCATTGCATGGTTCCATTCTTCCTTCTCGCATGCCTCCTCGAACGTATTAGGTTTGGATTCTTCCACCTCGGTCACCGCCACGTTAACCACATATTTTGGATTCGGTTTAGCACTCGATTCGATCTTCTTGGGCCTGTTATTGGGCTGCTGGAATCTGGATTTTGGGTCTGAGCATGCGCCCCAGTTTGCCAAGGGCGTTGCTCATTGATTTCTTGTCTGAGACTTGAATTTGAATTTATCACCCCGTCATCCACTTCGATGGCAGATTCCTCCTCATCAAGAGTTAGATTTATCATATTGGATTCAAGTTTTTCTTTTATAAACTCCGTATCTGGTAGCGGTTCTTTATTCTTTGACCACCAAGAAGAGTTCTCGTCAAAAACTACGTTTCTCGATACGTAGCATCGATTTGAAATCGGATCACAACACCGCCACCCTTTTCTTTCCGAATCATACCCCGTAAAGATACATCGAACGACCTTTTTCTCCATCTTGTCTCGTAATTGATTTGGCACAAACACGTAACACACGCAACCAAAAACACGAAAGTGTGTTACATTTGGCTTTCGATTCAGCAGCTTCTCATATGGCGATACATAACCTTGGTTTTGTGGAGGTAATCTGTTAATTACATGGGCCGAAATTTGCATAGCTTCAGCCCAAAAACGACCAGGCACATTCTTTGCATGCATAACGCTTCTACATGTTTCTGCAAGATGGCGATTCTGTCTTTCGGACACGCCATTTTGTTGAGGCGTGTTTGGACATGTGAGTTATCGCCGAATCTTCTTTTCTCTTATATAGACATCAAACGCAGTAGCTAGATATTCACCTCCATTATCCGACCTTAAACACTTTATTTTATTTCCCGTAAGCCTCTCTGCTTCATCTTTAAACGCCTTGAACTTCTCGAAAACTTCAGACTTTTCTTTTAAAAAATACACCCATGTATATCGGGAGAAATCTTCAATGAAGGTTACCATATATCTCAGGCCTCTTATTGACGGTTGTTTTACGGGACCACATACATCTGAATGAACTAGTTCGAGCGGCTTCATTGTCTTGAAGGTTGAGGTTTCAAACGGTTGTTGATGTGCCTTGCCATATTGACACCCGACACATACAGTTTCTTTATTAATCTCGAACTCAGGTAGGCCTTGGACCAAGTCTTTTTTCATCATTAATTGAAGCCGGTCGTACCCGACGTGACTGAGACGCGCATGCCAAAGTTCTGCAGTTTGATTGTTATTTGCTTTGTCGACGTATGCCGACTCAGCAGATAAAACATAAACATTATCTTTTCGTTTTCCTTTCAAGGTAGGAACCGATTTTGTCTCAAATTTATCGAAGACACACACATCATTGGGGCCAAAAAGAACGCACATTCCTGTCGCCGTGAGTTGTGGAACGGATAACAAGTTCTTTTTCATACCGGGTACATGAAAGACATCTTCCATTAAAAACTCCTTTTCCCTTCCATGGCTTGGAAATTTTACCTCTCCTATGTTGGCAATTTGGTGTTTTGATCCATCGGCAATAACCACTACATGATTTCCCATGTATCGTTTTGCTTTGGTTAACCTTTCCTTGTCTCCGGTTAAGTGGTTAGAACACCCAGAATCAGCAATCCAATCTCCGAAACTATTGGACTTGAGCTCGGTGGTGACCGTTAAAGCAGTGTCTTCTATAACTTGAGCAGTTGAGCCACCATTGCTTCTGTGTCCCACGTTTCCTCTTCCTCGGTAACCGTGGCTACATTCCCTTCTACTTTTGGTTTCCTACAGTCTTTCGCCATGTGCCCATGTTTTCCACAATTGTAACACTCATATGGAAACCTCCGATTATCTTTTGATTTACCTTTGCGCTCACCCGAGCTGTCGCCACGATTTTCACGACCCTTTTTGTTCCAGTCGGTTTTCCTGGTCTTCTCGTTTGTCTTGAGCTTATTCCATGGTTTATTATTTCGACTCTTTCCTTTTTCCGCATAAAGAGCCTTCTCTTCTTCCATCTTAACCTGAACGCCCGCAAACTGTTTTGCTAAGGCCTCTTGGCCTGCTAACAGATTCTCGAATTCAATGAGGTTTGGCTGATTTGCCCAACCTTGGATGGCTGCAATGAAGCTCCTGTATTCAGGTTTCAACCCGTGTATAATAATACGTTTCTTACGGGCCTCGCTTATTTTGGATTGTACATCGAGATTGCCTATTTCTCGACACAGATTCTTTATTTTTCTGAAGTATTGAGACACAGATAGGTCTCCTTGCGAGGCGGTTAATAGTTCTCCTTCAAGCATCTAAAGACGAGCGTCATTCTTTTTCGAAAAAGGTGATTCAAGTGTGTCCCATGCCGCCTTCGGGTACTCGATATCTTGGAGGTGATCAAGAATATCTTCTTCAACCATCGTCTTGATAATAAACATAGCGCGTCCCGCTTTGATCTGCCACTTACCGACTGCTCCGTTTATGTCGTTAGTGGGCTGCCGGGTATCGGAACCGTTCGTAACCTGCCACAAATCTTGCCCTTGCATGTAAGATTTTATGCAGGTCATCCAGGTTTTATAATTCGTTTGGTTCAGCTTCTTGATTGCTCCACTTGCTTGAAAATCAGCCATACTAACTGATTGATCTTCGATTTTCTTGTTCTTTCGAGACACGTTGTTTTGTGCTCCTGGGTTCGGTAACGTTCTTCTTTGATCGGATGACTTCGATGCCTGTGAGCGAACCCAGAATCTTGTGGGCTCTGATACCACTTGATGAACTTGTGAATATCACAGAAACTCACGGCTGATCAGAACAAACTTTGTTTTTTACACTTTTATTAACTCTGAAGATGACTTACGTACATAGACTTGACCCCTATTTATAATAACTTAACTTGCAACAAAAGTAATAAGAAATCGAAACGAACAGGGACTCACAATCCTACACCAAATCCTATTTAAACAAATTAGATAAACTACAAAACTACTAATTTCAGTTTAGTCCTCAGACTTTAAATGATCTCCGCCATCCTCCCCTTGAGATCACCCGGTCCACCACAAAAGTCCAACATTGTCGATCTTCAATAAAAACTACCCTGATAATCAGGGGCAGAGCTAGTGTATTAGAAGGGGTAGCACGGGCTACCCCTCAACCCCGTCTCCATATCGTTTTCGTAGTGTAAAAAAATAAAAAAAATATATATCCAGTTTTATACAAAGAATACCCATGATCACCAAAAAAAAAAAAAAATAGGATACCCCTGAATTTTTGGCTTACGTCCACCACTGCTAATAATATTTGAAATAGAGATAACAATGGAATGGCTATTAAACTTAAGGGTAACTCTTACATTCAACAACAATTATAATACGGATAATAATAACCAACTAATGTGCATTTGGTTTTGATCCCATATGAAGTGTCGAAAGAAAATATTTTTGACTAAGATTTGGACCAATATAACTGCAAATTAACCGAAGTGGCTTGAGCCGCTGAGAGTAAATAAAGTCCCATAAGAAATGCAAGGGGCGTTTGGAATTGAAGGACGTAAAGAAAAAAGATTTCACAAACCCATCGAGGCACCGTGTCGTAAAAATCAATCTAGACGACTGAGTATTCGATAAAGTGTTGAACGATTTCTTTCAACTTGGTCAACATTACTCGGAATCAAGCCAACTCGGAGCTAGTAGGTCCAACTTGGACATATTAGATTTTCGTTGTCATTCACCGATTTCACTGTTTTTCATCCATTCTTGTTAGATTTTCACTGCTTTTCATATTGATACATTGAAAGATGAGATTTAAATAACTACCAAGTCTATGTCAATAATATTAAAAAATGAATATCAGTTTTTGAAACACTTTCGTGTTTGAACATGTATCCTTTTGATTTTTGAAAGCCCATGGCTTTATAGCCTAGTGGCATCTTATGGGTGGGATAAGGATTTGGGATCAATAGGTCTTGGGTTCGATTCCCACAAGGGGGGTTTTCCCATATTTATTAAGTTTCCTCCAGAATTGGTGTATAGGCATTATGCCTAGTAGGGATGGATATGATCAGGTGGTTCCGTTGGTGGCATAATGATACTCCAGTAGTCCGTCAGTAATCCAAATTTGTCATTCAAAAAAAAGTATCCTTTTGAAAATATTGAAATCCACGTATTATGTTATAAATATCAGTGTCGTAAAAATCGGTTTAGGCGATTTAGTACCCGGCGTGTCACACCCCCAAAATACCACATACGGGAACACCGCGGGACGTGTGACGTACCAGGATCCAGCCACCAATCACATTGAACCACAACATTGTATTAAATAAAAGTTTTCATTTATTTCATAAGTAATACCAAAACACAACTTAAACCAAATTCGTTCAGCTGAAGCATAATGTAAATAGCTGTTCAAGTGTTTCAAAACAAATGTGCAAGATCAATAAACAAGTATCCAAGAGCTACGACCCATGACCACTCCAGCACTCCCAGATAACAAGTTCCATCCGTGAATCTAACGACCTGCAAGCATGCAGACAAGTGTGTCAGACGACGCTGGTGAGTTCAAAGTTTGTTAACACGTTTTAGTTACCAGATATGAATATAAACATTTCAAAGATTTGATGTTGTTAATAACTCGATTACCGCAGATGGCTCCATATTATTTGCCCTTTCCCAATGCTCTATCAAACATTGGTCAAGTGGTTAAGGTAATTAGTTCACGCTCGTCCTCCCCGGTACGGTGTGAGGGTGCCAAACCTAATAACGCTATCAACTAATAACCCCGTTGCCTCCCCGGCAACCTATTCGGTATATGATGGGACTTAAATGATTGATATGAGTGTATTAACCAACATCCCGAGTTTAACATTCCAGTCAAACCCATTTACCCGACATTCCTCCCCGGAACGTTTACCAGATGTCCCTCCCCGGGACGCATGCTTGGAAAAAGAGCAGTGAACTCACCTTAGATTTGCTCGGTATTTAACAAATTACCCCGTCCAGTTAATCAACCAACCCTACCGTGGTTAACAACATTATCAGTTTTGTAACATACTAAATCAATTATTTCACGCAGACTGTATTCATCACCAAGTTTACCATATAACATGAATCAAGTACCCAGTTTGTATACATGGCAACACATAACAGTTGGGTCTACTACTCCCATGAGTGAAACCAAGTTCTTCGTCACAAGTAACAATTATTTCTAGTGCACATTGACATCTATTAACAGGCGTATCATAATGGTCCACGCAAAACAGCATTACATGTAACGGGTATTTAGTTTCCATACAGGTCATCATATTCATGTGAATGTTACACAAGTCAAAACAGGCTCCTTATTCTTAACCAACATTACCATGCACTCAACTAACATACACAAACATTAATTCTCATTATCATGATCATTACAGTGGCATGCCGACGAAGAACCCTCACATCGACGAAATACCCCATTGTTCATCAGAGACAAGTCGACGAAATACCCCATTGTTCGTCAGAGACAAGTCGACGAAATATCCTATTGTTCATCGGAGACAAGTCAACGAAATATCCTATTGTTCGTCAGAGACAAGTCGACGAAATATCCTATTGTTCGTCAACTTGGATTCTTCGTCGGGGACCATTGTCACTGAACATATGGTTTTCAAGTTCACCCAAGTGATTACCCATCACCCTCATAACAACAGTTACAGATCCATGTTACAGATCAATGACACAGTTCAATACATTCAATGACACAGTTCCATACATTCTTACACACGTATAACAATCTACGGTTATCCTCGTTTATTAATACGAACCATTCTATCGTTCACAATAGTTCCTAATCGTCATCAGTTAACCATACAAATAGATTATCCTTCTATCAAGGAACGAACTCATCAATCAAGATTATCAATTTCATCAAGCATGTTAACGTATATCAATCATCGGACCTTCATCATGCAAGTATCAGATTTACACTATTGTTAATAACCCTAATCTACACGACATCACAGCAACAGAACCATATTCATCAACAATTCATCGAGTAACAGTATTTACACACTAACCTTGATGTGGTATAGATCAGTGGTGCCTAGGGTTTGGGAGTCTCAGATGGGAGATAGGGAACTGCCGTCGCTAGGTTTAGAGGGGTCTAGGGTTTGCAACTGATCAGTTATGTGACATATATACGCATACATTCTAAAGGGAGTGGGTTGGGCCTGTATAAGGAACTGGGCCGCTAATCGTTTTTCGCCGAAGCACCTGATCGACGAAGTACATAGGACGACGATTTGTCGACGAAACATCTCTTGGCGAAGGACCCATTCTTCACCGAAGAGTGTTGTGACGAAGGATTTATTCGTCGAGAGGAGGTGAGGTGACGAATGCCCCATTCTTCGTCGCCTAGGATTTTCATCACTCATAAAACAGTGAACATTAAACATTTAATCAATTAACCATCAAATACTCTAATCAATCACACAACTACACATGTCATAATAAAAAACAAAATGTTAAAACAAGATTGCGAACAAGTGAAGCATAGACAAGGATCTTGGATTCTCGGGTTGTCACACGGCGTGTACTCGATAGGGTACCTAGGCGATTTTCGTCACATCGATCAACCTTACTCAGAATCAGTCAAACTTGGAACCAGTCAGTCTAACTTAAACAACTCGGTCAAGTCGGATTTTATTGTATTTCAACGATTTCTTTTCATGGAGATACCTTGGAAAATGAGACTTAAATGATTATCATGTCTTAATAAATGACAGTTTTTAAATACTTTAGTATTTGAACATGTATTATTTTAATTTATATTGAAATTTACATATTTGGTTATAAACATTACTAACTTTATAATATTTGACATATGTATAATTCCTATAAAAAAATTGTTTATAATTTATCATGTTCGAGTACTCCCCACATATGCCGAGTAGTTGCAACTCCCTAATCGAACGACCTGGCAGCGTCTAGCGACTTTTGAAACATTGGGTAGTTCCCTCTTGGGAAGCACTGAATTCGAGAAAGAAGGGGAATCAAGGAAGACCAAACTGAATTGTTATGTTTTTTTATCCGTCTATACAGAACCCTAAATAAAAAAATGTAATAACCGACAATGTTTGCTTATGTAGGATCAACATTAATTAACTATATTTATATAACCGATTAAACATTATTAATATCGATTAAGTTTTGCAAGTAACCAAATCTAAAATTGGACCTGATTGCTTATTTTTCATATGCACACCTTTTCAGCTTCTCAAATTCAATGGAAAGTAGTTTTCACAAACCTCAATCAAACTTTGGAGTTTTACTTTTTATAATAAAAGATATGATACTAATCATATGCTTCTGGTAAATACGATATCTTACTTGCTTAACCACCAAGGTTATATAGATTTTTGCATTAGTTAACGAAGGTCATCAAAAGGTTCATCAATTATCCTTAAGAGATCATGTCATTGGTGATATGTAGTAACACCTGTTTGTGAACGGATGTTGATGTCATTGGTAATATGCAATGATATTCGTAGGTGAAAAGGTGTTGATGGCCTGTTGGTGAAAGGCCCATGAGTACTCATCGGTAAGGGATCCTGTGCTGAAAGGCGCATGGGAATCCTTCAGTAATATAGCCAGTGATACGTTCGTGAATGAGCACGAAGATTTGTCAGTAATATCAGTTGTTTTTAACGTCTCAAAACCAACTAAGTCAAATAAAAATGAGAATTGTGAGTTAACATTACGTAACGTGTGTACGTGGTTCAACGTTTTTATGTCTATTTTTTCGGTTTCAGGGTTCTCGCATAACACTAGGATACTAGTTAGGTTCAAATTAAAAATGAGAATTGTGAGTTCTCAAAACCAACTAAGTCAAATAATTGACTTATAATCTATTTTGAAGTTAGGGTTTTTAAAATTAAAAAATGGTAGTTGTGATATTCCCTAATAGTAGATAAACATGATAAATACTTCCATCGTGGAATAAAAACGCAATTTGCGACGATTTGCAACTTATTTGAGCAAAAAAAATGTTGCTATTATTGAGCCACGTAAATTAATCCTACAGTTTTGCACTTCCACTGGTTCTAATTGTGCAACGTAAACAAAATGCCCTTAGACTAGTTTAAACCTACGTGTCAAAAACATTCATCCAAAAATATCCTCCCACCACTCAAAACTGGCCACGTCTTTCAATCTCATTCATCTCCACCGTCAACCCCTGCTTGTGGCCACCATCTTTTTCTCATTCTTATTTCAGTCACCACTATTATTCCTCATTTTCCGATCAATTCTGAACCACCTTCCAATCCTCTGTATGTATGTATGTTTCAGTTTCTAACGTCTCTTGAGTTGAGGTACACTTGTTTTATATTTCGAATTTGTTTTTTTTTTCCTGTAACTGCTTATTCGTTTTAACTCAACAAATGATCCAAGTTTAGAGATCATGTTTGTCGTATGCTTCTTTGAAATTATACTTGCTGTGGAAGTCTAGAGTTGATGTTTAGATGTAATATAATTGTGGATGTGAGCCTTGCTTGTTACGATTTGAATTAATTCCTGTAATTTCAAGAGACATATACTGAAATTAATGGACCATATATTTGACATGTGTAGGATTTAGGGTCATTGGTGATTTTATGTTATCAATCATTTTATGTAATCGAGTTTAGTGCTAGCTAGGAAGAAAGGGATATTAATTAGGCTCTAAAACATGTCATGAGGTGTGCGGTGCACGCTTGTATGGGCTAATCTAATTCCGGATCCAACAAATGCTAAGGGTCAAGGGGATCGTGCCTCTAGACTCTAAACTATAGCGTTTATTGGATTATCCTGCTATCTAACACTCGAATTATTTTGAGAATCCTAGCCACTTGACAATTGTGAAATCTATTTAGACCCGGTTCACTTGTGTTCATTATTTCAATTGATGGGCACAAAACTAGTTTTGAATACAGTACGCCGTAGTCGATAGTGTAAACTTTTTGGCAATGGGTGTATAATTTGTGGTGTTATGCTTATCACCTTTGAATCATGCAATGGAGTTACTTCTTTTTCTGTTAAATGAAAGTTACCTATTTCTTTGTTGCAGGAATTATTTTAAGTAAAAGGTTTTCCATTGCTGAATTTTCGACTTAGATAGTTCGTGGCATGGGAGTTATGACTGTATCTAGCTCTGCTGCACGGACGCCATTTGGATTAACTACAAGATTTCCGCCTCATCCGTCTCCAACTAAGACATCAATAATGGTATTAGCGTTCAAAACCGATAAAACCAAGAACACAACTTTGGTTTCGTCCAAAGAATCTGCAAATTTATCTGTTGATACACCTAAAGAAAGCCCAAAGAGACATAGACGGAGTAAGAAGTCTTCAGAGCGAGTACAAGCTTTGTCAACTGCCGAAGCTCCCTACTGCTCATTAGATTTGGATTATCTTGAAGCTGCAGCCGAACTGAATAGGATATACAAGCTCAGTCCCGCTACTATTGAATCTGATACTGAGGACTGTGATAGTGAGGTGACAAGGGGAAGAAAAAAGATCTCTGAAATTAGTAAGAAGCCTGATGTTGTGAGGGGTCGACATAAAAGGTTTCCGAGATTGACACTTGAAAACAGGATCCATTTGAAAAACAAGAAAGATGTTGCACCTATTACTTCAAACCAGAAGAGAAAGCGTGTAAAGGACAATGAAGATGAAAAGATTAACATGCTGGTTGGAGACAACTCAACTTCTACCGATTTAGGTAGCTTAGACTGGAAGAAAATGAAGATCCCGCCGGTTCTTCCTTCTTCAGAACATACTCGATTGTTTAAGCTATTGCAAACGATGAAGGTGAGAAATTCATGTGTTCCCGAAAGTATTTATGTTATGTTTTTAGTGGTTTTCTTATTTTTTGATCGTGTAACAGGCAACCCTTAAAGTGAAAGAGGAGTTGTGGAAAGCTTTGGAAAGAGAACCAACAGATGGAGAGTTGGCTGAGGCGACGAACATGGATGTATCACAATTGCGGAAACATATCGGACTCGGCCAAACAGCCAGAAACAAATTAATCAAGGTGTGACAAGTTAGGTCTCCAATGTGTCATTATAATATTATATAAAAAGTAGGAAACAAGGATTATTTACGCTGCGTGCTTTTATAAACAACTAGTAGATATTTTGAAAAGAAAAGAGCAATAGTAAGCATTATCACATGAATCTAACTAATAAACTGTTATCATGATACTTATATGCAGCATAATCTTCGACTGGTGTTATTTGTCATGAACAAATATTTTCAAGAGTTTGGAAATGGGCGAAACTTCCAAGACCTCTGCCAGGCGGGAGTGAAAGGTCTGATCACAGCCATTGATCGTTTTGAACCAAGAAGAAAGTTACAACTCTCAACATACGCTTTATTCTGGATTCGGCATGCCATCATACGGTCCATGACCCTCTCAAGTTTCTATAAAGTCCCATTTGGCCTTGAATCGGTATGTTTTCTATAACCTTGCTCTAAATCTTATAGCGTTATTTAACATCTTTATGACATTAATCCAATAAAAGTTGTTTTATGACCCAATGACAAACGCAGGTTAAAATAGAAATACAGAAGGCGAAAAAGAAGCTATGGTTTGACCATATGAGACCTCCAACTGAAGAAGAAATAGCAAACAAAGCTGGAATTTCCGTGGAGAGATACCGTGACGTAACAAAGACATCGAGACCCATTCTTTCTCTCAACCGAAAAAATTCAGTCACACAGGAAGAATTTATTAACTCATTTGCAGATGATGATGGCGATGAGAGACGGCAGCCTGCTCTTCTCAGGCTCGCACTCGATGATGTGGTAAATTCCCTCAACTTTTTCATATTCTCCAAAAAAAATCCAATGATTTCAAGAGAGTTGCAATAATTTGGTGATGAATCTGTGCAGCTTGATTCGTTGAAACCAAAGGAAAGCTTGGTGATCAGACAAAGATATGGGCTGGATGGTAAAGGGAATAGAACACTGGGAGAGATCGCAGGTAACTTGAATATATCAAGGGAAATGGTTAGGAAGCATGAAGTGAAGGCTCTGATGAAGCTCAAACACCCAGTAAGAGTTGAGTATCTACGTCACTATCTCTTGTGAATCATCTTCATTCGCTTTCTTTTCTATGTGGATATACTTGTATTATAGTTATGAGCTAAAAAAGACACAAAATACACCCTACATTGTAGTTCCAAGTCACACCTGTACTTATATGTAACTATACAGTAAAGGAAAGTCTGATTATAGTAATCTTTGTGTGATCATATCGATACATGAAGTAGCCTTTAAAACAAAATGCACCCTACATTAAAGCAGGTTCAAGCATCTGAGTTGTGAATATGTTTGATGGTATTTTGTTATGCTATAAAACCGATTTTGAATGTTAGTAATTATATAAAGCATTTTGAAGATGCATCGTCAGAGTATAGCCCCTCGATGGTTTTTAAAGGATTTGGCTTTCCTGCTTGGTTTACATAGATATGAGTGAAGGCCCTGGCCAGCGACAAGCTGGGACATTTAACCTTTTTTTCTCCCAGAAAGAATAACTAACTCTGACACAACACGTGATAGGTTAAACTGTGCTTGGATCAAAACGTATTCGTGTCACATTAGGTTTAGGTCAAAACAAACTGTAGTCGAAACGAGTCGTCCAAAATAGGCTAACCTTGAAACGAGTCAGTTTAGTGAACAGTTTTTTTATTAAAACAGGCAAACCCGCCAAATTACCTTTGTGGTGGATAGTGGTGACAGGCGGTGAGGGGCGATGCTCGCCCATTTGAACTTGTTTTAAGTTGGTAAGATTTAATAGTACCCACTGTATTATTTGAATAGACCCAAAATCAAAACCCAAGACCTACATGTCTTTGGTTGTTGAGCTACCATCAGGGGAGACATTTAGTCTCTAGGTTACCACCAGTCGCCATGCAGATCGAACCCCAGTTTTCTAAAATTTGGGTAAGCTCAAATCAGTTTCTTACACAGAAGAGGTTTAACACAATTAACTGCACGAGTTGGTATAGACTTGTTACTTAAGCAACATGAGACTAAAAAAATATGGTAAATACATAAGTAAATACATATGATACTTGTTTTCACCATATTTATTCACAACTAGACCAGCGAAGCTGAAACCTCGAAAACAAAATCTTTTTTTTTTTTTTTTTTTTTTTTTTTTTTTGCATCGATTGACTTTACCATTTAGCATTTGAATCTTATACAGCTGTGGTTTTTGAGTCTAGAGACAGACAGTCCAACATGACACCGAAACTAATGACATAAAACACAAGTGGAGGAACAGCTGGTACCAGTTCGTTACCAAAAGCCAACAGCCTTAAAAGAAGCTTCATCCGTGGTCTCACATCTACATTCGGTCAATGGGCTCAGTCCTGTCTTGGACTGCAAGCCGTTCAGACACGTCAGCAAGAGATTTTAGATTGCACTTGATCAATGCTTGAACAAAGTAGCATGTTTCATCCTTGGTATTCCCTTCTGGCACATCAACCACAAATGATTCCACCACTAGTGTCCCTGGACGCCCTTCAATAATTTCTGGGTGGACTGAGATAATCGATGAGTAGTTCTGGAAGAAAACAACAGTAATGCCCAGATATTAAACATTTTGATTAAAGACAAAACACTTAAAAATTCAGTTTTCACATTGTTCACCATAAAGGATGCATCATATAAACCACGTCTGATGTGGATGCCTCATGCCTAAACGCTACTATAAACAGGTCGTTTGTGCCACGATAGAGATGCACAGTAGAATACAGCTTAACCATAGTCTTAAGTCATAGAAAAATTACAAATGCGATCCACCTCACCGATATTACAAGCACACAAAACATGTCTAAATGAAGAAACAGTTGGATTCACAAAATGGAATGGAATTGGAATATAGATTTCGTTTCTTATGTTATTGTTCAATTCTAATTCCTTCTTTTGTTGAAACGAACAACATAAGAAGTGAAAGAATGAAATCTACATTCCAATTCCATGAAATGAAATGAACACACCCTAAGGTTTGTGGGTCATCTTGCTTGCTGTATCATGCATATGTTCTATATGCTTACTATTGAGTTACACATAAAAAGCAAAGAAAATTGTTCATAAAAAGGCAGGGGTAACATATATAAATAGATAAGTAGTAGGGGTGTATGTATACCCTGAGTCTGTGATCACCACCAATAATCCGAATGCTAAAGATATGCTGATCATCATCAAGGAGTTCCAACCTCTCGGTACTGGTAGTAGCAGGAAGACCAGACTTAACATCAACCTCTCTAAGACTACCAATCTCAAGATTGCCCTGAGCAACACACCTGCTCACAAATGGCTTATACTTTTGCGGCTCATCAAACCTCCTTACCAATGACCAAACCTGTATGTATGTATAATCATCCACATAATTAAACCATATCTGAAAAATATTACAGTATATAGAAAAATTGTCCTTCTGATCGGAAAGTTAAGTGTTATTACGTATGGTATAACACATTCATTCATACATTTTGAAACATACACGTAGTAGGTATAGTATAATCAAACAGTGGAGCAATTAATACATAAATTGAAAAGAAAATAAAAATAAATCTTGTGAGTGAGTGAGTTGAGATCTAAATAATAATCTAAGAAAGAGATAAATCTGGAATTAATACAAATGAAAGAGAAGTAGGAAGGAAGGAAGAGTGGATAAAATAATTACGAGATGAACAGGGGCCTTGATGTGTTTGAGCAGAACGGAGGTGCATTGATTATCGGCAATATTCTCGTGCCTGTGATGTTTTTTAATGTATTCCGACTCCAAACTGCTAATATTATTATTATTATCACGGCAGCTGCTCATCGTCTTGTGTTTTCCGATCACTGATGATGTCTGAAACAAAAGAATCGTTTGTGTGACTCAGAGGAGAGCTGGGCGGGGGGCTTCTTCATCGGGTCATCAGGTCCGTACTCCGTCGTTTCCTCACCGTGTTATCTCCAATCGATCTGTAAATAGCCTCCCATACCTTACTAATTTCCATTTTGCCATTCTTTTTGTTTTTTGTCGGTTTGTCTTTCGTTTTGTCTCGTTGTGTTTGGGTGGGGGTAAAACCTAAACTCATAACATATGCTCATTTATTGATATAATAATTAATGACTACATCGTAGCATTATTTTAACAGCAAACACGCGCAAGATCACCCTGGTAAATGGATCACCCTTTCGTCTAAATAATAAAATATGGTGACCCGACTCACCCTTCAGGAAGGAAAACAAATTTTCTTAGATGAGACTTCAACCAGACCTCTCATTTGGAAAGTCACGAAGCTACTACTCAACCAAGCCTTTTTTTTTATATCTAAATACTAGTTAACCTTTAACTTACAAGGATTTAAACTCATGTCTTTTTGTGAAAGATAAGTATCATCCCAGTAAACCACTTAAGTCATGAGTCGGAAACAAAGAAGTAAGTGTGTCGGAATTTAACCAACTACACGTATAATTGTAAACTTAATATAAATCATAAAAAAGGATGATAATATGGTTATGAAATGTATCATTTCGTTATATTACCCTATGTGTTTTAATTTTGCCATGTCATGAAATAACGTATTTATCATGATTCATGTTTATGTGTGATCTTTTCATTAAAATTGCAAAATTGAAGAATTAATGTTCATTTTAAGTAATTCAAGCTCAATCTCTACTAATTAAACAAAAGAAACTTGAGTTTACTCGAGCTACAATCGATTAACTCATGTACCCCAAGAGATATAAAAAAATCCCAAATTTAGGTTTATAAAGGTGTATGGTTTTTTTATTAAGGAGCCTAAAGCCTACAATGAGAATTCATTATGCTATGCTGCCTAAAGTTTTCAATGATCCACTATAAATCACTTATAGTGCTCCTTACTTTTCTAGGTCTGATTTCTTTGGTACCACAATTGGATTTAATACTCTCAAGAAACTATTTCTTTTTTGGTACCAAATTGGATTTAATACTCTTAACAAACTGTTGTTTTTCTATTAATAAATCCGCCTTCTTTCAAAAAAAAAACAAACTATTTCTTTTGGATGCTATATTATTTAAATAAATGAAGAAACATTTTCTTCATATGTATATAATTAAGCTTTTTTTTTTTAATAATTTATTTACTTTGTTGAAATAATGTGTGTAAAACTATCCAGTTTTCTAGTAGTGGTTTATTTACTAAGTTGATGAAATATCTTATGTCAGCATTCGCATTACTGTGATTCTAAATTGTAATATGAACATAACAACAAATAAACCAAGTTCTTTGACCAAAAACATATGGTTTTGAGTATTATTGTATAAATTTAAATTAAATATATTTACCGTTAATGTAATGAATGAGTCTACGAGTAATCGTTAAAATATACGATATGTTTTCACATATATCATTAAAAAATCGTGAAAAGATGGAAGATCTTTTTTTTTTTGTTGAAATGTAAAATAAATAAAAAAAAATAATGATTTGATCCGTTAATCGTTTTAAAAAGAAGTTGTTGGTTAGAGACAGCAAGGACGTCCAATGACAATTATCCACTTTGGAATTAATTAAAGTTTCCCTCTAAAAATATCCAATAAATTGGTCCCCACAAGTGCGTTAACAACCGTACCCTTCGACTAGATGTCTTGGTACATAGAATCCAAATGATATTTTGTTAAATTAATCAAGTCTCGACCAAATTTTGTTTTCTTCAACCTAAATGTTGAGAACACGTTAGAAACCCGTTGTGGGGCTTTTGAACGTTTTCTCACAAAAAAAAAACGTCCCATAACGCACTGGGAACCGCCCCCAGGCATTGTTGAGCAAAAATTTGGCTGGAACGTTCTTTATTCCACGCTGTTGAAGAATTGAATTGACCTATAGACCGGTGGCAACGGTCATCCAAACAGCTAGTTTCTTTATCTTAATTTAACTTTTATATAAATACCAAACAATCTTCACCCATTTTATACAAATCACATCCAAAAACACTCACCTACAACATCAAACATCAAGTTCTTTACACACCGTTTTTTATAAAAAAAAAAAAAAAAATGGATTCCCCCACCTCCTCGTCGTCCATTGTAAATTATTACTACATTTTTCTTCTTTTTTTTTTTGCGGATAAGGGTCACTCGACCGATGAGGAGGTCGAGCAAGAGGCGGTTATCCCACTACACCCATTTCTTCAAACCGCCCAAAAATGCCCTTTGGATGACTGGACCGCCACGTGTTGAATAATGCCCAAGGATGAAGGCATTATTCATGTGTACCACTACACATGGTTTTTAGTTAAAGAAACCAGTTAGTTATCTTAGTTATTCAGGTTTTCAGTTAACTATTTCTTTTTAATTCAAACATACGTATTGAATTCTATGTTATATAAATTCATCACTCAAACTTTGAAAGTAAAAAGAGTATAGATAATTGTTATAGAAACTCAAAAGTATATTATTAAAAGCCATTTTAAAGAAGGTATTTCATATATCACATATAAACACTAAATGGCATGTAGGAAATGGAAATGGAACCAAAGTTGTGCACAAAAACCTGTATTGGAATCGGATCCGAGGAAAATTCTGAAATCGGTTATTTTTTTGTACACGAGTATTTTATACCTGTAATGTGGTACCTGAGGAAAATCCGCAACAATCTTGATTTATCACTACACCTTTTGTGCTTACTTGTCAAATTTCGGGACAAAATTTCTTTCAAGTTGTGGATGATGTGACAACCCGAACTTTCAGGTTAGTGTCATTTTGGTTTCGTGACCTTAACTTCTCATTATTTCTCTCCAACGTTTCCTCTTGTGTTAAACTTGTTAAACGCTTTATTCTATGCTAAACGTAAACGGAATTGGATTGTGTGCTTGTATCTTTGGGCCGCGTATGATGGGTCACCTACATATCCCCTTTGGCTACACAATAACTTCGGCCCACACATAATTAGGTATCGCAGGCCTTAACTATAACAAAAATAATCAAGACTTTGTAATGGGCCGGTTGGTGTTGTTAGTGGGTCGGCCTTGTTGCCACCATTTAAACACACGCATAACACATTTAGTTATATATGTGAGATATGTGAAGCCCAAGGTATGGAATTTGTTGGTAATTTATGTGGACCGGTTCTAAAAATTGTACACGCATGTACCTAAGCCCAACGTATGGGATTTAAATGCATATGTGCATGCATCAGGTATCATTATTTGATAGTTTACAACATAATAAAACCCTACTTCCCCACCTATCGTACGGCAACAGGAGAACCCATCATGTACCTTTGGCTTCGGTTAGTATATTGAACCTTTGTTATTAATTTGTTTGTTGTTCTTGATAATGACATGAATATGCTCATATGTGATATTATATGTCTTGATGAGTTGGTAATATAGACAATAGTTAGAATATGTAAATGATGAATGGTCGATGTAATGGATGTGTTAATTAAATATTGGGTGGTTCGATGCTAGGGGTTTGGAGAGGGTGATTAGGTTAATAAACTGATTTCTTGATCTTGCTTTATATGCATAACATGTTCCAATGACCCTTGCATGATTTTGTTATATATGTGCTTTGAAACCACCCACTGCCATGAGAAATTATAAGATGACTTTGTGTGATGTGATGACAAAACAACGAATCAGTAAACCTAGACGTATAGCAAGTGCAGATGAATTATGAGATCGGGTAATTTGTGAAGGATCTTGTTATTATTTCTCGTAAAACTTAGACAATTGGTAAATGGTGAATTGATATACAAACTGGGTTATAGGTTAGTGGGTCGGGAGGAATATTAAGCGTGGCTAGTGGGTTGGGGAAGTACTGGGCCGAACTAAACAGGAGAATGGGTTGTTATACTTATAAGTTGGGTGACTTGATGATGTTATGCTACTTGATTAGGACAATTAATGTATTAATTTAATTACATGATAATCGGCTAATAATGAGAATGTGTTATGGACTCTAAATTGTTGATATGGACTAGTAATCATAGGCTGTTTATGGCACTAGAATAACTTATGTATACATATGGGCCACACAAGCACAACTATACCCGAATGGTATTTGGGCTGCATCTTTCTCGGTGTACTTTGGGCCGGCCAGGTTATTGAGTTAATTGATATGAAATAAACATAAACTGTTAGTAATTGTTACCCTTAGATCATGTTAGTACCAACTGGGTCGCTCACCATCATGAACACTGTAATGGACCGTCCAATTGTTGTTCGTCCAAGATGCTTGTAATACGAAGGGGCTTGTAACACAAATGTTTGTCGAGTATTATTTGTACTTGCATGTTTGTTTGAGTGTAAGCCGAACCATTCGATATGTGTTACACTTGCTTATTACTTGCGAAATGTGTGCAAAGAGTATGTGAATTATGGGTATATAAAACTGACTGTTATTGGAACCAAATTAGGATTTTGGGTGTCCAACGATAAACAAGTAAACTAATCTTACCGAGCAAAACTAAGGTGAGTTCACTGCTCTTTTCCAAGCATGCATCCCGGGGTGGGATATCGGGTAACGTTTCGGGGAGGAACGTCAGGTTAATGGGATGTTTGTTATTACACTCATTGTCTATCACATAAGACCCCTTACATCTACCGATAGTTGTCGGGGAGGCAACGAGGTTATTAGTTGATAGCGCTATTAGGTTTGGCACCCTCACACCGTACCGGGGAGGACGGGCGTGAACTAATTTCCTTAAAGCATGACCAATGTTTTGATAGAGACATTGGGGTTGGGCAAATACATCTTGTAGCCATATGCGGTAATCGAGTTAATAACAACATCAAATCAAATTATTGAACTATTGAACTGTTGAACTGTTTTATACACATACCTGGTAACTAAATGCGTTAACAAAACTTTGAACTCACCAGCGTCGTCTGACACACTTGTCTGCATGCTTGTAGGTTGTTAGATGTCTTGGATTGGAACTTGCTGTCTGGAGTAGCTGGAGTGGTCATGGGTCGACTGGAGGGATTCATGTGATTGAACTATTGATATCATACATTGGTTTTTGAAATGGTTTAATATTGGTTTACTATTTGCTTCCGCTGGACATGTTGGTTTTCATTTAAACTCGTTGATGGTATTTTACATTAATAATTAAGGATCTTATTTTGAAACTTGTACGCGTTCAATGTAATTAGTGGCTAGTTATTGGTACGTCACACGCCTAACAGGGACATTCCCTAGGTGGTATTTTGGGGGTGTGACAGTTTGGTATCAGAGCCACTGGTTATAGTGAACTAGGTTTTAAAACGTTTTTATAAAACCAGACTATAACCGAACAACTTCGAAAATCGACCATGACACTCAGCCCCAGATTGCGAGGTTCGTCTTCTGTTTACTTTGTGCATCACTTGTTTAGTAATCACACATTCACAGCTTGCATGAAACGATATATTAGATACTATGGTGATTTGATAGTGTGACACTACTCTTCGACTTTTGTAATTCGTGATCCTGTAGTACCTTCTGTTTTGCTACTTGAATGCGGGGGAAACTTTTAGCGCAAGTTAAGAGGCACTGAGATGAGCATGCAAATTGCCTTATTATTATGGGTGCACACGTAATAATAACGTAAGGTGCATGTAAGTCCCAGTGAGGCTTAACGAGCGTGAGAAGGGTTTTGCCCTACTATGTGTAAACTTGATAGTTTATAGATTTCAACGTGATACTTGACTTTTACCTCATTTCGACTCTTAAGTTTGTTCCCTTCTCTTATATAGAAACATGAGCGGACGAGGCCATGGACGCGACCACATTGCTATGACTCAGGCCGAATTAACCAACTTGATCAACACTCGTGTGGCTGAAGCCCTAGCGGCTTACCAGGCTGGTACGATGTGTGCCAATTACTTTCTATCCTTGTGTCGTATACTCGAATCTTACTTGTGCTTTGTACGTTCTTTCGTTTTAGGTCAACCTACGAATCAAAACAATCCACCTGCTTGTACGTTCAAGATGTTCATGGATTGTAAGCCACAGACCTTCAGTGGGACTGAAGGGGCTATAGGGCTCCTGCGATGGTTTGAGAAAGCAGAATCGGTATTTGCGATGTGTAACTATCCTGCTGGGGACAGAGTGAAGTATGCTACAGGCATACTCGAGGATGGTGCCCTGACATGGTGGAATGCCAAGGTTCAGATGTTGGGTATCGAAATGGCAAATGCCACCACTTGGGAAGACTTTAAGTAGTTGATGAGGGAGGAGTATTGTCCTTGTGATGAGGTTCAGAAACTGGAGAACGAGTACTACAATCTGAAAATGGAGGGATCTGAGATTGAAGCATTCACGAGGAGGTCTCATGATCTAGCAACTTTGTGCCCTAACCTGTCTCGACCCCCACATCGGCGAATTGAGTTGTATCTCAAGGGCTTAGCACCAGCTGTTAAGGGGTATGTTACTGCTGCAAATCTAGACAATCTACCCCGTATCATCCGTTTGGCACATAAGATTACTGACCAAGAGGTCGAACGTGGCAACTTGCCGCCACGTGTTTCTGCTACTACCTCTACTGCTGCAGCTACCACACCTGCCAGTGATAACAAGCGCAAGTGGAACGATACTGACAAAGCAACCAGTGCAAGTTAATCTCAGAAAGGCCTGATAACAGCAACAACCGCAGTCACAGCCAGTCCTCATCAGTTAATCAAGGCCAGGGCAGCAATCAGAATCAGGGCTCTTACGTTGGAAAGAAGCCACAGTGCAACAAGTGTGGCTATCATCACTATGGACAGTGTGTCCGGACTTGCCTTAGGTGCAAAAAGGTGGGCCATGTGGCCAAAGACTGTAGAGCCCTACAACCAAAGCAACAGCAACAGCAAAATCAGCAGCATCAACGACAGCAACGACAACAACCCCAGCAGAACCTGGGCTTTAAGAAAGGGTGTTTCCAGTGTGGGGATGAGGGTCACATCAAGGGAGATTGCCCTCAACTGAATCAGAGTGTTGGTAGTAACAACAATGGGAACAATAACAACAGGAACAACAATAATGGGGGCAATGGTGGAAATGGTGCGCACAGGAGGGTGTTCACTATTGGAGCTGGGGAAGCCAGGAGTGATGGCAACGTAGTGACTAGTACGTTTTCGATAAATGATTTATTTGCTTCTGTTTTATTCAACTCTGGTGCTGATTAGAGTTATGTGTCCTTAGGGTTCAGTCGTCAGTTAGGGTTGACTCCCACACCTCTTGTAAATAAGCATGTAGTAGAACTACCTGATGGTGAATCAATAGAAGCTTCTCATGTTCTATTTGGTTGTAAACTTAATCTCATGGGTCAAGTGTTTGACATTGACCTACTCCTTGTTACTCTTGGAAGTTTTGATATGGTCGTTGGCATGGATTGGTTGTCCAAGCATCAGGCGGAAATTCTCTGTAAGGAGAAAATCGTGCGTATCCCTCTCCCCAGTGGAGAATCCTTGTCAGTACAGGGGCATCGCAGTGGTGCCATGTTTGGCATCATCTCAGTCATGAAAGCCTAGAAGTGCCTACGAAAGGGCTACCCTGCCATTCTAGCTCTTGTCACCGATTCCCAACCTAAATAAAGGAAGATCGAGGATCTTCCAGTTGTTCGTGAATTTCCCGATGTATTTCCTGAAGAACTCCCTGGTTTACCTCCACATTGTCAGGTGGAATTTCAGATTGACCTCGCGCCAGGAGCAGCCCCGATTGCTCATGCTCCTTATCGTCTTGCGCCAGGAGAGTTACAGGAGTTGTCGAATCAACTCCAAGAGCTATTAGATAGGGGTTTTATCCGACCCAACGCTTCACCTTGGGGAGCCCCATTTCTGTTTGTAAAGAAGAAGGATGGGTCCTTTTGGACGTGTATAGATTATCGTGAGCTCAACAAGGTTACAGTCAAGAATCGTTATCCATTGCCACGTATCGACGACTTGTTTGACCAGTTGCAAGGGTCAAGTTTTTATTCGAAGATTGACTTAAGATCGGGATATCATCAGGTGAGAGTCAGAGAGGAGGATGTCCCAAAGACAGCTTTTCGAACGCGTTATGGGCACTACGAATTTTTAGTTTTGCCATTTGGATTGACGAACGCGCCAACAGTTTTCATGGATCTAATGAACCGAGTATGCAAACCGTACCTCGACAGCTTTGTTATTGTGTTTATTGACGACATTCTCATCTACTCGAAGAGCAAGGAAGATCACGAGCGGCACCTGCGTCTTATTTTGGAACTCCTGAGGAAGGAGCAACTCTATGCAAAGTTTTCTAAGTGTGACTTCTGGATTCGAGAGGTACACTTTCTTGGGCACATTGTTAATGAATTAGGAATACACGTGGATCCTGCAAAGGTTGATGCTATCAAGAATTGGACAGCACCAAAGAATCCTTCAGAGGTGCGACAATTTCTTGGTCTCGCTGGGTATTATCGAAGATTTATCAAAGATTTCTCGAAGATCGCTCAACCTTTTACCTCGTTGACACAGAAAGGTGCCGTGTATTCTTGGGGAGCGAAACAAGAGGATGCTTTCCAGTTGCTGAAACAGAAACTCTGCAGTGCACCGATTTTGTCTCTACCTGAAGGTACCGAGGATTTTGTGGTTTATTGTGACGCTTCCATTCAGGTCTTGGTTGCGTGCTGATGCAACACAATAATGTGATAGCCTATGCTTCTCGACAGTTGATGGTTCATGAAAGGAATTACACGACTCACGATTTAGAATTGGGGGCTGTGGTTTTCGTGTTGAAGATCTGGAGGTACTATCTGTACGGTACCAAATGCACCATCTAGACCGATCACAGAAGCCTTCAGCATATCTTCGACCAGAAGGAATTGAATATGCGATAGCGTCGCTGGGTAGAACTACTGAACGATTACGAGTGTGCTATCAAGTATCATCCGGGTAAAGCTAATGTTGTAGCTGATGCCCTTAGCCGAAAGGAGACGAAGCCTAAACGTGTTCGCGCTCTACAGCTTACTATTCACTATGGTTTACCTGCTCAGATTCGTTCCGCTCAGATCGAGGCATTGAAGGAAGAGAACATCAAGGCTGAGGACTTGCGGGGCATGGAAAAGCGACTTGTGGAGAGATTTGACGGTATTTATTACTTTATGGAGCGGGTGTGGGTTCCTCTGTATGGTAATCTTCGAGAGCTTGTGATGGACGAAGCGCATAAGTGTAACACCTCGAAATTTTGTGTCCAATAATGTATTGACACGTGTCTTAAGTTTACACGTGGCGTTTTATATTTAATAAAGGACTAATGTTGACAAACCTTGAAAGTATATAAATTCGAGGGTTATAAATGTCAAACGAGGGTAAATATACTGTATAGTAACCCTAAACGATGCTCGTACCTTCAAACGAATAAATCATGGATCGTACGGAAGCGAAACGCGGAAGAAAGTGAGAGATTACAAGCTGCGGGAGTTAACTGTGTCAACATGTTTAATTATACCTCTGAGTGACCCTTTGACGTACCCGAGGCTTTGTAACAGTAAAATACGCTCACTAGAATATACTGTATAAATTCCGCGAAGTTCCATTTTAGAACGAGAAAATTTTGATCAAGTTCGTACGAGAGGGGTTAAAAGCGTCAACAATGAAAGTTACGGCTTTACGAATAATTAATAAGATAACCAGGGACTTAACAGTACGGGTAAATAACACGAGGCCCTTAGTTGTAAATAATCGAGGGCCAAATCGCAAAGTTACCCCTTCAAACCCGAAAGGTCAGGTTATTAATTACCAAAGATTTCGTTACTAATTACAAGATTTTGTTAATCATTACAAAAAGATTGAAAAAGATTTAAAAACAACCTTTACGGACCGCAAGGGTCCTGCCTTACGGACCGTAAAGGGGTGAATGATTAAGCTTGTCTCCGTCACAGGCTTACGGACCGCAAGGCCCAAGCCATACGGTCCGTAAGCGATGCCCAGCGACAGAAAGTTGGCTGTTGGCTGTTTAAAGCGGTAAAACAATTAAGAATGGGTTTCCCAGAGGTATGGGCGTCCCCTACTCGACCCATAGCACCTTAGGACACCTGCCATTCATCCATACTCATTTGTGGTATGTGTTGTAATGATCTAGAGGCAAGTTGTGTACTATAAATAGACCCATTGTATGCATAAGTTCATCACACTTCAAAACACATTCTCTTGATCATTTCTGAAGCTCCCAAGTCTTCTTCTAGCATTCCAAATCGTGCTCAAGCTTCTGTAAGTTGTTTAGAACATTTATGGTTTAGTTTTGCTTAGTAAAATAGCTAAAAATCAAACCGTCGTAACCACGGTTTGACTTCGAGATTAGTCTACAATGGCTCAGTCATATCTCGAATCAAAAGTAGTTATGTGTTGGTATTTATGTGGGTAATAAACCTCTAAAAGGGTTCCCCCTGATCGCCACTCTAACTAGTTCAAATGTCGAGTCAAACGTATGCTTAAAAAGTCAACAGAAAGCCGTTTTGCGATTTTGTACATAATCTGTAATGTATATGCTATGAAACCTGTTTGAACACTCATAAAACGTGATATTAAGTATATTAACTTGTCTAAGCTCGTTTGATTCGGCCATTTGCCATATTGACCCGGTTCGGAGCCGAAAGTCGCAAAAGTTTGACTTTTGCTTTGACTTCAGTTCTGACCCGTGTTAGTACAATGTAGATATGCCATAGGACTCTCTTAGGACCAGGTCACGTGATGGTATCACCCTCTGTGACCGGTTCGTTGTTTGTCCGAGTCTTTTACGCATTTCCGTTAATTACTTAAAAGTTGACCGTAACACTTTTTTTAAAATAAAACGAGTATTTCGGACACGTGAAGGGACCATAACCTTGCTTACTAAATTCTAAGCATGTCCCTAAAGTTTCACGCCAATCCGAGGTCTAGAATGGGAGTTATGCTAAATAGCGCATTTATAAGAAACTTTTGTAATAAACGACGCAATTAGCATAACGTCTACCTAAACCAAGATTTCGTCACCAAAACTTTTACCCACTGTAGTAAAATAATATTTTGGGATTTTTAAAGATTTTTAATTAATTTTAACCAGCTCATAACCTGCGGTTATGGCTACAGTTCGGTAAATACCGAATATGCCCTTTTCGGCCAAAACTCGAGTTCTACAAGGTCTTTTGACCCGATTCCAATGGCTACTGATTTTAAATAATAAATAAGATATTTTAGACTTATTAAACTGATCAGGAAACTCAGGTTTCCTGTAGAACTCAGAAATCCCTTTAAAAGTCTTTAAAATGACCGGAAAACCCCTACGGGGCGTATAATGAACTAAAACTCGTTACGGGCATTATGGAAGGTATCCTACTGATACCACAACCTCTTTAAAGTATATTGACTTAGGAAAACAGTGTAGGACTCCTACGGTTACCCGTTGCGCCTATTGCACGCACGGTTCGGCTTATGTAACTAGTTTACATAAATTAGCCGATACGGGTCAAACCATACCACTTTGACCCCAAGATTCAGAGTGTGAATATTAAACCCGTATAAAACAAGTCTCCGAACTTGTTGGGTCAGAATCACATTCCATTCTCGGTTTTCGCCTTTCACGCGATTAAACCGTATCTATCCCTCGAAACTAACCGGTCTAGGCTACGGCTAATATAAAGACCCGTTAGGATTCTAATAGGTTATTTTAAAACCTTCGTTCCAGAATAGGAGCCCCAGTAAAAGATATCTGTGATTTAACTGATTAAGGACAATACTTGCAAAGGTAAATACTTTTAACTTATTTTCCCTTATACGGGCTTGGGTTACGGTATATAAAATACCGCTTGATTGAGCATCAAATCTTCCATCGCTTAGGTGGTTAATTGAATAATTTGATCGGCTCATTTAAACAGTCTTGTTACTTAAAAGCCTTTGGGGGGTTAATGACCATGTCCCGGATATCCTTGGCATCATTTTACGAAATGGCCACGACCTCGACACCCGGGTGTAGGCGTACACCCGGTATGATGTCTATACTATTAAAAGACGTAGCCGATGGTTTACCCACCTCGGTTTTACGCAATGTGGTGTGTCTATTGATCTTTAACCCGGGATAGATCTGGGCTACTGAACGCAAAGAAGCAACATGTAAATCGTTCACAAGATTATAATTTTAAATAATTCTCCCAAGTTATAAAAGAATTTGTGCCTCGTGCGTTCAAATCAATTTTATTAAACATTTTACAAAAGTGTCGGTTGAATGTATTTACCAGTGTAAACTGACGTATTTTCCCAAAAAGATTAAGTGCAGGTACTACACGTAATCGGCTGGCAATAGCTCCTTAGCATCTTAAGAAGTCTCGCAAGCTTGATGTCTTATCTGTTGAACAACATTTTTATTTATTTTGATCCCTCCTGTGGATGCTATCCAACTACTTGTGATACAATTGATATTACAGTAAATGGTTGAGTTATAATTATCTTTATGCTTCCGCTGTGCATTTATATATTGTGGTTTGACTATATTGTTGCCAACTACGTCACGATAATCCCCACCGGGCCCACCGGTGATACACGTGGAAATCGGGGTGTGACAGGTTGGTATCAGAGCCAACATTGAGTGAATTAAACACTACCCTAATGTGTTTAATCTCAGTGACACAATTGCACATACTTGAGTCTAGACGAGAACATAGGACAAATTCGAAATGTTATTCCAAGTTGTCTTTTCCTTTATTATTGTTATTTAAAGTTTTGAAAGCAGGAAATATGCCGCCAGTGATTTTCCGAGGAAGAGGAAGGGGAAGAAGAGGCAGAGGAGAGATCGTTACTCATCACGATCACGAAGCCGGACCTTCAAATACGCGAGCTCCTTCGACCACAAGAAGTGAAGAACCGCAAAGGCGAAGAGACCTTTATGAACCTGCGAGGCATTCCACCTCGCATAGCTCAACGCCATCATACCGGCACTCATTCGGGCCAAATTCCGAGAATGACCCCAACAACCCGCAACCCTCCTACATACCTCTACAGCGTTCGGTATCACACCGAAATTTTGACGACCCTATTCCATACTTCAGAGGTCAGTTTAATCCAGCTGACTACATCCAGGAACCTTCAGGCTTTGTTCCGTTAGGGCCACAAGATCACTTCTCCGAAGAACATATGGACGAGGATACTGATCCGACAGAACCTGCTCGTGGTACGCCCACGCATCCAATAGAAATCTCTGATGGGTCATCCTTTCATGGTACGCCCTATCAGGGACCAGATAGCTTCATGGCGTTGTTTAATCAACACGAGTGGTACCACACGCCATAGACATCACAACAGCCGCAACATCCGCGAGATCCCTCCGAGGATCCACATTTCGTGGCAGTTACGCCACCCCTCCGCCACCGGTACAGCCAGTAATGCCTGATCCGCCAAGGCGTAGGAGGACAAATGCCCGTATGTCCACACGAGGAGGAGGGGATTTCCACTTCAGCACCCCTCGACACTCTAGTAGTAGCCACTACCCGCCACTACAAGAAGAAGGACCTTCAAGTCCTGTACAGGAGGCGAACTCCGCACCAGCTGCACCAACTTCGCCACCATTTGGGTACGACCACCCAATACCTGCTTACACGGGTCCAACGGCTTACAACCCGTTCGAACCGTCATCGCAAGCACATTACAACTACAACTATGAGCGCGACCCATATGTGGTAGCGGCTAGGTATAATGCTCGCTATCCCGACAGAGCCCATGGAAACATGGGAGTACCGGACTACTCAGCTCATGGGTACCCAGCACCTCCCAGACCTCCAGTTCCGCAACAGGCGCCACAACCACGTTTCTCTCCTCCCGAACAAGAAGAAATACTCCACCGTTTGAGCCGTGTGGAGAGAGAATTCGAGGAAGAACGTAAGAGCCACCGAGGATTCCTCAAGGGCTTAGCAAACCTACTGAAGGGCAAGAAGAAGAAACGTGACCATTAGTCCTTATGTATGTTCTAATGTAATGTTTATTTTAAAAATAAGTCCCTGCGTGGACATTTATCGTATTTCAGTCCCTGCGTAGACTTATCTTTAGTCCCTGCGTGGACACTTATCTTGCATTAGTCCCTGCGTGGACTTGTCACTTATTTTAACCTCTATGTAGGTATGTACTATTTAAAAGTCCCGTTTAGGGCGGTGTGTAATCGTATTAAAATTATGGAATGTTATATTATGAATTTCATTTTGTTATTACTATATATGAAATAAATCAAAATCATTCCTTTTAATTTGATCTGCCTAAATAAAGAATCTTAAGAGTCAAACCTAGCCAGGTGTCTTTTAAGATCCGGCCAAGATGGTAAGACCTAATTAAAAGATTCTGATTCCCTGTTAACCTCTGTAAGCATGTTGACAATCATGACAAATGTGATTCGTTAAAGTCACACACGTCATTCTTATACAAGAATCCTTTAAAGGATTCCAAAACCCAAATTAATGATATAATAAATCATGGGTTAAATCATCAATAAAGATGATCACTTGTTAAACATCCATAAGCGATGTAGTGCCTACAGGCCATACATATTGTCATAATAAGGCAAAAGACAGTGGTGGTTTAGGACTCCCTGTCAGAAGGAGTAAAAGGACTACGGTTCAAACCTTCATACCTTGATTCTCCGAAATCTCGGCTAAATATTATAATAACGTCCTCGAGACTAGGCTTTTATGCCGCTAGCAATATTAATTGCGATTAGGATAAGTATGTTCAAATCCTAAATATAAAGTGAGTAACAAATTAACCGGATATGGTCTTCGTTACCATGGTTAATAAATTGCCATAAAAGACAATTCAATGATAAACTCGTAAATAGAATTTTCATTATCTTCTGCAGCAGATACAAGCTACTATGGCAAATCCTAATGGAGGAAGTAGTCATACCAATGAAGATGATTATGATAATGCCCAAATAAATCTAACGGGCGCTCAACTCAAGGCTCTTGTCGACAACGCTGTGCAAGCAGCTCTAGATCGACAATATACAGAATCTCGAAGCAGAACAGTTTCCAAACCACCATCAAAGCCAAAGACACACTCAAAAACCCACAGCAAACCACTATCCAAACCCAAGAAGGACGACGATAACCACTCATCCAAGCCCAAAAGGGACGACGACAATCACTCGTCAAATGAAAATAGTGTTCGTCGCGAAAGGGAGTATACTGATGCTTCCCGAGCCAGGGGCTGCACATACAAGTACTTCGTATCTTGTAAACCCCGAGACTTTACGGGGGAGAAGGGTGCCGTCGAATGTATGACATGGTTGGATGAGATGGACACAGTGGTGGACATCAGTGGCTGCGCTGAAAGGGATGTAGTGAAGTTTGTGTCGCAGTCGTTCAAGGGCGCGGCCTGGTACGTGCGTGACTACACATATTTTTACAATGAAATTACACACGAATTGGTTTTAAATTTATAAAAGTGATTATTACTTTTACATCAAAACACACACGAAAGGGCAAGTGTACCCCGTCATATATGTAGTAAAGTATCGGTAAGAACCAAGTATCGATCCATGGAAATGGGCGGAGAAATAGTACTAGACCTTTGCCACTAAATTACCGGTAAAAACATAAATTGTCTTGGTTTTAATTAAACTAAAGTAAGCATAAATAAAAACTTATAAAACATAGTAAATTATATATTAATAGCCTTGCTTAATACACAACCACAGCATGTCAACTAAGTCAGTTTTGGCACTAGAAGCATTCGGTCAATTTTCCATTTCGAGACAATTAGTATCCCTTTCGGGAATCCTAACATGACAATCATTCGGAAAGTTAAAACGATAAACACACTTTAACCACCTAAAATTGTTCTTTAACGTGCAATTGATAACTGTCTACAAAAATCTCCTAAAAATAAGTTAGTCATCCGTTAGGAGTTTTCTAACCTCACTTAATCAAGGAAAGCAACACCGATAAACACAATGCAACCACCGAGACAAGCATAAACTAGATTAAATCACAACCGAGTTCATTTTACAAATCTTGCACATAAATTCACCAAGATAGCAATTTTGGCCGAAACTACTAACTAAGCTAACAAATCATGGCAAGAATTCGTAACAACACCATCTAACCCGTTAGAGTCCTTCCGTGAGGGCAAGCTCTCTTGATTAATAATAATTACATTTTATTAAACCACTAACCCGTTAGAGTATCATGGTGCCTACATTTTAACCAAGTTAAACTAGTTAACCAAATTAAAAGTTTACTAATACATGATTAAATAAGCTTCATTTTGCAACTATCTTACCTAACCAAGCACCAATCATCCAACACAATTACTTATAATCAAGAAATCAATATCAATAACAAGGTTGCAAACTAATCATCAAAGATAATCATAGAAAACACTTCCAACTTTCATTACAAACATAGATCAACATACTAATGGTTATAATCAAGCAAGGGATTGTTGTGTTTTTGCCCAAAGGCTTACATTAATACATAATAATCAGTCTAAATGCTTGAAACATAACAAAATTATGGAAAGATTTGAGAAACCAAACCATAAACAAGCATAAGAATGAGAATCTGGATAGTAAATGAGCAAAACCGGGCAATGTGGCTTGAATCCGAGTGAAAGCAGAAGCCTTCGGAGCCTCAAAATCGCCAGCAGAGCTCCCAAAATGTCCAGAGTTACTACTAAAATGGTTCTGTTCTGTTTAAATGCTTTTTCGAAGTTGCACGGCCGTTCTTCCGATCGCACGACCGTGCACTTTAAGCATTATTGGTGGTGGGCCACCATACTGCATGACGTCACAGATCGTTGACTGGTCTTCGGTCACGCACGGTCGTTCTTGGTTTGGCACGACCGTTCCTTTCCGAGGTTTGAGTTGCACGCTCGGTTCTTTGGTCGTTCTTTTCCGAGTTTATGTTTGACCTCGGATCCGCACGGTCGTTCTTGGTTTGGAACGACCGTTCCTTTCCGGGTTTGACCTTTTCTCGGAGTTGCACCCTCGTTCACCACTGGTCTTCATAGGTCATCGGATATGCACGGTCGTGCATATGGCCGCATGACCGTGCCAAACGCCCAGGTCAGTCTTTTTCCACAGAATCTTCGCAGCTTCATCGTTTTGTCCGGAAAGTCCTTGTTTTTGGTATCATCTCGTCTGGTATGCTGTTTTAGGCCTGTAAACCAAAATGTAGATAATTAAGTATCCGAATGACGGTTTTACGGCCGAAAACGCATAAAATGGGGGTAAAACGGGGGACTAAAATATGTGTAAATTAGCGAATATCAAATCTCCCCACACTTGAACCTTGCTTGTCCTCAAGCAAGCAGAACTAAAAAGCAATAAAAGACGGAAAGAAACAAGTATGATAATTTACACATTGTTTTATTGAAAACTACTATAAACGGTTAGCCGGTTTGTCGAAAGACATCATCAAAAGACTCAAACCCAACAAGCATATGCAATTAAGTAGCGACAACCAAAAAGCTATGACTTCACATTTAATTGACTCACATGTTAATCTTCACACGACTCACAATGTTCACACACTCGGTTTTATTTATGAAACATACATAAAATGTGTATGTGTAAACACTCAACGCCTAGTCAATGAAACATGCAATATCATAAGCTTGTCATAAGATCTCGTCTCCACCAACTAACATGCAAATAAGTGTAAATCAAGAGGTCTTTACGGGTTGTAACGTTAGGCTTGGGCGAAGGGTACGGAAGTAGACATTTAAAGTGGCGAAAATGGTTAAAACTCGGTTTTAGCGTTTAACTAGCAAGAACATAATACAACTATACATACAAACGCCTTAAAAAGGCGACTAAAGCGCAATCGAGCTTATCAACGAAATTTTAACATTTAAGCATTCAAAATTGCTCGATTTCTATCAACTTCACCCTATTTTAGGGTGTTTTATTTTCTGGGTTGTGTTTGTTTTTTTTTATATATATATAAATAACTATACAATAAACCGAAACAAATGCTAGTTAAACGATTATTTTATCCGAGTTTCAACACTAAAAAGGGTTTAAAAACATACAAAGGCTAAATTTGGCTAAGTGGGCGATAATGTGGGTAAACAAAGGTAAACGGGAAGGCTCGACATGGTTAATCCTAAAGGGTAATATAAGGTGAACGGGAAGCACAACACAAAGAACAAGGTTTACAACAAAGGGGTAATCTAAGTGCCTCTATCACTTTTACACGAATTCACAAGTTCATGGTCTTAACAAGCATACTAGTGACAAATTCTAAATTACACATAACATCCGGCTCACTCCTATATCCGAAATGAACAAATATATAACAATAGGCTCAAATATGCTC
The DNA here is from genome assembly GCF_002127325.2 of Helianthus annuus. Classification (NCBI taxonomy): domain Eukaryota; kingdom Viridiplantae; phylum Streptophyta; class Magnoliopsida; order Asterales; family Asteraceae; genus Helianthus; species Helianthus annuus. The sequence continues at coordinate 149,090,307 of NC_035439.2, forward strand.
ACGTAACGGATGGAATGGGTAAAAGTGTGAAAACTATCATGTAAGTCTTTCTTTGTTTGTCATGCTTTCCGGTTTCCTTTTTTTTTTCAAAAATATTTTGCTTGTCGAGTTTTTATCAAGTCCGATGCTTTCTAAAACACAATCAACCGGTTTATTTACTAAAATATATACAAAATACAGGTATTTTTGAATGATTTTTCTGATTTTCTGTTTTTTTTTTTTTTAGATATATGAGGACAAACAAAGTTAACAAAGTTAACAAAGTTAACCCCCTCCCCACACTTGAACTTCGCATTGTCCCCAATGCGAAACCCGAAATATAGAGAAAAAGGATAATAGTACTCCCCTCAAGATGATATCAAATGAATCGAGACTTCCAAAGCTACGTCTGGTCATATGCTCCGATCAAAGACTTGATAGCCAGAATCTGCAAGTATGGCATATGGCACAGCAAAACAGAACAGTAATAGATAAACACAAATAAACCATAATGTACATGCATACTAATAGTTCAAATAAAGACATAACAAAAAGTAAAATGTTTTAAAATACAAAACAATCCGAGGGTGTTGGAAATAGTATGCAAAAATAACACCCGAAATAACAAATACTAATATAAAAGCCACCAACGATCATCACCGCCAACTCCTACTCGTCATCATCGTCATCGTGTCTCGTGAAGGACGGGCCCGCACCACCGTAACCAGGAGGGTTCCACGGTGGGAACTCTGGAGGGTTCTGGAAGTAGTTGGGATATGCATGGTGCATTTCCCCAAATAGGTACGAAAACCCGGCACTCACCCCCTGATACAAGCTCTCCTGGCTCTGCCTCAGCTGATCCTGACTGGCCCGCAGCTGATCCTGACTGACCCGGATCTGGTCCTGGCTGGTCCTGATCTGATCGATATACGTACCATGTTGTTCCTGCGTGACCCGCATTTGCTGGAACTGCTGATAAAATTCAGGCCAATCCTGATGCTGGTAGAACTCGTGGTGCTGCGGCTGGTGTGGCGGTGTGTGTGGCTGGTGCTGCTCGTGCATCTCTACATCTTCTTCCTCTTCCTCTGCTGGGAGCGGGGGTAACGGGTCCCATACCTCGTTATTCAGCCCCCTCAACCTATCCCCGTGATCAGTCTCAACAATAACCCCCATCGCCTTCAGCGACCTGATGTCAACATGCACTCCCTCAGTAATCAGGGTGAGACTCTGAAGTACCTCGTCAGTCATGAGGTGTTCGTTGTATGCAAGTTCGGTCACATATTGACCGCCATGTATCTGACTGTTAGGGGTCCTTCCTGAGCTCTTCACAAAGTATTCAGCCATACGCGCCGCTAAATTAATTGGCGCCTTCTCCACCAATGCGTAAAGAAAAATCAGATCTGGTGTTGGACAGTTACCAAGACTGTCCATGCGCCCGCATATAGTGTGGCTAAACACATGGTGCATCACCCGCACCAGAGGGTCTCTAAGTCGTGAGGCCTTTGACATCCTTGGGTTGTATGGGTCCCCAACAGCATTTGCAGCCCAAAACTCATCCCTTGCTGCATCAGACGGGAAAGTGAACTGCTCTGTGAAGACACTGGCATCATCCATGTCTTCCCTAGTGTAAATACCGAGTCTCCTTCCCAGACGACCAACCGACCACCGGTGCCATTTACCACACAATCGGAAAGCTATCCGCTCCTTGTGGCGGAATTTGGGTCTACGAGCAGCAACTGGCTTCTCATAAGCATATGATGCAAAGAACTCTATGGTAAGCTCCAAGTACACGGGTCGGTTGCAACCGACCAGATTTATAAGTGGACGACTCATCATATTTTCTAAACGGTCGTATTGATTTAGTTCTTGCATAACTTCCCAATCAAGCCATCTAGGGACTCCGAATTGCCCCCTCCGGGCCCATAACTCGTCTCTTTTTGGAATGCACAAAGCTTCACGCTCGTTGTTAGGATCGAACTGTAGGAAGGGATGATCCATCTGTAATGGGGAACATTGTTAGAAAGACAGAAACAAGAGAAAATGGAATTGAAAACAGCCGAGCAGCAAATTATGAAGCTTCTGTCCAACTGAACTGGGCAAATGGCACGTGCGTGCTTCGATATGCACGGTCGTGCATATCCGAGAACTAACAGTCAAGCCCAGTGATTGTCGGACAAGCACGCCCGTTCCTTAAGCGGAACGATCGTGCAAAATCGGACAACCCGTTGCACTACCGTGCATCACCGATCAACAACAGAAATTATGAAAAAGTAGGAACCGCACGTCCGTTCCACCTGAGGAACGACCGTGCCGTTCAGTTTCTGCAGTTTTCGACCCCTGTACTTAGAACAACCTGATTTCTATAAAATTTTAACAAGCATTGGGTCAACAGGGGTCTGAAAGTCAACCGGGTGTTCACGATACTTCGATTTAACAAGGGTTAGGGTTTCGATTTGTTTATGAAGAGAACCCTAAAAATTTCCTTGAAGAATCGGAATAAATCTAACCTAGAAAGTGGGAAAACAAGAAATCTAACACTAGAGACGTACCGTGCGAAGTTCGGTGCGAGATCGTGCGAAAAATCGTGCGATTTGGTGTAAAAACCGCTCTGGAACGGCTGCAGTTGCTAGGGTTCGCGAATGGTAGATTTTTCTGCAGATGAGGGTATATATAATGTGCAAAATGACAAAAATGCCCTCAGCCTGCCGCACGGTCGTTCGCCCGTTGGCACGGTCGTGCGAAACCGGCGATTTCCATTTTCCTCGGTGATGCACCGATGGTGCGACCCACCGTGCCGGAACCTCGAAAACGCACGGTCGTGCGGATCCTGGCACGGGCGTGCATCAGCTGCAGATCAGATTTTTCTGCAGAACCCATTTCCAGCAACTGTTTTGTCCGTTTTTCGCCATTTTTTCGACACACCAACTGTTCTAACAATATTGCAACATAGAACCCTCGCTCGGCACGCATAGAAACTGTACAAACTATCGGAAACTACCTAACTAACCTAAATTACGCTAAAACTATAAAAACATAAAAACGGACAATTTTGCCCCTATAGCGCCAAAGACGCTCCTGCTACATTTTTGTCGGCGAGTCAGTAGCGTAGACTCATGCTAAATTTTTGTCGACGAGTCGATAGCAAGACTCCAAGCTAAAACTAGAAAAATAAATCCTAAATGACTAAACTACCCCTAAAGCGCAAAATACGCTCTTGCTGCATTTTTTATCCACGAGTCAGCAGCGTAGACTCTCTCCTCACCACACTTATGATGTGTGCGGGGTTTGGAGCTCAATGACCTCCATCACCGACTCTGTCGGCCCGGCAACGTATAACTTCAAGCGATGCCCATTTACTTTGAAAATAACGCCGTCCGCGTTCTCTATTGCGACAGTCCCATACGGAAATATCTCTTTAACCGTGTATGGGCCTGTCCAACGTGAATGGAGCTTTCCGGGAAATAAGCGCAACCGCGAGTTGTAAAGAAGAACGAGATCGCCCGCTTGGAATTCTTTGTGGTCCTTCAAGCGTTTATCATGCAATCTCTTCGTGCGCTCCTTGTACAACACGGAGTTCTCATAAGCGCGCTGTCGCAACTCTTCCAACTCGTGAATCTGGAGGAACCGGGCTTCACCTCCGGCTTTTAGGTCCAGATTTGCGGTCTTTAGCGCCCACATCGCTTTATGTTCCAGCTCAACCGGTAAATGGCATGCCTTTCCGTAAACAAGCCTAAAGGGAGTAGTCCCAATAGGCGTCTTGTAAGCCGTACGGAAGGCCCACAACGCTTCATCAAGCTTATCTGACCAATCCTTGCAGTTTGCACCTACTGACCGCTCAAGGATTCTTTTCAGCCCCCGGTTCGTGACTTCCACCTGCCCGCTTGTCTGTGGATGATAGGGCGTGGATAGACGGTGATGCACACCGTAACGGGACAAGGCTCTCTCGAGCTGAGTATTGCAAAAATGCGTCCCTCTGTCACTGATAAGCGCTTTCGGAGCGCCGAACCGGGCAAATAAGCTTTTCAAAAATCTCACGACCACCCTGGCATCATTGGTGGGCAAGGCCTGTGCCTCCGCCCACTTCGATACATAGTCAACCGCGACCAGGATGTACTTATTACCTCGTGAGGGGGGAAATGGTCCCATGAAGTCTATCCCCCCAGATATCAAAGACTTCACAAACCTGAATCCAGGTCTGAGGCATTTCATCACGTGCCGATATATTTGTCGCTCTCTGGCAAGCATCGCACGCTCTAACCCAACTCTGCGCATCACGAAATATAGTAGGCCAATAAAACCCAGAGTCCAACACTTTCTTGGCGGTAAAGTTGGCTCCATGGTGGCCTCCGGTAGGTCCCTCGTGACAGTGGCGCAGAATATCGGTCGCCTCCTTCCCTGAAACACATCTCCTAATCACCTGATCAGCACCAACCCGAAACAAGTAAGGGTCATCCCAAATGTAGTGCTTGACATCCGAAAAGAATTTCCTCTTTTGCTGGTGAGTCAACCCTTTGATCAGAATCCCGCAAGCAAGGTAGTTCGCAAGGTCAGCGAACCATGGCGACTCATCGCATATCTCAATACTCATCAAAGACTCGTGTGGGAAGTTGTCATTTATGGAATCCCAACGCGCGTCCACGATGTTTCCATGCTCTAACCGAGATAGATGGTCAGCCGCTACATTCAACGCACCCTTTTTATCTTGAATCTCAATATCAAACTCCTGCAGCAACAAGATCCACCTGATCAGACGTGGCTTAACGTCCTGCTTGCTGAAGAGATATCGGATGGCTGCGTGATCAGTATACACAACGGTTTTCGAAAGCACCAAGTACGATCTAAATTTGTCAAATGCGAAAACGACCGCCAAGAGCTCTTTTTCAGTCGTGGTATAATGCTCTTGAGCGTCGTGAAGAGTTTTGCTCGCATAATAGATCGGGTGAAAGTGCTTTTCTCTCTTTTGACCAAGAACGGCCCCTATGGCGTAATCACTCGCGTCGCACATAATCTCAAACGGCAAACTCCAGTCCGGTGCAACTAAAATAGGGGCCTCAATCAACTTTTTCTTGAGAAGGTCAAAGGCTCTCAAGCAATCATCTCCGAATATGAACGGAGCGTCTTTCTCCAACAGACGGGTCATGGGTCTGGCGATTTTTGAAAAATCTTTAATGAATCGCTGATAGAACCCGGCATGACCGAGAAAGCTCCGTATCGCTCTAACAGAGGTGGGAGGCGGAAGTCGTGAAATGATATCCACTTTGGCTGGGTCGACCTCCATACCAGCATGCGAAATCTTGTGTCCCAGAACTATGCCCTCCTACACCATGAAGTGGCATTTCTCCCAGTTCAGGACCAGATTCGTCTCCTCACACCTCTTCAACATCTTTCTCAAATTTTCCAAGCAGTGATCGAAGGAATCCCCAAATACCGAAAAATCATCCATGAAAACCTCCATGGAATCCTCGATCATGTCATGGAAAATTGCAACCATGCATCTCTGGAAGGTTGCTGGTGCATTACACAACCCAAAAGGCATCCGCCGGTAGGCGAATGTGCCGAAGGGGCATGTAAAGGTAGTCTTCTCCTGATCCTCAGGAGCGATAGGAATCTGAAAGTACCCAGAGAATCCGTCAAGGAAACAGTAATACAACTTCCCCGACAGACGTTCCAACATCTGGTCGATGAATGGAAGCGGGAAGTGATCCTTGCGAGTAGCATCATTGAGCTTGCGGTAGTCAATGCAAACTCGCCACCCAGTGACGGTACGGGTAGGAATTAGTTCATTCCTATCATTCGAGACTACAGTCATACCACCTTTCTTAGGTACAACCTGCACCGGACTCACCCACACAGAGTCAGAAATAGGATAAATCATGCCGGCATCCAACAATTTAATCACCTCCTTCTTCACCACGTCCTGCATATTTGGATTTAAACGTCTCTGATGCTGCGCACATGGTTTGTACTCGTCTTCCATCAGAATCTTATGAGTACAAAAAGAAGGATTGATTCCCTTGATATCCATGATTTTCCATGCAATGGCTCTCTTATGAAGTCTCAGAACCTCGAGAAGCCGATTTTTCTCATCCTTTTCCAATGATGCTGAAATTATGACCGGTAGGCGACGCTCCTCGTCTAGAAATGCGTACTCGAGATGTGGCGGGAGTTCTTTCAACTCCAAAGGCGTCTGGGCCAAGGCTTCAACAAACGGTATATTGATGTGTAGTTGCTTAAACAACTCTAGGAACTTACCGTATTGTTCTTCATTCTTCTGCTTCTTCAGCCTGCCTGGATAAGGTACCGGAGGAGTGTAATCTTTGACCGGCTCCTGGACTTGTGCTGTACTTGCTGGGCGTAGCCTGGCTTGCACCTCGTCCGGTGTGTCAGTCGGGACCGCTTCAGTGATCGGTACTGAGTCCGATATGACGGGTCCGGTAGTTTTTCCACTCCTGGTCATCACAGCATTTACATCCCTCTGTCCGCCCGGGTTTGGTTCTGTATTACCCGGAAGACCGCCTGGGGGTCTTTTGGACATCATCTGTGCCAGCTGACCAACCTGATTCTCGATATTCTGAATCGAGGCCTTCTGACTCCTCATTTCTCCCTCGTTAGCTAGAAAACGATCCTCGCTTTGTTGGTATTGATGCGTGTCAGTGTGTATATGTTTTTAATATATAATTAAGCCCTTTTTACACTTTTAGCCAAGTTTTAAATTTATAAAACACGATATTTACTAACACTAAACACACATATGGGCAAGTGCACCCATCGTGGACGTAGTACAGTGTTGGTAAGATACCGAGGTCGTCCAAGGACACAAGAGCTTTTAATACCGGTTTATCCTCAACGTCTAACCAAATCAAAAAGTTAGAAAAATGTTTTAAACTAAGAAAAATAAAAACTAACTAAATGCTGAAAAATAAAATAAAATAAAAACAGATAGACAAGATGAATCACTTGGATCCGACACGTGTATTAGTATAACCTTTGATTATTTTCGCACTTTTGCACTTGTTTAAGAGATTATCTTAGTTATTGTAGTAGGCCCCTCTTTTGAAGGCGACGTTACCCTCAACCCAGTAGTTTGAGTCAGCAAGGATACAATCCTAAAGGGTCGGATTATTGAAAGATAATGAATTAAGTTATTAATGCAAATTGTGGTAGGCCCCGCTTTTGGCGGTGACGTTACCCTCGGCTAAGTAGTCTGAGTCAGCAGGGATACAGTCCTAAATAGCCGGGTTATAGTATTAATAGTAGTTAACTTATGAGGGGGTCAAAGAGTTTGGATCCCCGCCATCCAATACCTATGGGCATTGAAGGAGATCCTACTAAATTTGACCCAGGTCCCAAGCAGGACCTCTAAACGCTGAACAAGGGCAAGACCCTTACCAAACCGTTCCCTTAACCCCCGACCAGGTAGCCAACATACCTCCATATAGACCGTGGAGATATGAATGGTGAAAATCTTTTATTTTATATAGACAGTAAAATAATGCCAAGACACCACGGACAAACGATAAGGAAAGATCACCTTCAACATAAGTAACTAGTTATTAAAGTCATTAATACAAAACCAAATAAAAAGTGCAAAAGATTAAAAATAAAAAGTATTATACTAAACACTTGTCTTCACCAAGTGATGTAAGAGACTTAGGCAAACATGGCCTTGATTGTCAAGAACTCTTACGATCAATCTTGGATCCCGAGACGACTCACACACTCTACGATGGACAATGGATGATGGTGGTGGATGATGGTGATATGGTGGTGGTGGGTGGTGGATGAGGTGTGAGAGAGGTGGTGTGCCAAGGGATGAGAGAGAATGAAACCAAGCTCCTCTATTTATAGGCTGGACAGAACGCTGGACACGGCCCCGTGTCCGCTGGACACGGCCCCGTGCCCGTCTGACACTCTCTCTCTTCATTAATTGTAATTGCGAATTACAATTAATGCGCCTGCTGTACTTTCACCACGCCCCCGTGCTCGCTGGACACGGCCCCGTGGTGAGCAATGGAAGCTTCTACTGGTTTGTCTTTTCTGCTGCTTCCTGGGCACGCCCCCGTGTTCGCTGGACACGGGGCGTGTTCAGACTCTGTTTTCTTCTCTTTGTCTTGGGAGGTGCCATTGAGGGTCCGGGCAGTCCACTTTTGTTCCTTTTCTTGTATTTATGGTAGAATTAGTGGTCTTTTTGCTTCTTTTGTGATTTTGAGCTCATTTCATCCTGAAAATACAAAAGGAAGACAAAAACACTCTTTTTCCAACATTAGTACTTAAAAAGGGTTAGTTTTATGCCTTAATTGATGTGTTTTATATGTTGTATTTTACACACATCAAATACCCCCACACTTGAACTTTTGCTTGTCCTCAAGCAAAACTCTTTTAATGTGGCTTACACTCCCAAATGGAATAGGTAGAAGAGAAGTTTTTAGCTTGTCCTAGAGTGTCGGGAATCCAAGGTTTTTATAGGTTTTATTTTTATTTTATTTACAATCCTATTCGTTATGATTTATTTTGAACTTTTCATAAGATAAACTACTTATTTTGGCATAACATGCCTTATTAAAATTCCATTTATATACAAGTTCACATACCTCACGGGAGATCACTCAACACTCGGCCGAAGATGTATATTTAAGTGAATCATTCGAGAGCGGCACGGACTTACGTTTTCCATAGGCTTGCCAAGCGATCAATCCTCCTCCTTTTTAACTTTTTACCTTTGTAAATATCAAGAGGACTTTTGGGGTGAAGGCTTGGGTTTAAAGGTGGGTGGTTGGTTAGTGGTTAGTAAAAAGGGCGAAAATCGTAACAAGTGTCGGTTTTCGTAAAATACCTTGTTTTTAGTGACATTTATTTTTGAAGTATTTCTCCAAACAAGCTTTCGTAGCTTTTGTTTGTTTTTGACTTCATATTTTTTTTTTTCGTCACATAGAGGGTATGTTTATGAAAAACCGAGCTTGTTACTAAAATAAAGGTGAAAAATGAAAAAGGTTTTTGGTGGGTAAAAAAAAAAAATTAGTTTTGGGGGTAATGAAATGAAAGGTTTAGGCTCAAAGGGGTTTTCTAGGGGGATTTTTGGGTAGGTAAAAAAAATGAAAAATAATGGTTTTGAAAGAAAAATAGTTAGTCCTAATGCCTCCATCATTTACTTACTTGGGTTTAAGTTGGTAAGGACCGGGAATGTATCGTCGTGGCAAGTTCTAGATTTGTAAAGACCGAGCGGCTATTCACACAAGAAACGAAAAAAAAAATGAGCATTTAATCTAAATATGTGTATTTTTATGCTCAATAAAGGCTCAAAACTCACTTTTGTGGGAATGGGTTTTTAATGTGACCAAGCATATATAATCGAATTTTTAACTAGACTTGTTATACCGTTTCATAATTTTCTTATGTTAGTTCTTTTTATCACGACGCTATCGGTTGTAAATTTGTAAAAATATAACCTTTTTAGAACTTGTTATTCCCAACTTAAACTAAGACAAGTAAATAAAAAAATGAAAAAGTTTTTGAAAAAAATTTGGGGTGTTTAGCGGTTCCAATAGAGTTTTGTGTAAGGCTTGTTTTAGGATTTTGCAAAATTTCAAGGTTTTAGCATCCCCCCACACTTAAATTACACATTGTCCTCAATGTGTCCAAAAATAAAGTTTTTGGTTGATTAGAATGTGAAAAAGTGTGTTTAAAAAAACAAAGATTTGTGTTACTGGCACTCTGGACACGGCCGCGTGTTTACCGGGCACGGCCCCGTGGTCAAGTGCCAGTAACAAAAATTATAGAATTGAAACAGAAGCCTGGACACGGGGGCGTGTCCGCTGAACACGGCCCGTGTCCAGTTACCTGAACTGGGTGATTTCCTGCAGGGGGCTCAGCACGGGGCCGTGTTGGTTGGGCACGGCCCGTGTTGAGCCTTCTGTTATGGAGATTTTTGTCGGTTTGTTCTGTTCTTCTGCATGGTTCCATTTTTTCTTGTTCCCTTTTTCATCCATTACCACCATGAGTCCATAAATCATAAAAACCATCATAACATTGCTAATCATAGAGACATTACATAAAGATAAAAATTACATAGATATTAAGCTTATGGAGTTCTAGCCCTATGTTTTATTTTAATTTAGCAAAATTTCCAAGAATCTACTGATCTTGGTTAGATAAGGCTTTGTAGAGCTCCACTTTTCGGGCGCGGTTCTCCTCATATGTCGGCAAGCCACTCCTCTACCTCCCTTGGAAGGAGGAAGGAGGGCTCGGTTGCATTTGTTTGAGGAGTTTCAACTTCCGCCGGAACTTCTTGTGGGTTTTCCATAGGAGGTTCCGCGGGGATGTCTCCCCACCCGGTAGGGTTGTTAATACCGAGTGCCAGGTTCCAGTCTTGTTGTGGAAGAACTGGTTCCATAGGGGGTGTCACCAAAATGTTTAACCTTTGGTGCAAAAGGTTAATCTCTTGGAAGCTGCTTTCCAATCCCATTGTAAGATCGTTAATACGGTCAAGAGGACCTCCTCCACGGATGTCATTTCGTCGAGAGCTTCCCTTAGCGCTATCACGTAGTGCACAAGTGTAGCTTCAACGGAGGGCCTCCTTCCCCTTCGGCTGTTTGAGGAATGCACGGATGATGTTTCGCTGTTTTCACTCGCCATTCTACGAAAAATAAACCAAAAATAGTTTATAAGACGAAACAGCTTCTGGACACGGCCCCGTGCTCACTGAGCACGGCCCCGTGTTCATCTTTCTGCAGAATTTTGGAGCAAGGAACCTTGGTTTTTCAAGTTATTTTCTGAGTTTGAGCAAGCTTTTTTGACAGTAAATAACTCTAAACAATGTTACATAACATGTTTTTACCAAGATTCCATGATCAAAACTCCTTGTTTCCTACCATAAAGATTGAAAATTCAAACTTTTCATGATGGCCTTTGAAGAAAGATGAAGAAGAAGGAAATGTCTAGAAGAGGAAAGGACAAGATGGGTTGTTGGAAACTTCTTTTAGACTTACCTAGGATTGTTTGAGAGAAGATTCCTTCAAATCTCTGTCCCCAAGTTGGTCCAAATGTGCAGGAATTTTGGCTGCATTTATAGAAAATGACAGCCTGCTGCACACGGCCCCGTGTGCAGATGAAATTCTGACACAGTTTGTCCGTATTCTGACGTTCTGATCAGAGGGGAATCTTTTGGTGGACACGGGGGCGTGTTGGCCGAGCACGGCCCCGTGTCGGAAAGCTGGCTTATGAAGTTTTGTCTTTATTAAGGAGCTAATTTGTATCGGGTGGCTCCTGACTTGTTGAAACAACCCCAAAGTGCCTAAGATACCTTAATTGTCCTATACTAAGGCGAGAACGCAAGAGGTTGTCGGTGAGGGTAATTCCTATTTTCATTCTAGGTGGACAAGTCCAACCCTTTCCCGGGCTCTCGTTAAAGAAGGTGTATGCCGAATCGCTCAGGTCTATGTATGCACCGAACGAGGTCGATGGGGAGTCCTTCACGGCACAATCGGCACAGGGACGACTATCGTCCACGTCTTGCTTAGGAAGAAAGGTATTTTCGGGAGCAACGAGGTTGTCAGAATGCGGTTCCAACATTTCCTCATGGTCATCTTCTTGGGATGGATCTAAAAAATCCTTCCTAAGTTCTTTTGACCAATTTAGAAGTAGTTCTTCTAGTTGAAATAACTCGTCAAGGAGCATTTCTCCTAGAATATCTGGCTGGGCGCATTCGAGGGAGAAATAGTGTTTATTTTTACTTTCGCCCCTCTTAAGGTTACACGGAATCGGTGGGTCTATATAGTGTGGCCTATAAGTGAGGAAGAAACATTTTAATTCCTCGTGTTCGCCTCCACATATTCGACACCACAAACCATAAGAGTGCCGAAAGTAAAAAGAATCACTATCACTCATGTTTGTATCAGAAATTACCAACCGCCGGGATCGAACGGTTCTGTTTTCAGCAACTGAATCTTGGGCACGGGGGCGTGTTGAGTGGACACGGCCCCGTGTTCAGCCTACTGTCTGATATAAAACAGGATTGCCAGTTCCAATGATTGGGCACGGGGCGTGTTCAGCGGGCACGGCCCCGTGCTGAGCTCTGCAGAAGCTGGAAAATCTAAAAAAAATCCTAAAAATTAAAGAAAAATAAAAAGATGATTAGGCCGTTGATTCCTAACTTTCTTAAAATCCTTGTGTCCCCGGCAACGGCGCCAAAAACTTGGTGCGTGTCAGTGTGTATATGTTTTTAATATATAATTAAGCCCTTTTTACACTTTTAGCCAAGTTTTAAATTTATAAAACACGATATTTACTAACACTAAACACACATATGGGCAAGTGCACCCATCGTGGACGTAGTACAGTGTTGGTAAGATACCGAGGTCGTCCAAGGACACAAGAGCTTTTAATACCGGTTTATCCTCAACGTCTAACCAAATCAAAAAGTTAGAAAAATGTTTTAAACTAAGAAAAATAAAAACTAACTAAATGCTGAAAAATAAAATAAAATAAAAACAGATAGACAAGATGAATCACTTGGATCCGACACGTGTATTAGTATAACCTTTGATTATTTTCGCACTTTTGCACTTGTTTAAGAGATTATCTTAGTTATTGTAGTAGGCCCCTCTTTTGAAGGCGACGTTACCCTCAACCCAGTAGTTTGAGTCAGCAAGGATACAATCCTAAAGGGTCGGATTATTGAAAGATAATGAATTAAGTTATTAATGCAAATTGTGGTAGGCCCCGCTTTTGGCGGTGACGTTACCCTCGGCTAAGTAGTCTGAGTCAGCAGGGATACAGTCCTAAATAGCCGGGTTATAGTATTAATAGTAGTTAACTTATGAGGGGGTCAAAGAGTTTGGATCCCCGCCATCCAATACCTATGGGCATTGAAGGAGATCCTACTAAATTTGACCCAGGTCCCAAGCAGGACCTCTAAACGCTGAACAAGGGCAAGACCCTTACCAAACCGTTCCCTTAACCCCCGACCAGGTAGCCAACATACCTCCATATAGACCGTGGAGATATGAATGGTGAAAATCTTTTATTTTATATAGACAGTAAAATAATGCCAAGACACCACGGACAAACGATAAGGAAAGATCACCTTCAACATAAGTAACTAGTTATTAAAGTCATTAATACAAAACCAAATAAAAAGTGCAAAAGATTAAAAATAAAAAGTATTATACTAAACACTTGTCTTCACCAAGTGATGTAAGAGACTTAGGCAAACATGGCCTTGATTGTCAAGAACTCTTACGATCAATCTTGGATCCCGAGACGACTCACACACTCTACGATGGACAATGGATGATGGTGGTGGATGATGGTGATATGGTGGTGGTGGGTGGTGGATGAGGTGTGAGAGAGGTGGTGTGCCAAGGGATGAGAGAGAATGAAACCAAGCTCCTCTATTTATAGGCTGGACAGAACGCTGGACACGGCCCCGTGTCCGCTGGACACGGCCCCGTGCCCGTCTGACACTCTCTCTCTTCATTAATTGTAATTGCGAATTACAATTAATGCGCCTGCTGTACTTTCACCACGCCCCCGTGCTCGCTGGACACGGCCCCGTGGTGAGCAATGGAAGCTTCTACTGGTTTGTCTTTTCTGCTGCTTCCTGGGCACGCCCCCGTGTTCGCTGGACACGGGGCGTGTTCAGACTCTGTTTTCTTCTCTTTGTCTTGGGAGGTGCCATTGAGGGTCCGGGCAGTCCACTTTTGTTCCTTTTCTTGTATTTATGGTAGAATTAGTGGTCTTTTTGCTTCTTTTGTGATTTTGAGCTCATTTCATCCTGAAAATACAAAAGGAAGACAAAAACACTCTTTTTCCAACATTAGTACTTAAAAAGGGTTAGTTTTATGCCTTAATTGATGTGTTTTATATGTTGTATTTTACACACATCAGTATCGTTTTTCAGAGCTAGAGAGGAGCTGAGCCATCATATCCTCCAGTTTGGAATTGGACTGAGGGGCCTGTTGCTGGGAGCTACTCCCAGTACCCTGATTCTGGTACGAATATGGACGCTGCTGGTAGGGTTGGTACTGCTGCTGGTACTGCTGACCCTGCTGAGGCGCTGGAGCACGCTGAGTAAATCCCAAAGGATTCTGATTTCCTGCGTTCGCTCGCCACCCAAAATTTGGGTGATTTCTCCATCCGGGATTATAGGTGTTGTTGTACGGGTTGTTCTGCGGCCTTACTTGATTACTCACAAAATCTACCTCTTCATGGCCCTCATATACGACTCCCTGAAAACATGCCCCAGGCTCGTGTGACACTCCGCACTGGTCACATCCCGAGCCAGCATGCGCAATCATCTGGGACTTGTCGAATCTCGATGTAAGAGCCGAGAGTTGTGCAGTAATGGCCGTGTAGTCGTCTACAGCATGAACTCCTGAGCGAGATGATGATGATGTTGCCCGAATTCTATCTCCATCCCGACGCGAGCTGGATTTCAACGTAGCTTTTTCGATAATATCATACGCTTCAGTCGGCATCTTAGTTCCAAGATCGCCGCCCGCGTTCACGTCTAATCGCTCCTGCGTGTTATAGCTGAGCCCCTGATAGAACGTCAAAACCAGCTGTCGCTTGGAGAAGCCGTGATGTGGCACATCAATCAACAGATCCTTGAATCTCTCCCAAGCCGCATGCAACGACTCGCCCTCGTCTTGGCGGAAGGAAACAATCCGGTTCCGTAGTTTGTTCGTTTTCTCAGGTGGAAAATATTTCTGCATAAACTGCTCCGCCAACTGATTCCAGGTCCTGATGGACCCGGCAGGAAGTGACATAAGCCAGGCTCTAGCTTTGTCACGCAACGAAAACGGAAACAACCTCAACCGAATTGCATCCTCTGAAACACCAGTCATCCTAAATGTCGAACAAATAGCAAGAAAAGCAGCGATATGCCTCCCGGGATCCTCATGCTCACGTCCGTCGAACTGCACCGAATTCTGCAACATGTTAATAACACTAGATTTAATTTCAAAATTAGGTGCATCTATAGTGGGCTTAAGGATACTCGGCTCCAGGCCTGCCCTTCCGGGCTGATTTGTTTCATTCAATGGTCGGTCGTCGTCCGCCATGACGACTCTCTCCTCGTCCTCTAAGCTTTCGTCTTCAGAGATAATCACCGGCTCGTCAATTGCATTTGCAATGCGTTGTGCAACGACGAGTGACCTTTCGCGCAGCCTCCTACTTCTTCTAAGATTATGCGCTGGTTCGTCAGTCAGCTCAGCAATAGCGGGTGCGGGAGTTGAGGACATCAACCTGCAAACGAAAAACTGACACAATGAATATTTTATTAATAAAATAATGCTGTTTTTTTTTTGCTGAATAAAAGCAGAATATGTATAAATATAGGCTGTAAAATTTATAAAAATCCGAAAATGGGCCGAAATTTTTATAAAAATTAAAGCAACGGAAATAATCGAATCGGCTAGTACAAGAATGATTTTTAAGAGCCGAAAACTCAAAGAATAAATGAATAAATAAATCCGGATTTGAACAAATAAATAGAATAAAAATTTACAAGTGTACAAAACAATCACAAAAATGAATAAATTGAATTGAAAGCAAGAATTATTAACAAATAAATCAACAAATAAATAATCACGAAAAATATACACAAATATTAACAAGTATATACACCGATAACACAATGACTCGGGTCATTCCTAAAACTCGCCATTCCCAGGCAACGGCGCCAAAAAACTTGGTACGTGCGTGACTACACATATTTTTACAATGAAATTACACACGAATTGGTTTTAAATTTATAAAAGTGATTATTACTTTTACATCAAAACACACACGAAAGGGCAAGTGTACCCCGTCATATATGTAGTAAAGTATCGGTAAGAACCAAGTATCGATCCATGGAAATGGGCGGAGAAATAGTACTAGACCTTTGCCACTAAATTACCGGTAAAAACATAAATTGTCTTGGTTTTAATTAAACTAAAGTAAGCATAAATAAAAACTTATAAAACATAGTAAATTATATATTAATAGCCTTGCTTAATACACAACCACAGCATGTCAACTAAGTCAGTTTTGGCACTAGAAGCATTCGGTCAATTTTCCATTTCGAGACAATTAGTATCCCTTTCGGGAATCCTAACATGACAATCATTCGGAAAGTTAAAACGATAAACACACTTTAACCACCTAAAATTGTTCTTTAACGTGCAATTGATAACTGTCTACAAAAATCTCCTAAAAATAAGTTAGTCATCCGTTAGGAGTTTTCTAACCTCACTTAATCAAGGAAAGCAACACCGATAAACACAATGCAACCACCGAGACAAGCATAAACTAGATTAAATCACAACCGAGTTCATTTTACAAATCTTGCACATAAATTCACCAAGATAGCAATTTTGGCCGAAACTACTAACTAAGCTAACAAATCATGGCAAGAATTCGTAACAACACCATCTAACCCGTTAGAGTCCTTCCGTGAGGGCAAGCTCTCTTGATTAATAATAATTACATTTTATTAAACCACTAACCCGTTAGAGTATCATGGTGCCTACATTTTAACCAAGTTAAACTAGTTAACCAAATTAAAAGTTTACTAATACATGATTAAATAAGCTTCATTTTGCAACTATCTTACCTAACCAAGCACCAATCATCCAACACAATTACTTATAATCAAGAAATCAATATCAATAACAAGGTTGCAAACTAATCATCAAAGATAATCATAGAAAACACTTCCAACTTTCATTACAAACATAGATCAACATACTAATGGTTATAATCAAGCAAGGGATTGTTGTGTTTTTGCCCAAAGGCTTACATTAATACATAATAATCAGTCTAAATGCTTGAAACATAACAAAATTATGGAAATATTTGAGAAACCAAACCATAAACAAGCATAAGAATGAGAATCTGGATAGTAAATGAGCAAAACCGGGCAATGTGGCTTGAATCCGAGTGAAAGCAGAAGCCTTCGGAGCCTCAAAATCGCCTGCAGAGCTCCCAAAATGTCCAGAGTTACTACTAAAATGGTTCTGTTCTGTTTAAATGCTTTTTCGAAGTTGCACGGCCGTTCTTCCGATCGCACGACCGTGCACTTTAAGCATTATTGGTGGTGGGCCACCATACTGCATGACGTCACAGATCGTTGACTGGTCTTCGGTCACGCACGGTCGTTCTTGGTTTGGCACGACCGTTCCTTTCCGAGGTTTGAGTTGCACGCTCGGTTCTTTGGTCGTTCTTTTCCGAGTTTATGTTTGACCTCGGATCCGCACGGTCGTTCTTGGTTTGGAACGACCGTTCCTTTCCGGGTTTGACCTTTTCTCGGAGTTGCACCCTCGTTCACCACTGGTCTTCATAGGTCATCGGATATGCACGGTCGTGCATATGGCCGCATGACCGTGCCAAACGCCCAGGTCAGTCTTTTTCCACAGAATCTTCGCAGCTTCATCGTTTTGTCCGGAAAGTCCTCGGTTTTGGTATCATCTCGTCGGGTATGCTGTTTTAGGCCTGTAAACCAAAATGTAGATAATTAAGTATCCGAATGACGGTTTTACGGCCGAAAACGCATAAAATGGGGGTAAAACGGGGGACTAAAATATGTGTAAATTAGCGAATATCAAGGCCCTAGCTTGGTGGAGGGCGCTGGTTCAGGCCTCGGGAAAAGCTGTGCTTTACAGCATGACGTAGGAGGAATTCGTTTCTCTCATCAAAGAAAATTACTGCCCTCAGCATGAGGTGGAGAAGATAGGTCCGATTTTGTGTCATTGGTGATGACAAATCTGGACTGCCAGGCCTACTTGACGAGCTTCAATACGATGTCTCGCTTGGTTCCTTATCTAGTCACCCCGGAACCAAGGAGGATTGCTCGTTTTATAGGGGGGTTAGAACCCGCGATAAAGGCTAGTGTGAAGGCCTCTCGGCCAACGACCTTCAGGTCTGTGACTGACCTCTCTTTCTCCCTCACAATGGACGCGGTCCGACTGAGATCGCAGAGGAACAAAGAGGCCGAAAAGAGGAAGCGTGAGGATGATACCTCGCGGAGGTCGGGAAAGAAGCACCGTGGGAACGGTGATGGCAAGAGAGGAACAGAGGCGAGAAAAGATGGGCAACAAACCGGAGAGAAGCCCAAATGCAAAAACTGCCAAAAATTCCACTTTGGGAAATGCAGGTTTGGGCCGAACTCACAGTCCCAGTCAAAGACGCATACTTGTGGACTGTGCAAGTCCAAAGACCACAAAGACTGTAAGAAGATTAAAGACGCGACCTGCTACAACTGTAGTGAGAAGGGGCACATCAGGAGCAACTACCCCAAGCTCGCCAAGAAGACTGAGGAAACCAAAAAGAATAACGCTAGAGTCTTCAAAATGGATGTGAAGGAAGCGTTGCAGGACGATAACGTAATAACAGGTACTTTTCTCGTGAATAATATATTTGCAAGAGTACTTTTCGATTCAGGCGCTGACAAATCCTTCGTAGACCAAAAATTTTGCAAACTGTTGAACATGCCTATCAAAACCCTAAATGTGAAATACGAAGTAGAGCTAGCAGACGGCACTGTAGAAACCGTCTCCACTATATTAGAGGGATGTATGACATCCATTAAGAACCATTCCTTTCCTCTATCTCTACTTCCCTTTAATCTAGCTGGTTTTGACATCGTTCTGGGCATGGACTGGTTATCACACAACCAGGCCCAGATCGTCTGCAATAGAAAACAAATTGTGCTAAAGACCCCGACTGGTGAATCGCTCACCATTCGAGGGGATACGCAGTATGGATTGCCCGAGAACGTATCTATGCTCAAAGCTTCAAGGTGTTTAAAAAGAGGCTGTGTCATCTACATGGCACAAGTGATTATTGAAGAGCCCAAATCAAGGATAGAAGACATTCCTGTCATTGCGGAGTATCCAGAAGTTTTCCCCGAAGATCTACCTGGGTTGCCACCAGATAGGCAGGTGGAATTCAGAATAGATATCATCCCTGGAGCAGCTCCTATTGCTAGAGCACCTTACAGGCTAGCGCCGACTGAAATGAAGGAATTGAGGACCCAGCTGGGTGAACTGTTAGCAAAAGGTTTCATCAAGCCTAGTTCGTCTCCCTGGGGAGCACCTGTCCTGTTTGAGAAGAAAAAGGACGGATCGATGCGTCTGTGCATCGATTATCGTGAACTCAATAAAGTCACGATAAAGAATAGGTACCCATTGCCAAGGATCGACGATTTGTTTGATCAATTGCAAGGGGCTAGCTATTTCTCAAAGATCGACTTGAGGTCGGGCTACCATCAGCTGAAGGTCAGAGATGAAGACGTACACAAAACAGCGTTTAGGACTCGCTACGGTCACTACGAGTTCCTAGTGATGCCTTTTGGGCTCACAAATGCACCGGCTGCGTTCATGGATCTCATGAATCGCGTCTGCAAGCCGTACTTGGACAAATTTGTCATCGTGTTCATCGACGACATTCTTATATATTCAAGGAATAAAGCCGACCATGAGAAACACCTAAGATGTATTCTCGAATTACTGCATCGCGAGAAACTCTATGCCAAATTCTCTAAATGCGAATTCTGGCTACGAGAAGTCCAATTTCTTGGACATGTCGTAAGCGAGCGTGGTATCCAGGTGGATCCCGCTAAGGTAGAGGCGGTCATGAATTGGCAAGAGCCAAAGACGCCCACAGAGATCTGTAGTTTCCTGGGATTGGCAGGATACTACAGAAGATTCATTGAGAATTTCTCAAGGATTGCTGCGCCCTTAACTTCTCTAACCAAGAAGAAGGAAAAGTTTGTTTGGGGCCCTAAGCAGCAAAAATCCTTTGATATTTTGAAACAAAGGCTGAGCAACGCTCCTGTGTTGACGCTACCAGAAGGTACCGAAGAGTTCGTAGTTTACTGCGACGCGTCACACACTGGCATGGGGTGTGTGCTCATGCAGAAAGGCAAAGTGATTGCCTATGCTTCAAGACAGTTGAAGGTGCACGAAAAGAATTAGACCACCCATGACTTGGAGCTGGGTGCCGTTGTATTCGCACTAAAACTGTGGAGGCATTATCTATATGGAATCAAGTTTGTGATCTATTCAGATCACAAGAGCCTTCAACATTTATTCAATCAAAAGGAGCTAAACATGAGGCAACGCCGTTGGATGGAGACCTTGAATGACTATGATTGTGAGATCAGGTACCATCCCGGCAAGGCGAATGTAGTCGCTGATGCCCTGAGCCGGAAAGAAAGGATGAAACCCATCCGAATCAATGCTAGGAGAATGGAAGTAAAGAATAACTTGATTGAAAAGATATTAGCTGCACAGCGAGAGGCTGTATTGGAAGCTAATTATCACAAGGAAAAGTTAGGAGTAACTGAGGAGCAGTTAACTCTTCACAAGGATGGACTTTTGAGATTGAATGGACGGATATGGGTTCCTATTTATGGAGGACTACGAGATGTTATCCTCCAGGAAGCCCATAGTTCCAAATATTTTGTCCATCCTGGAACAGACAAAATGTATCAGGATTTAAAGGCAAATTATTGGTGGATAGGCTTGAAAAAGTCTGTAGCCGCTTATGTAGCCAAATGCTTGACTTGTGCGCAAGTCAAGGCTGAGCATCAAAAGCCATCTGGCTTGCTACAACAGCCTGAACTTCCTGAATGGAAATGGGAGTGTGTAACTATGGATTTTATCACCAAGTTACAAAAAACGAGCAAAGGAAACGACACAATATGGGCTATAGTCGATCGACTGACTAAGTCAGCTCATTTCTTACCCATCAAGGAGACCTATAGCTCCGATACATTGGCCCAGTTATACGTTGATAAGATTGTCGCTTTACATGGCATACCTGTGTCTATTATCTCTGATCGAGATACTAGATACACGTCTCATTTTTGGAAGAGTTTCCAACAATCTTTGGGCACACGTTTGAACTTTAGTACGGCTTACCATCCTCAGACAGACGGTCAGAGTGAGCGTACTATTCAAACGTTAGAAGACATGCTGCGGGCATGTGCTATCGATTTAGGTGGAAGTTGGGATAAGAACCTACCCCTAATCGAATTCTCCTACAACAATAGCTACCATACCAGCATAAAGGCTGCGCCTTTCGAGGCATTATACGGTAGGAAATGTAGATCGCCTGTTTGTTGGGCGGAAGTGGGAGAGGTCCAATTGTCAGGACCAGAGATAGTTTTCGAAACAACGGACAAGATTGTCCAGATTCGGGAACGTCTCAAGGCTGCCCGTGATAGGCAGAAAAGCTACGCTGACCCAAAGCGTAAGGATTTTCACTTCGATGTAGGTGAAAAAGTGTTGCTAAAGGTATCACCCTGGAAGGGGGTGATGCGCTTCGGTAAGAAGGGTAAACTGAGCCCGCGATACATAGGACCTTTTGAGGTTATCGAACGGGTCGGGTCAGTTGCCTATAAATTAAACTTACCAGAAGAGCTCAATGGAATTCATAATGCGTTCCACATCTGCAATCTTAAGAAGTGCTTCGCTGATGAATCATTGGTGATCCCACACACAGATGTCAATATAGATGAGAGCTTGAAGTTCGTGGAGAAGCCTTTGTCGATTGAAGACCGATAGGTGAAAAAGCTCCGAAGAAAACATGTACCGATAGTAAAGGTCAAGTGGGATGCCCGGAGAGGTCCCGAATTCACGTGGGAAGTTGAATCCACGATGAAAGAAAAATATCCCTATTTGTTTGAGTAAATCTCGGGTCGAGATTTATTTTAAGGGGGTGAGGATGTAACACCTCGAAATTTTGTGTCCAATAATGTATTGACACGCGTCTTAAGTTTACACGTGGCGTTTTATATTTAATAAAGGACTAATGTTGACAAACCTTGAAAGTATATAAATTCGAGGGTTATAAATGTCAAACGAGGGTAAATATACTGTATAGTAACCCTAAACGATGCTCGTACCTTCAAACGAATAAATCATGGATCGTACGGAAGCGAAACACGGAAGAAAGTGAGAGATTACAAGCTGCGGGAGTTAACTGTGTCAACATGTTTAATTATACCTCTGAGTGACCTTTTGACGTACCCGAGGCTTTGTAACAGTAAAATACGCTCACTAGAATATACTGTATAAATTTCGCGAAGTTCCGTTTTAGAACGAGAAAATTTTGATCAAGTTCGTACGAGAGGGGTTAAAAGCGTCAACAATGAAAGTTACGGCTTTACGAATAATTAATAAGATAACCGGGGACTTAACAGTACGGGTAAATAACACGAGGCCCTTAGTTGTAAATAATCGAGGGCCAAATCGCAAAGTTACCCCTTCAAACCCGAAAGGTCAGGTTATTAATTACCAAAGATTTCGTTACTAATTACAAGATTTTGTTAATCATTACAAAAAGATTGAAAAGATTTAAAAACAACCTTTACGGACCGCAAGGGTCCTGCCTTACGGACCGTAAAGGGGTGAATGATTAAGCTTGTCTCCGCCACAGGCTTACGGATCGCAAGGCACAAGCCATACGGTCCGTAAGCGATGCCCAGCGACAGAAAGTTGGCTGTTGGCTGTTTAAAGCGGTAAAACAATTAAGAATGGGTTTCCCAGAGGTATGGGCGTCCCCTACTCGACCCATAGCACCTTAGGACACCTGCCATTCATCCATACTCATTTGTGGTATGTGTTGTAATGATCTAGAGGCAAGTTGTGTACTATAAATAGACCCATTGTATGCATAAGTTCATCACACTTCAAAACACATTCTCTTGATCATTTCTGAAGCTCCCAAGTCTTCTTCTAGCATTCCAAATCGTGCTCAAGCTTCTGTAAGTTGTTTAGAACATTTATGGTTTAGTTTTGCTTAGTAAAATAGCTAAAAATCAAACCGTCGTAACCACGGTTTGACTTCGAGATTAGTCTACAATGGCTCAGTCATATCTCGAATCAAAAGTAGTTATGTGTTGGTATTTATGTGGGTAATAAACCTCTAAAAGGGTTCCCCCTGATCGCCACTCTAACTAGTTCAAATGTCGAGTCAAACGTATGCTTAAAAAGTCAACAGAAAGCCGTTTTGCGATTTTGTACATAATCTGTAATGTATATGCTATGAAACCTGTTTGAACACTCATAAAACGTGATATTAAGTATATTAACTTGTCTAAGCTCGTTTGATTCGGCCATTTGCCATATTGACCCGGTTCGGAGCCGAAAGTCGCAAAAGTTTGACTTTTGCTTTGACTTCAGTTCTGACCCGTGTTAGTACAATGTAGATATGCCATAGGACTCTCTTAGGACCAGGTCACGTGATGGTATCACCCTCTGTGACCGGTTCGTTGTTTGTCCGAGTCTTTTACGCATTTCCGTTAATTACTTAAAAGTTGACCGTAACACTTTTTTTAAAATAAAACGAGTATTTCGGACACGTGAAGGGACCATAACCTTGCTTACTAAATTCTAAGCATGTCCCTAAAGTTTCACGCCAATCCGAGGTCTAGAATGGGAGTTATGCTAAATAGCGCATTTATAAGAAACTTTTGTAATAAACGACGCAATTAGCATAACGCCTACCTAAACCAAGATTTCGTCACCAAAACTTTTACCCACTGTAGTAAAATAATATTTTGGGATTTTTAAAGATTTTTAATTAATTTTAACCAGCTCATAACCTGCGGTTATGGCTACAGTTCGGTAAATACCGAATATGCCCTTTTCGGCCAAAACTCGAGTTCTACAAGGTCTTTTGACCCGATTCCAATGGCTACTGATTTTAAATAATAAATAAGATATTTTAGACTTATTAAACTGATCAGGAAACTCAGGTTTCCTGTAGAACTCAGAAATCCCTTTAAAAGTCTTTAAAATGACCGGAAAACCCCTACGGGGCGTATAATGAACTAAAACTCGTTACGGGCATTATGGAAGGTATCCTACTGATACCACAACCTCTTTAAAGTATATTGACTTAGGAAAACAGTGTAGGACTCCTACGGTTACCCGTTGCGCCTATTGCACGCACGGTTCGGCTTATGTAACTAGTTTACATAAATTAGCCGATACGGGTCAAACCATACCACTTTGACCCCAAGATTCATAGTGTGAATATTAAACCCGTATAAAACAAGTCTCCGAACTTGTTGGGTCAGAATCACATTCCATTCTCGGTTTTCGCCTTTCACGCGATTAAACCGTATCTATCCCTCGAAACTAACCGGTCTAGGCTACGGCTAATATAAAGACCCGTTAGGATTCTAATAGGTTATTTTAAAACCTTCGTTCCAGAATAGGAGCCCCAGTAAAAGATATCTGTGATTTAACTGATTAAGGACAATACTTGCAAAGGTAAATACTTTTAACTTATTTTCCCTTATACGGGCTTGGGTTACGGTATATAAAATACCGCTTGATTGAGCATCAAATCTTCCATCGCTTAGGTGGTTAATTGAATAATTTGATCGGCTCATTTAAACAGTCTTGTTACTTAAAAGCCTTTGGGGGGTTAATGACCATGTCCCGGATATCCTTGGCATCATTTTACGAAATGGCCACGACCTCGACACCCGGGTGTAGGCGTACACCCGGTATGATGTCTATACTATTAAAAGATGTAGCCGATGGTTTACCCACCTCGGTTTTACGCAATGTGGTGTGTCTATTGATCTTTAACCCGGGATAGATCCGGGCTACTGAACGCAAAGAAGCAACATGTAAATCGTTCACAAGATTATAATTTTAAATAATTCTCCCAAGTTATAAAAGAATTTGTGCCTCGTGCGTTCAAATCAATTTTATTAAAAATTTTACAAAAGTGTCGGTTGAATGTATTTACCAGTGTAAACTGACGTATTTTCCCAAAAAGATTAAGTGCAGGTACTACACGTAATCGGCTGGCAATAGCTCCTTAGCATCTTAAGAAGTCTCGCAAGCTTGATGTCTTATCTGTTGAACAACATTTTTATTTATTTTGATCCCTCCTGTGGATGCTATCCAACTACTTGTGATACATTTGATATTACAGTAAATGGTTGAGTTATAATTATCTTTATGCTTCCGCTGTGCATTTATATATTGTGGTTTGACTATATTGTTGCCAACTACGTCACGATAATCCCCACCGGGCCCACCGGTGATACACGTGGAAATCGGGGTGTGACAACAAGTCTCGGTATTCTGTTCACCCGGGCTCAGATAAAATGTATCAGGATCTCAGGGTCATGTGATGGTGGCCGAAGATGAAGGCTCACATAGCGACGTACGTGAGTAAGTGTTTGACTTGTGCTAAAGTCAAAGTGGAGTATCAGAAACCCTCGGGTTTACTTCAGCAGCCAGAGATACCCACGTGGAAGTGGGAGCAGATTGCTATGGATTTCGTCACGGGATTACCGAGAACTTAGGCCGGAAACGATACTATTTGGGTGATTGTTGATCGTCTCACGAAGTCAGCACATTTTCTAGCGATCAAGGAAACAGATAAGTTCTCACAGCTGGCAGCGGTTTACCTTAAGGATTTAGTTTCTAGGCACGGGGTGCCAACTTCTATCATCTCAGATCGAGACCCGCGTTTCATTTCTGATTTATGGCAGTCGATGCATAAATCGTTCTGTTCACGTCTCGATATGAGTACTGCTTATCACCCACAGACAGATGGTCAGAGTGAGCGAACCATCCAGACACTAGAAGACATGTTGCGTGCATGTGTGATTGATTTTGGGAATGGGTGGGAGAAACATTTGTCGTTGATAGAGTTCTCCTACAACAACAGCTACCACACTAGTATTCAGACAGCTCCATTTGAGGCACTGTACGGGCAAAAGTGTCGTTCTCCTCTCTGTTGGGCTGAGGTAGGTGACAGCCAGATCATGGGTCCTGAGCTTGTGCTCGAAACTTCAGAAAAGATTTTTCAGATCAGAAACCGTATGGCAGCAGCACGTGATTATCAGAAAAGCTACGCTGATGAGCGTAGGAAACCGTTAGAGTTCGCTGTAGGTGATCGGGTTATGTTGAAAGTTTCACCGTGGAAGGGTGTCGTACGCTTTGGGAAGCGCGGGAAGCTCAATCCGCGTTATGTTGGGCCATTTAGAATCCTGGAGCGGATCGGTAAAGTGGCTTACAAGCTTGAGTTACCTGCTGAGTTGGGTAATGTTCACGATGTCTTTCATGTTTCGCAATTGAAGAAGTGTTTCTCTGATGAAACACTGATTGTGCCATTTCAAGAGCTCAAGATTGACGACAAGTTACAGTTTGTCGAAGAACCTATAGAGATCATGGACCGAGAGGTCAAGGTGCGTAAGCATAGCCGTATTCCGATTGTGAGAGTTCGTTGGAACTCAGGACGTGGACCGGAGTTCACGTGGGAGCATGAGGATCAGATGAAGCTCAAGTATCCTCAACTTTTTCCTGATGACAAGTCTAATTCTGGTAAAACTGGTGAATTTCGGGACGAAATTCCTCTTCAAGTTGGGGATGATGTGGCACCTGAGGAAAATCCGCAACAATCTTGATTTATCACTTCACCTTTTGTGCTTACCTGTCAAATTTCGGGACGAAATTTCTTTCAAGTTGGGGATGATGTGACAACCCGAACTTTCAGGTTAGTGTCATTTTGGTTTCGTGACCTTAACTTCTCATTATTTCTCTCCAACGTTTCCTCTTGTGTTAAACTTGTTAAACGCTATATTCTATGCTAAACGTAAACGAAATTGGATTGTGTGCTTGTATCTTTGGGTCGCGTATGATGGGTCACCTACATATCCCATTTGGCTACACAATAACTTCGGCCCACACATAATTAGGTATCGCAGGCCTTAACTATAACAAAAACAATCAAGACTTTGTAATGGGCCGGTTGGTGTTGTTAGTGGGCCGGCCTGTTGCCACCATTTAAACACACGCATAACGCATTTAGTTATATATGTGAGATATGTGAAGCCCAAGGTATGGAATTTGTTGGTGATTTATATGGGTCGGTTCTAAAATTTGTACACGCATGTACCTAAGCCCAACGTATTGGATTTAAATGCATATATGCATGCATCAGGTATCATTATTTGATAGTTTACAACATAATAAAACCCTACTTTCCCACCTATCGTACGGCAACAGGAGAACCCATCCTGTACCTTTGGCTTCGGTTAGTATATTGAACTTTTGTTATTAATTTGTTTGTTGTTCTTGATAATGACATGAATATGCTCATATGTGATATTATATGTCTTGATGAGTTGCTAATATAGACAATAGTTAGAATATGTAAATGATGAATGGTCGATGTAATGGATGTGTTAATTGGATATTGGGTGGTTCGATGCTAGGGGTTTGGAGAGGGTGATTAGATTAATAAACTGATTTCTTGATCTTGCTTTATATGCATAACATGTTCCAATAACCCTTGCATGATTTTGTTGTATATGTGCTTTGAAACCACCCACTGCCATGAGAAATTATAAGATGACTTTGTGTGATATGATGATAAAACAACGAATCAGTAAACCTAGACGTATAGCAAGTGCGGATGAATTATGAGATCGGGTAATTTGTGAAGGATCTTGTTATTATTTCTCGTAAAACTTAGACAATTGATAAATGGTGAATTGATATACAAACTGGGTTATAGGTTAGTGGGCCGGGAGGAATATTAAGCGTGGCTAGTGGGTTGGGGAAATACTGGGCTGAACTAAACAGGAGAATGGGTTGTTATACTTATAAGTTGGGTGACTTGATGCTGTTATGCTACTTGATTAGGACAATTAATGTATGAATTTAATTACATGATAATCGGCTAATAATGAGAATGTGTTATGGACTCTAAATTGTTGATATGGACTAGTAAGCATGGGCTGTTTATGGCACTAGAATAACTTATGTATACATATGGGCCACACAAGCACAACTATACCCGAATGGTATTTGGGCCGGCCAGGTTATTGAGTTAATTGATATGAAATAAACATAAACTGTTAGTAATTGTTACCCTTAGATCATGTTAGTACCAACTGGGTCGCACACCATCATGAAGACTGTAATGGACCGTCCAATTGTTGTTAGTCCAATATGCTTGTAATACGAAGGGGCTTGTAACACAAATGTTTGTCGAGTATTATTTGTACTTGCATGTTTGTTTGAGTGTAAGCCGAACCATTCGATATGTGTTACACTTGCTTATTACTTGCGAAATGTGTGCAAAGAGTATGTGAATTATGGGTATATAAAACTGACTGTTATTGGAGCCAAATTAGGATTTTGGGTGTCCAATGATAAACAAGTAAACTAATCTTACCGAGCAAAACTAAGGTGAGTTCACTGCTCTTTTCCAAGCATGCATCCCGGGAGGGATATCGGGTAACGTTCCGGGGAGGAACGTCAAGTTAATGGGATGTTTGTTATTACACTCATTCTCTATCACATAAGACCCTTTACATCTACCGATAGTTGCCGGAGAGGCAACGAGGTTATTAGTTGATAGCGATATTAGATTTGGCACCCTCACACTGTACCGGGGAGGACGGGCGTGAACTAATTTCCTTAAAGCATGACCAATGTTTTGATAGAGACATTGGGGTTGGGAAAATACATCTTGTAGCCATCTGTGGTAATCGAGTTAATAACATCAAATCAAATTATTGATCTATTGAACTGTTGAACTGTTTTATACACATACCTGGTAACTAAACGCGTTAACAAAACTTTGAACTCACCAGCGTCGTCTGACACACTTGTCTGCATGCTTGTAGGTCGTTAGATGTCTTGGATTGGAACTTGCTGTCTGGAGTAGCTGGAGTGGTCATGGGTCGACTAGAGGGATTCATGTCATTGAACTATTGATATCATACATTGGTTTATGAAACAGTTTAACATTGGTTTACTATTTGCTTCCGGTGGACATGTTGGTTTTCATTTAAACTCGTTGATGGTATTTTACATTAGTAATTAAGGATTTTATTTTGAAACTTGTACGCGTTCAATGTAATTAGTGGCTCGTTATTGGTACGTCACACGCCTAACAGGGACATTCCCTAGGTGGTATTTTGGGGGTGTGACATGTAACCGAAACTATCTCTGCCCATAGAGTATGGATAGGGTATACATTTTGAGCTCAATACCTGTACCCAAAACCGTACCCGATTTAATCTCGATAATACCCGAGACCGGTTATACCCTGTATCCGAATCCGGTTATACCCTATACCCTATATCAGTTTTTTATACCCGATAGAATACCCGAATTTTTAAAGTATATATTTATGTTTACTTTACAACTTTTATTTTTAAGTTTTTTTTTCAAAATTCATATTATAAAGCAAATAATTTGTACTTAAGTGATTTTATGTTATTGTAATATTTTAATTATTATTATTATTTTTTTGAAATTACAAATCATATTTAATTTTCAACAAATTTATTTTTGTATAAAAGAATAAGAAAGCTTATTTTTTTAAACTAAGCATTAATACCCAGTTATACCTAAACCCGATCATAAACTACCCGGTACATATAATATGGTTTTTCTCCTCAATACTCGTACCCTAGCCGAGCCCTACCCGTCTTCTCTCAATACCCAATTTTCCAATGCTCGTTCATACCATTAACGAGTTCCATGCCCGTAACGGGATATTAACAAAACCCGATTTGTGCACTTCTAACAAAGTGTTTGAAATAGTGTCCTCAAATGTTAATAGTCAAGTCCTATTGTGAACAGACATTCAAAGACCAAAAGGCATATGGCCCAATGATATTGAAGTGTTGACATAGTGTCCATCTCAAATGGTATAGATCAAGGCCCATCGTGAACAAATGATATAAATTTAGATTGCTTAAAAAACATAATCTAATCTAATCTAATCTAATATTAATAAAAGAAAACATTTAATGTCACATGACATTCTTTTCATTCATTTAGAAATAATAATGCCACATATCATTTAATACTCCAATTTTAAAATTTTTATTTATATTTTTTAATTTAACCCTTTTATTAATATTAGATGTGGCATAGGATTCTTTTATTAATATTAGATATATATTATTGATTAGTTTTATTTAGATACTCAAAATATTTAAGATATTTGCAATGAACAAATAACAAAATATTCTAAATTAGTATTAGCGATAAAAACATTAATATAAATTATATTATTGTAAATGTAATATGTTTAAACATTATAAATATTAATTATATAGTTTTTCTTTCTTCGTATTTTTATGCGAATAGCATTCTCTCTTAATTAAATATAATATTAGTTAAATATAATTAATATAATAATTAGTTCTACAATAATTCTAATAGGTATCTAATATTATAATTAATAACCGTAGTTCATTTTTTTAAGATGTGTTATGAATTATAATAAGTTACTAATAATATTATTAATATATTATTTATTATATTAATATATTGTATTGTATTGTATTGTAAACAACTTCAATATTTAAATGATATAAAGATAAATAGGTTCTCAACGGGTTCGATCAATCTAATTGGAGAACATCTCCACGTTTGCATTTATGACTCTAATTTCTAGATCTATTATCAAAATGCATATCAGGATTTCAAAATTAAAAAATAAATAGTTAATCTCAAGCTATCTATGTTCATCTAAATGGCAATCTATAAACATCTATAAAAATACTATACTACCACTATTATTCTTCAATATTTCAAAAAAAAAAAATCTGAATATTTTCATAATAGAGTCATACTTGCTATGAACGAAGTTGTACAGTCAATATTTAAATGATATAAAGATAAATAGGTTCTCAACGGGTTCGATCAATCTAATTGGAGAATATCTCCACGTTTGCATTTATGACTCTAATTTATAGATCTATTATCAAAATGCATAGCAGGATTTCAAAATTAAAAAAAAAAATAGTTAATCTCAAGCTATCTATGTTCATCTAAATGGCAATATATAAACATCTATAAAAATATTATACTACAACTATTATTCTTCATTATTTCAAAAAACAAAATCTGAATATTTTCATAATAGAGTCATACTTGCTATGAACGAAGTTGTACATAAAGTAAATGATCACCTACTTTCATTGCTTCCTGACAGAGAAAAAGAATAACAAAGTTATGTAAATTGGTGCACGTATAAAAATAATTCACTTGTGTAAATTTGTGCAGATATTGTAAAGTTACATGATTTCTATCTTTAGATTTGTGTAATACACAGGCTTATAATCAATAATTTAATGCAAGTCTATACTCACCAGATGTCCTAAATGGAGTTATATTTTTAGGCTTGCCAAACCATTGATAATTACTAAAGGTCAGTGTTTTAGTGACGTTATCAAGAAATACTGATGGAAATAGCGGTTTATGTAATGGAACATGACTTTAGATCCTATCACTGTTTGATCAGGTTATTGAGGCATCATATTATCCGGAAGTAATACTGGTACTTGAACATTTATCCCTAGATTTCGTTTAATACCGCCAAATATAAGGATTCCGTCTAAATTGAAAAGAAAACACTTTCCTCTCGCCCCTTGTTTTGCCATGTAAAGTTGGTTTGTTTCTAAAAGAATCGGTTTTTACCAATGACCAACTGTTGTGTCATCTATGGTAATATAAATCACATATGTAAATTTATGAAGACAGTATAAAAATAAATAATTTATAATTTTATATCCTTAAACCCGTGTAGTACACGGGTCTAATAATCTAGTTGTAACGCCTAGTATTTCTGTATTCTTTTCTTTTTATATACTCGTAGGAATTACAGGCCCCTTAAACACGGGGATTGAGCTTGTGGGCCTTGGGCCCAAGCCCAAAACCCACTAAACAAACCCTATGAATTAAAGACTAGTATTTATACCCATTTTGATTGAAAACCCTAATTCTTTTTACCTCACTTCAGTCGCTCACACACTCAAAACTCCTACCCCATCTTCTTTTTCATTTAGATCATAACACAGATAAGAGGCAATGGAGTTCATCTTCATCAAACTCAACCACTGCCATCATCTTCCCTCACTCTCTCGTGTACACCTGCATATCACAGAGAACAAACCCTCATCTCTCCCTCTCGATCAATACATCAGACAATCATACATCAACCAGGGCTTCACCTTCATCAACACATCACACATACTCACCTGGACCTCTGCTCCATCGTGATACTCCTAGCCGACGACGACCGGAGCAGTTGACCGGCAAACCGTCGACGGCGTTACTAGCCGACAACACAACCTCAACAGCTGTAGATTGAACGGCCGACCACCACCATTTTGGTGGTGGTGTACGACGGCTGTACACTGACGAGAGAGAGAGAGAGCCGCGACGGCGGCGACGTCGTCGGCGTCACTCCAGCCGGCGGTTCAGGTTAGTTTTGGGTTCAGGTTTGTTTTGAGTTTATTCGATTTAACTTCCGCTCAGCGTCAATTCAGTCGTTTTTGTTTGATTCGAACAGACTCGGTACAATGGTTAGCTCGAGTTGTGTCAACTTGGTTCGGTCTCGGGTCTGCCGATTCAGTTCTGCCGGGTTTGTTTCGGTTCAGGATGCGTTCGGGTTCAAGATTGGATCGGACAACTCAGATTCGTTTTGGGTCTCGTTTGGTTTAAGTCGCGTGTCAATGGCTTAGTCAACCAGGACAGACTTCATGTTCAGTTTCAATACGAGTCTCGATTCAGGTCAAAACTGGTCAAACCAGTCAACTGACGGGTCAACGATTAACCCGATACTTGGTACAATTTTTAAACAGCGCTAAGTTTATTTATTATTATTTTTATATATATGTATACATTGTTTAAACGGTGAACCGATACATATCGATTATTTACATCTTAGTATTCGATAAGAAATTTGATATATTGTTATTGAATTGATTGAGTTTTGAGACGACAACTTGCGTTGTCGGGATCGTCCAAAAATAGAGGAAACTCTGCCCGTTTTTTGTAAAATTTCGTGAAACAAAACGTGTTAATTTTATAAAACGAAACCTATAAAATGCGACTAATTTTTATAAAATAAATATAAATGTGTAATTATTTTTATTTTGGACAATATTTCAACAATACCTTTTGAGGATTTATTTTAGAAATATTTCTTAAACTATATAAAATATATACGTATGTATTTTTTTCTATATATACCTTTATATCAACTAGTTATGCTTCATATTCTACTTCAAATCCTCCGTCATAATCTCGTTTACTCATGCACCCTCGTTTGGCCATATAGGGTGACCTCGGTGTTCCATCCTCCCAAACTTGTCAACTCGTCATACTTGGATAATCGGAAGACTTAGCAAATTCTGTGAGTATACTTACCCATTTTACCGTTTTCACACTTTTGGGTGTAACATGTTATTATATACAAAACACACTTACTATACATATTCTTATGCAAATGTACAACAAACAATCCAATACATGCTTACTATTTGTTATGCTTGATTCGTGTTTTCTGGACCATACTTATGTGATGAACTTGTCATTAGCTTCGTACGAGCCTCCATTTAAGATGTATAACGCTATAGGAGTAACACACCGCCCGTAGACTAGTGGACATGTTAAATTTCATTCATACTTGCGTAAACAGAGGGTTGACTTATAAATCGCATGCCAGTTTATACGTTAATCTTGATAATTAGGTTTGCCATGTGGATTGTTCCTTATTATTTTATACTTATATACTACGCAGTAAACTTGTATGCTCGCCAATACTTTTGTATTGAACTACACTTTTAAAACATGTTGCAGGTTTAGCGATGACGTTGATGATGCATGGAATCTAATAGAATGCCTAGATACACACTTTGAATTGTATTCTTATTGTATTATATTTCATTATTCATGATGTTGTATTCACTTCAAATTCTTGTAATTGATTCTTAGAAATGAAATGAAATCTACTATTTAAATACTTGTCACAATTATTAGTGTTATGATGTCTCGAGCAATCTATTTCGTCTCACTCCGATGTTTCCGCCATCGGTTGGGGTGTGTCAGATTGGTATCAGAGCCATAACTATAGGGAATTAGGAAAAATAGCCATGCTTTTGACCTAGTCTATAGTTAAGCACCAGATTCGACCAAATTTGCTTCACATGCTACTTGTATGAAACATCTTTACGTGCTATTCTTGAAATGTTGCTTATGAGTTGACTTATTGAAAACGTATCCTAGGTGTTAATTTCTTGAAATGCATTATGTGTTATACTTGATTTAGTATTTCAAACATACGCCTTCCTAAGGCATTTTACTCGTCTATACTAAACTCAAAACCACTCGTGATACACAAACGAGACGACTTCACCAAAATAGGCGTGAAACCCACAATTTGGTGAACGACTCTCAATCCATCTATTCTTTTTATGTGAAATTAGCCACCAAGTTAGGAGTGAAACCCTCACCTTGATGGAGAATTTCCATTTCAAATTCCAGTGGACCCTCGCCAAAGTGTCGAAATTAAATTTTGACTCGACAAGTGCCAACCACACTTAGGGTACGAAATCGTCAAGTGAGGGGTGAAACCCGCACCTTGTCGACTAGTACCGCTCCTTGATTTTCAAAAATCCCGCCAAGTCTTGAATTTTTGATGGATTGGGAACATGTAGTAACTGGAAGGGTGAATACCGTTAACCGAGATATCGGCGAGAGTATTCCACCTATTAGGCCAAAGCATGTTTCTCAATTTCAAAAGATCTTTCGACCACTTTGGTTAGTCAATGTTTCGTTTGAAACCATCCAAGCTTTATTCGAGCTTACGCTTTATTATTTTAGATCTTTTGTCAATTTTGAACAATTTTTTGAGATTTCATTTTGCGCACACATCATACTCTTACTTTTCATACGATTATACACTATTAGCATGCATGATTTCACGTAATTTTATTCACACTTTTGTAACGAGTGGAGACATACCATCAAGATAGGAGTGATTTCCTTACCTTGACGATTAACTCCGCTTTTTTTCCCATCTGACAACGATCTCACCAACGGATTAGGGGTGATTCCCTTACCTAGGTGATCGTTACCAATGCTTTCTTTTAAAAGACTATATTATGTAAATACAATCATGTTTATATCTAAATCATTTATCATTAGTCAAGTCCCTAATTATTTCAAAATGCATTGTTATATAAACGAATTTCCTATCCTACAATCTATTTTCATACAGCTCCCACACACAAAATTCTTAACTTATGCCCTAAACGCTTATTCCTCAAATTTTCAGAATTTCACGAAATGCTACTTATCAACCTAGTCGGCCTAATAAATTCACTACCCATGAAGTTGTATTCAACGTAACTATCGAGACAAGCTCATCACATATCATTAAACTAAAGATTTTCTATCTTTGATTGAGAATCAAACCAACTTTTCGCACACCTATATGAAATATTACAAAAATTATCCAATCATTTACTAAAACTTATTTCAAAATCAATAAAACATTTTATTAAAAGACGCTTTTCAACAAACACTAAGTCCATATACCAAATCCCTTTTCTAAGGATCAATTTTTTTTCCACAAGAATCTGTAAACTTCGAAGTTTCTAATACAAATTTCTTAAAACGATGCAAACTTATTAATCTCTAGAACTTTCCAAAACCTCACTCGATACGTCAGTTAAATTTAAACACGTGGGCAAGGAAACTTCATAGGAACCAAGAATTTTCAACTATATCAATTCTTCAAAAACCATAGTAGCATTTCCATTCCTCTACAAAGTAACTTTTCACATAACCAATAGACGCATTATACTCTCTTTACATTCGCAAACTAAAGTCTATACTTCGTGACAACTCAATCTATTTTAACTTCACGTTTTGCGCAAACAACTATATATGCATATCATTTTACACGTTTTAGTCACAACAATCTCACACGCATCACTTGTTCCTTTTTCTTTCATACTCAAAACTTTTGGTCTTTTACGCGTATAAACTCGTGTATTTCGATTTATACTATGAACAAAATCATTATTTCCTACATCCATACTTATGCATTTTATGCCTTCACGTATGTTCATGCTTACACACTTATGTTATACTCATGATTCAAAATTCATACGTTTTACGTTCATACATACACTTAAAATTATACATTTACGTTGTACTTACATTCATGTTTATACTACATTCATATTCATGTTCACACATTTTATGTTTTCAAATACACTTATACAACTTTGTTTACACTTATATTCATACACATATATTTGATTCATACTTAAACCTTTATGTTTTACACCTATATTCATGTTCATATCTACGCTCATACATCTTACGTTCACACTCATACTCGTATTCATACTCATACGCTTTGTGTTTATACTTATATTCATGTTGTACACATGTTTTATACTCACTTTCATACACGTTATGCTTATACTTGTGCTCACACTCTTGTCATGCGTTTAGCGATTATGCTTACATGCGTATTCATATTTAAACTTATACTATGCTCATGCTTTTTACTCAAAATTTATACTTTTGCACCTATACGCGAGCGAAACTCGAGGGATTCGCTTATGATTGGTCTTATACTATTTGGAACACAAACATGATTATATGTTACATTGATCTTATACACACGCAATGCGGATTCGCTTATGATTGGTCTTATACACACGCAATCTTATTTTCATAACTTATGTATACCTTGATTCATATGCGACTAGTACAAGCTATGCGGATCATGCGTCGATTGGTATAATCACGGGTGCACACGGGATTATAGTAATGGGCGTATGAGAATCATAGAGTGTACTACTGCGTATAGAAAGACACGGGACGTAACATGACCCCGAATACGAGACAGACGTAATATGGTCAAAACATGGTGGATACGCCGCTGGTACTTCCTATATATAAGTGTTTTCACCATGTTACCAAACTTTCGTAAAAAGTGCCATGGGAAATTCAGTGTTTTGTAGACTTTTGGACCTAATTCGAACTTTAAACAACTTACAAACGCATTATATCCGATTATCTATGACGAGAATTCATTCTTAACACGCTACTTTTGTCTATCCGATACTTATGCTATTCTTATACTCATGATCGTTATTAGACCAATCGTTCACCATATACCCCAATTATTCTCTGCTGTCTCAAACTCCAAAGCCTCAATTTTAAACAATCCTCTTTTGTTTGCCAAAACCCTTTCAAGTCTTCCTTCTGAATAAATTTCGGGACGAAATTTCCTAAAGAAGGGGAGACTGTAACGCCTCGTATTTCCGCATTCTTTTCTTTTTATAGACTCGTAGGAATTACGGGCCCCTTAAACACGGGGATTGAGCTTGTGGGCGTTGGGCCCAAGCCCAAAACCCACTAAACAAACCCTATGAATTAAAGACTAGTATTTATACCCATTTTGATTGAAAACCCTAATTCTTTTTACCTCACTTCAGCCGCTCACACACTCAAAACCCCTACCCCATCTTCTTTTTCATTTAGATCATAACACAGACACGAGGCAATGGAGTTCATCTTCATCAAACTCACCCACTGCCATCATCTTCCCTCACTCTCTCGTGTACACCTGCATATCACAGAGAACAAACCCTCATCTCTCCCTCTCGATCAATACATCAGACAATCCTACATCAACCAGGGCTTCACCTTCATCAACACATCACACATACTCACCTGCACCCCTGTTCCATCGTGATACTCCTAGCCGACGACAACCGGAGCAGTTGACCGGCAAACCGTCGACGGCGTTACTAGCCGACAACACAACCTCCACAGCTGTAGATTGAACGGCCGACCACCACCATTTTGGTGGTGGTGTACGATGGTTGTACACCGACGAGAGAGAGAGAGAGAGAGAGCCGCGACGGCGGCGACGTCGCCAGCGTCACTCCAGCCGGCGGTTCAGGTTAGTTTTGGGTTCAGGTTTGTTTTGAGTTTATTCGATTCAACTTCCGCTCAGCGTCGATTCAGTCGTTTTTGTTTGATTCGAACAGACTCGGTACAGTGGTTAGCTCAAGTTGTGTCAACTTGGTTCGGTCTCGGGTCTGCCGATTCAGTTCTGCCGGGTTTGTTTCGGTTCAGGATGCGTTCGGGTTCAAGATTGGATCGGACAACTCAGATTCGTTTCGGGTCTCGTATGGTTCAAGTCGCGGGTCAACGGCTCAGTCAACCAGGACAGACTTCACGTTCAGTTTCAATACGAGTCTCGATTCAGGTCAAAACTGGTCAAACCAGTCAACTGACGGGTCAACGATTAACCCGATACTTGGTATAATTTTTAAACAACGCTAAGTTTATTTATTATTATTATTATTATTATTATATATATGTATACATTGTTTAAACGTTGAACCGATACATATCGATTATTTACATCTTAGTATTCGATAAGAAATTTGATATGTCACTTATTGCAAACTGTGTCCTTTATCTTCAATAATTACAGAATACGTACTCGATGTTTGCAAACCGTTGCAAGTTATGTCCTTTAGCCCTAACTCAGTTAATTTTTTTAGTTAAATCTGACTAAATGCACACACATAAGGGTATCTTGGTCATTTTACTTAAATACTAAAATAAATAATAAATAAAAGAATTATCTTTAAAATTATATGTACATATTTGCAGACATCATATACACATCCCCCTTTTTTCCTTCTCTCTAACAATCCTAACACCACCACAATCCACCTACCGCCGCCGCCACCACCACCGCCACCCACCTGCCACCACCACCACTTCACTGCAACACTCATCAGTAGTGTCAAGAACTCGTGCTGACGGATGGCGCCTATGGTATTCCCAAATCTGTACAAAAATGAAGTGTTACTTTACGCAAACGGTGACTCTTCGTCTTAATCACTCCACTCAATCTCTGCATAATACAACTCACCCAACACCATATCAAATCAAAAAGGTTTGCAAACCGTTGCAAGTTATGTCCTTTAGCCCTAACTCAGTTAATTTTTTTAGTTAAATCTGACTAAATGCACACACATAAGGGTATCTTGGTCATTTTACTTAAATACTAAAATAAATAATAAATAAAAGAATTATCTTTAAAATTATATGTACATATTTGCAGACATCATATACACATCCCCCTTTTTTCCTTCTCTCTAACAATCCTAACACCACCACAATCCACCTACCGCCGCCGCCACCACCACCACCGCCACCCACCTGCCACCACCACCACTTCACTGCAACACTCATCAGTAGTGTCAAGAACTCGTGCTGACGGATGGCGCCTATGGTATTCCCAAATCTGTACAAAAATGAAGTGTTACTTTACGCAAACGGTGACTCTTCGTCTTAATCACTCCACTCAATTTCTGCATAATACAACTCACCCAACACCATATCAAATCAAAAAGATTGCTAATTGAAAGTTGTATCTCATCTTGTATAAGCCCCCCCCCTCCCCCAATTAGGCCTTGTTTCCAGATTCAACAAAAGCAAAAGCCCAAGATTCTGAACAACGAAAGATAGTGGCTCTTGCTCTGTCCATTTCTTTACAAAGAAATTGGATTTTAATATTAAACTGGTTCTGGTGCTCTGTTTTTGGTACTCCAAAATTTCCAATTTTGTTCATGTGGGTGGTCTCTTTTTTTCACAGGAAATGCTTGAATTCAACCATATCATCTACAAAGTGTGTTAAAGTTAATGTCTTGATACCATTTTGAGGTGGGTTTATGAGTTTTTTGTGTGATCATAACTTCCGATCTGAATACGAGCCCTTGTAGGTTGGGTTAGCGGATGGCGGTGCTGGGGGTTGTGTAGCGGCGGTCGGCCGCCGGTGTTGGATGTGCAGCGGTGGTGGGGTTGTGCAGCAGGGGACCAGGGGTGGAGGTACAGTGGTGGTGGTATGGTGTGATGGGTGAGAGAAAGAGACAAGGATGACAGAGATATGAGGGAGAGGGAGAGAGAGAAAGTTATTAGTATATATATTCTGAATGTTTTAAATTTTTTTGTTTTATTTATTAAATATATTTAAATAAATGAGTGAAATTACCAATAGGGGATGGTTCAAATGAAAACCACTTTTATTGTGAAAACTCGAAAACTAACTAAAAAAAGCCTAAAAAACACACAAAATTTTTTTTTTTCAATTTTTTTTTCAATTTTTTTTTATAAAAATCGCTAGTTTTTATATATAAAAAAAAACTTTTTTCAAAAAAAAAAAAAAATTGTGTAGTGCACATGTGTAATAATACACATGTGTAGTACACATACATATGTGCAGTATTACACATGTGCACTACACAATTTTTTTTTTATATTAAAAAACCTGCGAAATTTTGATTGCAAAAAAAAAAAAATATTTTTGTATGTTTTTTTGGCTTTTTTTAATTAGTTTTCGAGTTTTCACAATAACTAGTGGTTTTCATTTGAACCTTCCCCATTACCAATATGCCCTGATTTAACATTAAAATTTAACTAAGTTAGGGTTAAAGGACATAGTGTGTAAGGTTTTGCTAATATAAAGTATGAATCCCGTCAACTTTAAAGATAAAGGACATACTTTGTAATCCAGTGTAAACATAAAGGACGATTTTTGTAATTTACTCATTTGATATATTGTTATTGAATTGATTGAGTTTTGAGATGACAACTTGCGTTGTCGGGATCGTCCAAAAACAGAGGAAACTTTGCCCGTTTTTTTTTGTAAAATTCCGTGAAACAAAACGTGTTAATTTTATAAAACGATACCTATAAAATGCGACTAATTTTTATAAAATAAATATAAATGTGTAATTATTTTTATTTTGGAAAATATTTCAACAATACCTTTTGAGGATTTATTTTAGAAATATTTCTTAAACTATATAAAATATATACATATGTATTTTTTTCTATATATACCTTTATATCAACTAGTTATACTTCATATTCTACTTCAAATCCTCCGTCATAATCTCGTTTACTCATGCACCCTCGTTTGCCCATATAGGGTGACCTCGGTGTTCCATCCTCCTAAACTCGTCATACTTGGATAATCGGAAGACTTAGCAAATTCTGTGAGTATACTTGACCCATTTTACCGTTTTCACACTTTTGGGTGTAACATGTTATTATATACAAAACACACTTACCATACATATTCTTATGCAAATGTACAACAAACAATCCAATACATGCTTACTATTTGTTATGCTTGATTCGTGTTTTCTGGACCATACTTATGTGATGAACTTGTCATTAGCTTCGTACGAGCCTCCATTTAACTTGTATAGCGCTATAGGAGTAACGCACCGCCCGTAGACTAGTGGTCATGTTAAATTTCATTCATACTTGCGTAAACAGAGGGTTGACTTGTAAATCGCATGCCAGTTTATACGTTAATCTTGATAACTAGGTTTGCCATGTGGATTGTTCCTTATTATTTTATACTTATATACTACGCACCAAACTTGTATGCTCGCCAATACTTTTGTATTGAACTACACTTTTAAAACATGTTGCAGGTTTAGCGATGACGTTGATGATGCATGGAATCTAATAGAATGCCTAGATACACACTTTAAATTGTATTCTTATTGTATTGTATTTCATTATTCATGATGTTGTATTACTTCAAATTCTTGTAATTGATTCTTAGAAATGAAATGAAATCTACTATTTAAATACTTGTCACAGTTATTAGCGTTATGATGTCTGAAGTAGCAACGTTTTTATATTTTGTTATTATGGATCTCTAAATATACACAAATTAGATTCTCCTATCTCAGCAATATGTTATCATTGGTTACATATTCTCATTTTTTATAATCTAAATTCATCTACACATTATGTGTTCTTAATATTTTAGTTATCGGTCGGCCTTGTTTGTAACTTATTTTCCCATCATTTGAAACTGCCATAAAATATCACTATATTGTGTTGTTAAAATAAGTTGGTATGCACATTGTTATTCTGATCAAGTTTGTTTATGGGTAAAATAATTTCTAACCACGCCATGGTGTACGTTACTCTAATGTGCCAACTTAGCTCCACCTCATCAATAGACCCTCCTCCCTCCTTAACTTGGAGGATATGTGTAAAGCATCCTTTTCTTTAATGCCACCCTCCCCCCTCACACACAGACACCCCATTATTGCTCGTTATTCCATTCACAAACCAACAATAGCGTCCCCATGATGACGCCCCTGGTATGGTCATGAGGGCGCTATTGTTCCTTTTCAGCTAAGGTGACATGGACATTGCGCCCTATACCACGTAGCCTAATAAAACATTTTTAATATATATATATATAGGGAGGGGCTCATGCGAGAACTCCATTTATTGCGAGAACCAATGTGAACACAACCTAAAATAGCTAAAAAAAACCTAAAAAAACCTAACCCCCCCCCCCAAACCTAAACCCCCTCCCCCACCCCTCCAAAAACCTAACCCCCCCCCACCCCCCACCCCAAGCTAAAATGCTAAAAACTAAACCCCCCAAAAAACCTAAAAAAATCTAAAAAAAATCTAATTTTTTTTTTAATATTTTTTATGCTCAAATTGCTACTTTTAGTGGCCAAAATTTTTTTTTTGGCTTCGAAAAGTAGCGATTTTTATATAAAAATAGTAAAAAAAAAATTTGTGTGATTTTTAGCTATTTTTAGGCATTTTTGGTTGTGTTCACATTGGTTCTCGTGGTTCTCGCATTAAGATGTGGTTCTCGCATGATCTTCTCCCTATATATATGTATGTATATATATATAGTTTATTGAAAATAAAACTCCTTTTTATTTAGGTAACTTTTATAGCCACTTTTCCAAGCCTTCAGTGCTCTCCAGCTGGCTTCTATTAGCTTCACATTAAGTTACCTGAAACACGTTTTTAAAAAGGTTTTATCAGCAAGAAATACTGGCGAGTGCATCCCAGTTTAATCAAAACAACTTTTTTAATTTCACAGTATTGAGAGCGATTACAATGTTTATATCTACACAGTTACTCATTCAATACTGTCAATCTTGACTTGTGGGTCATGCTACTTATTCTTATTGGCTAACTCTTTGTCTAATAGACTCAATCACTGTGAAGTATAGTTGAAAACATTTGAGGTTTTGGTAAAAAGGTGACAAAAAGTAAGATGTACTCACATTGTTTACTTAGGTAAAACTAAAGCTTCATGGTGAATCTCCTGTTTATTATCTATTAATAATTAAACAATGCACACGTGTTAGTAAGATAATCCAAATCACATTATCCGTACAACTCGAGACAGAACTCTAATGACTGAGTCAGGCAGAGCCTTGACATGCATTACGGAGTCCTAGATCAATTGGGTGTAACACGAGACAGAACTCCAACGATTGAGTCAGGCAGAGCCTTGACATGCGTTACGGAGCCCTAATCAATCGGGTAGGGTAACTGATATGTGATTGCGAGTTATAATACTTACAACGAGG
The DNA here is from genome assembly GCF_002127325.2 of Helianthus annuus. Classification (NCBI taxonomy): domain Eukaryota; kingdom Viridiplantae; phylum Streptophyta; class Magnoliopsida; order Asterales; family Asteraceae; genus Helianthus; species Helianthus annuus. The sequence continues at coordinate 149,133,535 of NC_035439.2, forward strand.
CAGAGCTTCGCTTTATAGGGGTATAATACCCCGAGCAATATTACTATAACTTTGAGAGAGAAAGAAAAAGAAATGAACGACGAATTCTGAGGCTTGCGCCTCCTTTTATAGGGCTGGAGGATGGCGGCTCGCGCCCCGCAACGCCCCATTCCTCATCTTTCGCGGCCCGCGAGGCTGCTAGGGTAGGTCCTAGCCTTGTCGACTCACTTATCTAGCTTCAACACGTAATGGGACATGTGGCGGATCAGGGTGTCGACTGGTGACCCGTTGTCGTGGCCCGCACTCGCACTCTCAAGGGGGTCGCACCCCGCGAGAGACTTATAATATTTGTTTTTATTTGATTTTTATAAATATTAAGGTATTTTAGGCTCGTTATTCGTATACGGGGTATATTAGGAACGTCAGGGGTGTGGTAAGGATTTTAGGAGGGTTGTAATATTTGTTTTTATTTGATTTTTATAAATATTAAGGTATTTTAGGCTCGTTATTCGTATACGGGGTATATTAGGAACGTTAGGGGTGTGGTAAGGATTTTAGGAGGGTTGTTATAGGAAGTAGCCAAGAAGAGAATCAACACTTTGAAAATAAAAATAAAAAAAACCGCTTACCGAGAAATAGAAAGGAAGGACAGGTTGGTTTGAGGACCCGTTGGTCAAAGGAAAGGGGGGTCCTGATTCCTTATGTGCATTGATTAGGACTTGTATCATTTGGAACGAATGATAGAAATTTGAGTTGTTTATAGTTGTACTTTAGTAGTAGAAAGTTGTACAAAAGTATGTTGGGCATAAACACTCGCTATAGCAAACGAAAAAGAAAACCTAAATAACATAGTCATGATTTGCTCAAAACGTGTTCGATTGTTTTTTTAATTTTAGTTAGATAATACATGGGAAAACACGTTAAATCTATTAAAAGTTATTTAGTAATGTTATAGTGAAGATAAACAAATTGTGTTAGTACATTTATATAATTTCATGTGTTGCTTATGCATGTGTTTGTTTTGTAAAGCCACTAATCTTTGTCGGGTTATGATAAAAAAATATATATATACAATTTGTAGTAGTAGCATTTAACATGTTAATAAACATCCGCTAGTGACCACACATGTGCAAACTTATGATGAGCATCAGTAAGAAAGTATGAAAAGCTATACAAACAACATTTTGTTTATACATTAAAACTGCCTTTATCATAGGTAAAAACAAGGCCGAAGCAGGTTAGTTTTATTACGTTGCTGGATATAACTGTTGTTTGAGATAATGAATTTAAGTTGGATTATGCCAAATTGTAAATTTAAGATTGGATGACAAAACCACTAAAACAATCTTTTACAAGGGTCAGTAAGGTCCCACCAGTCAAACAAGTCAAAGGTATCATAGAATGTGTACCCATCAAAAAAACATGTAATAATCCAAGTGAGAAAGGTTCAGCGGCAAGGCTCCTCAAAATCACTAAAATATCATAAATCCAACGCTCTCCTTTCTCAAGTACGTACCGGAGGAAAGATGCGGTGAATGGTTAAAAGTTCAGTTCCAGCACAAAATTGCCATTTAGAAACCTAGACCAAGCTGATTTGCAGGTGTAAAATATGATGCCGCCTAATTGAAGTGTTATTTTGAAAGAAAAAAAGTTGAGAGAGAAGCCCATATTGAAGTTCATAGCATAATCTATATAGCTACCAAACACTATTGAAGTTCATATAGTGCTTTGACACTCCTTAGTGAAATGAAACTCCAAGTGTATTCCGTTCAGTGGATGACAAATGCCTTCAAAATACTGAAATTTGTATACTTTACTTCTTGACCCGAGAAAGCATAAGAACACAACCCACCGGAAAAAGAATACACACCACTTAAAAAACACACGAGGGACAATTTCTACCACAAACCACATTAACACTCGATGTATATAACCCGATTATGACTCCCATCCAGCTGCGTATGGATGAGAATGACCAAACCTTAAAGACCCATCTAAGGATTTTGCCAGGGTCTAGTCTGAGATGATTGCCAATAAATCAAAAGAACTAATTTCAGTATACATCCCCACATGTGAGTGCAATGAAGCCACCCTCTTGGAAAAAGAAGACCCTCACCACTTGAAGGAAAGAAACACAAAAGGATGTGCAATTGTGCACTACCACAAACCAATATTGAACACTATATTAACATAATCCCAAACGCACACCAAACTCACACTATTCCCCCACCCCTCGTCCCGTTTGTGGTAAATGTACTATCCAAAACTAACCCGCACCAAAGTGCCAACTCAAATGGACAATGTTGTGGAGAAACAGGCTTTAAGGAGCCTTTTTTATATAACATATCACAATTCATCATTGTAGCTAAACATATTTCCATGTTCGCTGAAATTATGTAATAATTGGCTTATATTTCTTATAATAAAGATAATAATGTTATGATCTATAGATCCCATCTGAAATAGTGTATAATTTTATTTAAAATTTATTGTTAATGTCTAAAAAGATATGAAATGTAACAAGTTATTGCCACATGAAGGCTATACCCAGGACTAAACGAGCAAATATTTGCTTTCATGTCAATGTTAAGACACTCTCCTCTTGTCATGTAATCCATATATTCACCTGTTGGATAAATAATAAGTGTGAAATATGATTACATCACAAAAAAATACATAACTTCAATAATAGTATAAGTTATTTGAAAAGAAACGCTTTACAAAGCTTGGTTGCAATCTCTTGGAATACCTTAGGCTGGAATGCATGGTATAATAACCAATTAGAATGTTAACGGGTTTTATTCAAGTCATAGACTTGGACCGGTTAACTTAAATTAATGAAAACGATACGATACACTAGATTAAGTGATGACCGGATAGACTGTAGTTTAATCCCCACAAGTACTAAGATTTGTATAATATGGGTAAACAATATACATTTTGGAATTTGTAATGAATATGAAAAGATTTGACCCGTTTTGGTAAACTTACGTAAACTAGTTACATAAGCTACCCGTACGCGCATAGGCGGTAGTAGGTGATCGGATGATCTATAAACAAGTTCAATATGCCAAAATATTTTAATTATGTTATAATATCAGTAGGTAATCCATTTTATGTGATCATTATGGTCTAAAACCAGTTTATGCACCATAAGTTATAAAAACTCAAGTTATAAACAAGTTCATTATGCCAAAACATGTTAATTATATTACCATATCAGTAGGTTATCCATTTCATAAGTTTACTATTAATTAAAATCAAATTATGCACAAAAAGGCATTTTGGTCATTATTAGGGATATTAGAAGAACTTGCAAAAAAACTCAAGAACTGATTTAGATCAGGTAGTATAACCACAGAGGGTTATTCTACACTATAATATGATCATAATGCAACTTAGAATCAGTAGCTAAAGTTGCTAAATCGGGTCAGAATCGAAAGTCAAAGCAGAAGTCAAACTGCTTGACTTTCGGTTGCGACCCGACACATAAACTGGAAATGACGGGCTGAACATGTTTATACATGTTCTAATATTAGTTACCAACTGATTTAGTGTTAAAAACATGAGTTAAAACATTTACAAGTTCATTTTATAAGTTTTCCAAAAATCTATCGTTTGACTTTTTATTGAACTTAACTTGACCCGTCATTTGACCAACTTAACATGATTTCCAGGAGGCGCCCTTTTGAGGGATTAACAACTACCTTATTACGATCACGTAGCCATGTTTGATTCGAACAATGGCTGAATCATAATGGTCTAAATCGAAAGTCAAAGCAAAAGTCAATTTGCTTGACTTTCGGCTAATAAAAGCCTATAAAAATGAAAAGAGCTGGAAAGGAGCACTTACTTATGATACTTAGAGAAAATAGAACTCAGTTAGGAGGTCCTTTTTGATCAGGAGCTCCAGATAAAGAGAAAAAAGGAAGAATGATGAAAGGTGCAAGGAATGAGTTCAACATATGGTGCCTATTTATAGTGCAAGAGGTTGAATGGAGATCAAGATAAGTGTTAGAGCCCATCTAAGATCATTCCAGGTGTTATTGGACCTGTCTCCTACTGAGGATGGGTGGCACATTGCAAGAGAGGTGGCAAAGTGGCAAAGTTTCTTGGCCTTCAAACAAAACTGCCACTGGCAGTAGCTTACGGACCGTATAGGTCCGGGTCTTACGGTCCGTAAGCCCATAAAGCGCACACAAAATTTGAATTCCTTACGGACCGTAAGGGATTAGCCTTTGCGATCAGTAAGAGACCTCTAGAAAATCATAATTTTGGTATTTTTCATATTTAGTCCCTCCACATTCATATTTTCCAATCTTTACACAATTAGCCCCTCTCGTCCAAATTATTAGGCATATATGAGAGTGGACACGTGTAATTATATTATTCGACGATATTTCCCTTCGGCTATCCACTTCCAATCACCACCGCACTCATGATTCCACCTACCCTAAAGTCGGCACTGCCGAATGAAGACGCTACAGGCCACCCAACCAGTAAAGCAAAGCAGGAGATGGGTTGGTATTGGTGTTACAGGCTGCTACAATGTTGGGGTTGAAATAAATAAGTAGCAGATACTTTATTAATATGTATGTTGGTGGTATCATCCTTGATGCATATGTTACAACCATGGTGGAATTAGGGTTGTGGGGTTTTAAAACTGAAGAAGCAGGGATCGATGCACAATTTTTTTTTTCTTTTGCTTTGTTATTTAAGGGTTTTAAGTGGGTATGTGCAATGACATAAATGCCCCCCCCCCAACCATGTGATGGACATATGACCACCTTTTAACAATTTAATTGGATGGAGTTGGTGACGAGGGCCAAAAAGGTTATAAGAAATGACGTCAGAGGCTCAGATGTCAAAAGATTCATTTTTGGTCTTATAAGGTTAAAATGAATTAGGCACAGAGGCTAAAATCGTAATTTACTCTTTAATTTACATGATAATAATCTAGTTAATTTTGAACTAGTTTTTCTCTACCAAAAAACTACTATGTTTATTTAAAAAGCACCAAAGTTAAAAGATAACTTTCAGTTATCTGTTATTAAACAATTCTTGATGATCTAGTAAATATTCACACAAAGTTGTTATTGATGTGGGTGAATTCCAAAGAATCATCCTAAATGTTCAAATACCAAGTTTTCTTCCTCAAAAGGCCATCATTCTCCTCTAAAACATACGAAATAGACCTCTTTTCACTACATTATTTAACAATGAAAATAAAATTTAAATGAACAACTCAAAATAGCATAATTTCAAACCCCAAATCAAGCCCACCACTTCAAACTTTTGAAAATCCTAAAACTATCTAACCTCACTATCTTATATGTTTGTTAGACAGTTGATGCTTCTTACATGATCACACAAGCTTCTTCACATGATCATACCATACCCATTGTAGTTTGCGTTTTCTTGCTCCATTTCTTCTGATTCCGGCCATATATGTGTATAACACTATCATGACTCAAGGTAACTCAATCAACCTAAAAGCGACCCAGTTAGGATATATTTATGCGATTCAATCCCCATCCTTGGGATATTGCATGTTCATTCCTAGGATTCAATTTGGGATAATGCGACTACAATATGGAATACATAAGACAATAAAAGCCTAAATTTTTAGGCATAGATTGAAGACCTATTTTTCCAAACTTTAGGAGTGTGATGATTGAGTAAATGAAATATTTTGTTATCTAACTTGTGTTTAGTAAAACTTACTTAGAAGTTACCTTAAAAAAATATGAAAGATTACGGTTAACAAGAAGTAGAAGACAAAGATATGGAATTCATTTGTCATTCGGGGACTAATATAAAGAAAAAAAAGGGTGAGGGTGTAAAAGTAAAAGAAAAAGAAAAAGGGGACGCGGGGCCCAAGAACCCTAAATTGTACTGCCGTATACTTTTACTAAGTTATTTTGTGTTGTGTGTGTCCGACCCATTTCTCCCGCTGTCTGTCTCTCTCTCATCGTGACTTGGTAAACTGCAAGAAATATCCAAGAAACTTCCCTTCCTTCATTATTTCATCATCGCAGTCTTCACACATCTAATCTTCTTGTATGTACGTTTTATTATTATTATTTTATCATTTATTTCACTTTCTCTGTTCAAACTCGTTTGATTTTCATCTCTACACCCAATTTGACTTGGGTGTTGTTGTTGATTTTGGGTCTTTTGTTTGTGGATTGGATTATACGAAACAGGCATCAAACAAATTGTAAGTCTTTTTGTTGTTTGTTTGACTTTGAAATGATCTATTGTATTGTTTTGTTTTGGTAATTCCTATGTAGATTGACTTTCTTAGATCATAGGGTTTTTTGATCATCAAGAATAACGATGGTAATTGTAACATCTTATTTTGTAATAGTTAATCTCTACTAGGACTAATGTTTGTTTATGCAAGTCTGGATGGATATATGTAAACAAGAGAATTTTGTATCAGTTGGGGTTATCAACTTTTAACTAACAAACACACAACTAGCAAATGGTTATTTTGATCAGTATTAAAAGTAAATTGAAGAGGGTCTATACTGAAACACAGATTCAGTGCTACTTGTTTTTTAGAATTATTCGTGTTTCCAACTGTATGCCCAGCCCAAGGGAAGTTAAAAGTGCTTGTGATGTTAGTTTATATAATACACTTGTGATCTAAATGAGGTTTTTTATGTGTCTTCAGTCGTTCGCTTTCACAATTCAAGGCAACCCTTTTATTTATGGAGTTGAAGGCCCCTTTATTGATTTGAGCGTATAGCTATTTATGCTGCAGTTGGAACTCTTTCCAGGCATTATTTACAGCAATGAATGAGAAGTTTGTGAGGTTAGCCTTTGTTTTGTTTAGATCTTCAGTTTGAGTATGTAAATTTTCATAAACTGTTAGCGGACGTGCCAAGGCGCATACCCTTGAAAAAGATTTTATTGTGAAAAAACTTGCAGTTGTATTACGATTAAAAATCCTTGATCCACAATTCAAAGCACGGCCTATAGTTTTATTACGACTGTGGTCTGTTGTGTATTATATATGATATTTATAATAATCTGAGCAGGTTTGAGGACTGGAAGTCAGAAAGAAGCAGCAATGGAGGTTCTCCAAAGAGATTTAAAACAGCCTTAGGTTCTGTTTCTAGTATGTTCCGGAAAAGCTTCGAACATGGTTCCGGAGGGGTTAAAAGCTTGAAAAGAACAATGGGAACCCATCCATTGAATAGGATTTTAAGCAGAGGTCTTGGTTCTGGGAAGAAAACGCTTAATCCACAAGGGAAATTCCTCCAAAAGTGGAACAAAATATTTGTGTTGTCGTGTTTGATTGCTGTTTCTGTGGACCCATTATTCTTCTATATTCCAATAGTCAAAGAAGACAACAAGTGCCTTGATTTAGACAGCAAGTTGCAGATAACAGCTAGTGTTTTGCGTTCGTTCACAGATATTTTCTACATAGTTCACATCATCTTTCAGTTCCGTACTGGTTTTATACCTCCATCTTCGAGAGTATTTGGTAGGGGTGTTCTCGTTGAGGATGCCTGGGAGATTGCAAAGAGATATCTGTCCTCATACTTTCTAGTTGACATTCTTGCGGTTCTTCCATTGCCTCAGGTCAGAGCCAAACTTAATATATATATAATATGTACATGTTACAAGTTATATAGTCTCTTAGGATTAAACATCTTGATCATCTTGCTTTATTATCTCAGGTTGTGATTTGGATCATTATACCGAAGTTGCGTGGCTCAAAGTCCTTGAACACAAAAAACTTGTTGAAATTCATTGTATTTTTTCAGTACATCCCGAGAATGCTTCGAATCTATCCTCTGTATAAGGAGGTCACAAGAACATCTGGCATACTTACTGAAACTGCATGGGCTGGGGCTGCTTTCAATCTCTTTCTTTACATGTTGGCTAGTCATGTAAGAGGTGGCACAAGTTTTTTTATAGATTATCTAGGGGTGTGTATATATATATATGGTTAGGTTCAAGAGAACCATTTAAATCTTAAAAACCTAGAAAACCACTATCAACCAATCAATTTTTTTTTCGTTCTTTTTTAAATTAAAAGTTTAGTATTGTAAACAAAAATATATGTAGCTTGTGAAGGTACATATATGTATCTTGCGAATTACATAATGTTTTTTTCTCCCTCAAAAGATCAATAACATAAAAAAAGAATGAAATAAAATCTAGGTTGATTGTAGTTTTCTTGCGGTTATCTTTTAGGTTTTCTATGACCCCCCTCTCTCTCCATATATATATATAGGGGTGCTAAATTGGTCGTGTTCGCAACTTGGCGGGTTCAACTCGACACAATGTCGAACACTACACCACACGAATACTCGTGTGTTGAACTAAACACGACCCGTTTGACTTGAATTTGTTTGTTTTTTCCCTATATTAATACTCTAAAGTCTAAAGTTACATTTTTACAAGAAAAAAATACAAATGTATATAAAGCAATAACATTTTAGTTATAAACTTCTATGTCAGTTTCTATTAAAAAGTTTTAGTTTTTGGCATAAAATACCCAAGCAATTTAGTTTATGACATAAAACACATATTAAGAAACTAAATTAAAAATAAATGGGTCAAACGGGTCAACCCATGAATTTTGTGTTAGGTTTGTGTCGTGCTAGAAATTCACACCCCTAAAAAATACATGCCTCATTTTGCTCGATTTTTCTATCTTGAATATTTGTCAACTAGGGGTTATAGACGTTTTTGTCTTGATGTTGTGGGCGCTTTTTACGTTTTATGTTCTATCATCTCAGACATATATATTATACACATGTTATTGAGTGCTTCATCATCTTTTGGGATTGTAGGTATTCGGAGCCTTTTGGTACTTGTCTTCTATCGAACGTGAAACCACTTGCTGGCGAAAGGCATGCGGGAATATAACCGCAACTTTTAATGCAAATGTTTCAGAATGTGTGCATTCTTCATTTTATTGTGATAGCACGCCACAGCATGTTGCATATTTGAATGCAAGCTGCCCTATCATAGAAATGGAGAATCCTCCTTATGATTTTGGAATCTTTCTTCCTGCCCTTGCATCTGGTGTGGTCAACTCGACTGATTTTCCACAAAAGTTCTTTTACTGTTTCTGGTGGGGCCTACAAAATCTGAGGTTTGTTTGAACACAATTACTTCCAAGTCGTTGAATTTACGTTGATGTGTAGAATTTAGATATTGATTTATTTGTCAATTTTGCAGTTCCTTGGGTCAAAACCTGAAAACAAGCACCTTTGTGTGGGAAATTTGCTTTGCGGTGTTTATTTCTATATCTGGTTTGGTTTTATTCTCATTTCTCATTGGAAATATGCAGGTTGGTAATTGAGCTCTAAATATAATATGTGATATAACTGATACGTTAAGTTCTAATGGCACAATTCTTTTTTTTTTTTACAACAGACATACCTGCAGTCGACAACCATAAGATTGGAGGAAATGCGGGTGAAAAGACGAGATGCAGAGCAGTGGATGTCCCACCGTTTGCTCCCAGAACATCTTAAGGAGCGAATTAGAAGGTATGAACAATATAAATGGCAGGAAACTCGAGGTGTTGATGAAGATAATTTGATCCGGAACCTTCCTAAGGACCTCAGAAGGGATATAAAACGTCATCTTTGTTTGAAACTTCTAAAGAGGGTAAGTAGTTCTTTTCATTGCGTTACAGATGCATAAATAGTGGATATACTATATCTGTTGTTGGTTTTTAGGTGCCCATGTTTGAGAAGATGGATGATCAACTAATGGATGCAATGTGTGACCGTTTGAAACCTGTTCTTTATACGGAGAAGAGCTATATTGTGAGGGAAGGGGACCCGGTCGATGAGATGCATTTTGTAATGCGAGGCAAGTTATTAACCGTTACAACCAATGGTGGCCGAACCGGTTTCTTCAACTCTGAGGAGCTGAAAGCAGGCGACTTTTGTGGGGAAGAGCTTCTTACATGGGCCTTGGACCCACATACATCATCCAATCTCCCCATCTCCACACGAACGGTTCAAGCACTTGAAGAAGTCGAGGCGTTTGCATTGATGGCGGATGATCTGAAATTTGTGGCATCTCAGTTCAGAAGGCTTCATAGCAAGCAGCTACGCCACACTTTCAGGTTCTACTCACAGCAGTGGAGGACATGGGCGGCTTGTTTCATACAGGCGGCATGGCGGCGGCATTGTAGGAAGAAACTGGAAGACTCGCTTCGGGAAGAAGAAGATAGGCTGCAAAGTGCTTTAACTGGAGCGGGTGGGAGCTCACCTAGTTTGGGTGCTACGATTTATGCATCACGGTTTGCAGCGAATGCGCTTCGTGCTTTGAGGCGAAACGGTGCAAGGAAAGGTAGAATTCCTGAGAAAATACCGCCGTTGATGCTTCAGAAGCCAGCAGAGCCTGATTTTACTGCTGAAGATTGATGAAATTTAATTGGTTGTTTATACATATATATATTATTATGTATGTTGTGCAAGTACAAGAAGCTCTTGATAGTTTTTTTGGAATGTTGTAAAAGTATAGTTTTGTGATTTTTTCTAGTTAATGCTTCTTGTAATTGTAGATAAATCCCAAGTCCTATAACCAACTTACTTCTAAGAAAATAACAAATTAAATCCAGTCAAACATAACTTCTCTAAGAACCTGGATATAATAGACCTTACATTATTACCAAGTATACATTTCATAGAAACAGGATGATATCAAAGCTTAGAAAGCTGGATTTCATTATTATTAATATTATTTCAAGATTTAGTTTTATGAACAGGAAACCTCAAGTTCCTTTGAATGTACCATTGACAGACAGGGGCCAAAAAAAAAGTCATTCAAAACAAGAGTCTGTTAAGTAAGTAAGTAGCACACCACACATACATATAACAATTTAGTGGTCATTATTCAACAAATACTTTATGTACATTAATACGACTCCTCCGACATTCATGGATCTACAAAGCTAGAATGATAGTATTATTTATTTATTACACTTGATTAATAACCGATGATAAAAGGTTTTGCTGGTATACCAAGCCTCCAAGCTTATTTAGCAAAACCTGCTTTGACCCCTCTTGTCAGATTAACAACCATATTTTCTCTGCTTCATCAGCTCTATCTACCTCTAGATTACTTTCTCAACATGTCAGATTCCTCTGTCTTTGCAAACCTTCCTCTGATCCTAGGCTGACTGTCTGCCAACGCCTTCCTGCAAGCATACTGAAAACCATAAACAACAAACCATTAGAAGATCATACCATCCTTTATATATTTCTTCTACATTTAATTATTCTATCAACAAATCACCTTGATTTTTCTGCCAAAATTCCTCTTTGTTTTCTTATTCCTGTATCTTGAGAGCTTTTGCAATCGGTCTTCACTGATGCGCTGCCCAAGGGGAGGATAATAACTGTTGCCATCCGATAGTGTCTGTCATAACAGAAAAACAATGATTGGCACGTGTCAAGCTTCTTCGAGTATAAATGCATAAATAAACATATGCACATGAATACATGATTGTGGCCACACATAACGGATTCAAGTCGACATACCATCACCTGATGAATCATACCTATGATACTAGATAATTTAGTCTTTTTCTTTATTGTATAATAATTCTTGAAAATGAGATACTCACACAACCTACCAATCATGTTCCCTCAGTTTTTGTTGTTAACATGGGTATTTAAACATTATAATAGTTTGGATATTCGTATCGTATTCCATGCCTTCTTTATAGTACACACACACATACATATAGATATGTATGATCTAATGGGCTCAGATTTGATATAGCAAGATTGAAACATGACAAAAAAACTCAACCATCATATGCATACACAAGACAGAAATTAGCAATTTGAATTCGACCTTTATGTCTCCCTCACTGAAAGCCCTTCGCATACCATAAGCATTCCCAAAATCTATTTCACTGAAGTTGAGAAAACTGGATTTAACTTGAGCCCCTTGAATCCAATCCATAGAGTTTAGACTATCCGAGCTCATGCTTTTTGGTATTTGACATGATGGATCAACATTCTCCTTTGCAACAAGGTTTTCATCGCTTTTAACTGGGAAACTGAAGTTTATAACTTCAGATAACGGTGATGATTCAGTTCCAGTTCCGGTTCCAGTTGTTGCTTCTTTAGCCAATAAGCTTTTGCATTCATAGAAAACATCATTCAGAAACTCTTCTTTTTGAAACGATTCGATATCTGTAACTTTAAGTTCTTGTGGGGAAATCGTATCTTCTCCACAAGAAATCATTGACATGGCAGATGTCATGGGATCAAGGGTGATCAAAGGTTGTTGGATTATCGGTTCTGGCGCTTTAAACAGATCCCCTTCACCTCCAAGATCATATTCTGATACAGTGGAGGAGGTCTGAATTAGGTTATCCTGAATATTTAACAAGAAATAAAAAACAATCAGAAACAGAAAACGTCACATGAACAAATAGTGATGTAACCATGATGTGTGAATCAACTTAACAAGTAAAATTTGGAAATTTCAAAGCATAATGAAAGAATAACCAGGCTCCACTATGACCATAAATAAATATCCAATTGCTGATTTTATGTTTAAACTACAACATTAGCTACAATGACTTATAAAGCTAAATACTTTTTGCTCCCTTGCTACAATTTCAAACAAACAAGAATCTGGGGTTGGCTTGTAACAGTAGAGGAATGAAAAAAAAGCAACTTTAGGAGGTCAATTGGCTTTTCCCAGATTAGAAAACCATTGGAGCAAATTACAAAGTAAGTGGCACCTTTTTTTTTATTGTTGATTGTAAGTGGGATAGAAAGGTGAATCTTTAATCTTTAATATACAAGTCGACATCAGATATTAACCAAAGTGGAACATATAGAGGGATGGGAACACAAAAGGCATACTCCATATGTTTATTCCATTCAACAACACTTTCACAATGGCAAAAAAAAAAAAAAAAAAAAAAAAAAAAATTAAAACAGTTTTGTTTGATTGACAAGAGGGAGAACCAAAATAAATCATAGATTTATGAAGAAAGGCCCTAATACAGCAGCAGTTATTTTAAAGACAACATTGAAGATGATGTTTAAGAGTCAAAGAAGATTAAAGAGTTTAGAAGAAGAAGAATGAATTACCAGGCAAGTAATGAATTTCTGTGAGTGACAGAAATCATCAAATTGTTGAACATCAGATGAGAAGTTTTGAAAATAAGGGAACATGAGGCCAGTTTCAGCATACATTTCTCAAGAAACTTCAACTTCTTTTTTCACATCCAAAATACAAGTTGAGGCAGGCAGCAAGTAGCAAGTAAAAGTTCAACAGCCACACACAAAAGAACAAACAGAGACTCTGTTCTCTCTCTCTCTCTCTATGATGGTTTGGTTTTAGTTTTGGTTTTTTTGTATGCCCATACCTGCTTCATTGATTTATACGGGGTTTGTGATTACAAGACGACAAACACTTGTGGGTCCCATGCATTTTTGTCCATCTCACCATGTTACAAATATATAAATTTGTATTGACATATGATAACTATTGGTAATAATGCAACTAGTTTGTATTTGTTTTCCCAATATAGTACTTGATTTATCATCACTTTTTGTGCCATTCTTATGCTAATCATTTCTATTACAATAGGGTGTCTCATGGTGTATTTATTTTTTGTGTAATCATTAAATTTTACTTTACAACTTTAATATTTTGTAAATACTTATAACAATCAATGATCTTTGTCCGCATTTTAACTAAGGGTACATGGGTTGGTCATCAGTCATCACACACCATGCCAAGTCACCATTTGACACCATGCTCTATCATATTTTACTCTATTGCACTTGGGATAGTCGTCACACTCCATCATTCACTTTTATTTGTTTTTTAATAAATACTACACAAACATTCATTTATCACGCACACGATGAACATCATTGATTCAAGCACCATCATGTGTGATAAGTGCTAGCGGCAATGTTCCATCATTGACCATCTCGAGTACCCTAAAGATGGCAAAAAAAAAAAAAAAAAATCCCAGCCGACTGGAATGCCCGAAACCTAAACTTCCGAACCGGGTATGAGATTAAGTGATACCCAACCCGATTACCCAAAACTATATATCCGTCAACTGAAACCATATACCCAAATCATATATCTGAAATTTGTTCACTTGTATTTTCTCTTAACTCTTGTTTAGTAATACTTCATTCCAATAATTTCGTTACACGGAAAATAAAACTTTCTTTTGAGATGTATATTTTGATTTAATTATCTATATGTGTATGCTATAAATTACAAAAATTATACTTTTAGATTTATTTCATCATGATATTTTCATATTATAGATATTTCAAATATTTTACGTCAGATTTCTATTTATTATAGATTAAACATAAAACTATATTATAAATGAAAGAAAACATATACTTGAAAATCCCAAAGGGATTTTTTTAGAAAACTAATGGTTATGTCAGATACCCATGGATCTGCCCAGTACGTGACAAGTAGTTACGTGACATATAGTCTACGGGTATTGGCCAGATATGCGACTAGGATTAGCCGTACCCGATCATTGCCAACCCTACTTTTATCATTTCTTTTTGTTTTTGATGTTTTTTTGCTTGATCTAGTTACCACATACCTTTGTTGAGTTACCAAATTTATACGTTTGCCTTATATCTCAAATTTATTTGCAATTACATTACTCATGCACAAATTGTACTTTTTTTTTAAGTATCTCACAATTCCCATCCATCTATAACAAGAAATAATTCCTAAACTAGATGGTTTTATCATGTGAGTGACAATAAATTACAAAGTGGGTTCACTATAACTTTGGGGAAAAATTATTATATGACTGACACATGTTAATGTTATTACAATAATATTCTCAAATAGTTTGATCCCTTTACATTTTGTTTTTTTTCATTCAATGCAAGTGAAAGTGAAATCATATATTTGCGTACAACACATCCTTTAAATACGTTAACTTATAGGCATGTGTAGAGTCTTCCAAAGTGAACATTTTACTTCTCCCGTTAAATGGGAATTTAAAACTACATACAATGTTTCCTAGTTAAGATATGGTAGTTATCTCTTTTTAAATTAATCGATTTCAACGGGATTATTAGTATTATTTTATTTAAGATATTATCAAATAACTATGAGCTTTTTTTTTTTTTAAATCGAAGATTCATTTTATTGTAGTTAGCATCGAGTGAACGAATAGAATGGAATGTTAAGTGGAAAACACATAAACTTATACGTACTATCAAAAGTTGTTAAAAAGTGAACTTGCCCCGCTCACATCCGACCTTCGTTCTCCGCTTGACACGAATATATGACAATATATATTCGAGGGAGTAAATTTGGCTAAACTCTAAAGTCATCTTTTTGGTCCCCAACATAATTTCCATAAACATTGATTACAAGAAGTACTCCCACCAAGAGTAGATTGTACCAAAACCACAACCCTTTTATCACATATGCATGTTTCTGCATTAAATGACTGGTAATGTACTACTCCCATTGCCTTTACAATTGTTGGTTCCTCCACTTACAATTAATTCACTGTATTTAGACAACACAACACAAGGAAGGGCAATTTGATTAACTCATCTATATTTTCTTATTTAAATATACTTTTTGGATTCTTCTCAGAATTGATTTGTAATATGAAAATTAGCTTATATATGCTCAAAGAAAAAGCAAAGCTTGATCTTTGTATGGATGTTTACTAAAAATTTATATCTCATAAAACAAAACAACTAATATAAGATGTCATCTTTGTTAAAATCAATTATATATGTGACACAATTATATTAAGTTAAATCAATCAATGTTTATGTAGGTTTAAAATATTTTGAACAAAATCATTAAATTAATCTCCACGTAAATATATTTATTGATACCAGTAAACAATAAAGAACACACACACGTCATTTTTATACTAATATAGTATATAACCAATGTTTTAAGCTCTCGCTTTTTTAACAATATATAATCATGATGTATCATTTTCTTTCAAGAAAGCATGATCTCTCGTTGTAAAAGATTTTTGGAAAAAAATTCATTTCATTTAATTTCCAAAGGAAAGCCGTGCATATATATCTCATAATAATTACACTTGTCACAAGATTTTGGTTATATAAATTCATCTTAATTTTTAATTATATTATCAATATATGTGATTTAATTTATGATTTTGAATCTGTAAAACATAATTAAATAACTACCGACTCTCCTTAAGGGGGGCTCCTGGTTATTAAGTGATGTGCTTAACTAGGAGTTTAATTCTACAAGATTGGTAGGTATTATTGACGTATTTATCATTTTATCGTAAAAAAATCTAAGAATTACAGTTAAAAAGAAAAAAATAATTACAGACTTAAACTTATATGAGATTATATTAAACTAAACATCATCGCTATCATGAAATTTAGAATTTAATGATGACAATGGAGATTAAGAAAGGATTTGGACTCTTGCCTCCATGGTATTTTGTCATCAACCTCTCCAAGAAAAACATAAATCCAATAAAAACAAAATGTCCAATCAGTATCATATTCATGTATTAAATAATAAGGAGCTCAAGTCATTCGTTTATGTCCACCAAATCTTTTTGTATTTTTTTTCTCTTGTTGTTTCTCTTGTTAAATAAAGAACAATTAAATTTAAAGGTGCTGCATTATAAACATATATTTTATACACTTACAAAACCATATTTTGAACTTAAATTTTAATAATATATAAAGTTTATTAAGTTGTAATTAATCACAAGCAAACAAAAAAGTATGAGTTTCGTGGTTGTCAACTGCTTATGCTAGTGACATAACAAAAAGTGTAACGCGTATAGGTAATATTCAGTTTGCATTATATATTGAGGAATTTACAGTAAATGCAAATATTAGCTGTAAAATTAGTATGAAAAGGAGGTATGAGAAGGGTATAATTCCATTCCTTTTCATTTCTGAATGGCCGGGGAGGGGAGAAGGTCAATATCTCCACATTTAAATAATAATAATGCATCTCGTTCCTTTATGTCAGTATCTAGTGTTCAATGTGGAAAGTGGAGTGCCTCTTTAAAGATGCACAAATAAATAAATTAATAAAATTATAATAATAATAATAATAATAATAATAATAATAATAATAATAATAATAATCAAAGGGAAGAAATTTATTAGTCGCACACAACATCCAAGATTTCAAGGACGACCCTGCTCAGAAAATAACTTCTTGCAAAATCCCTTGTTAAATTCATTGCTTAGCGATTGTTTATTCTTTTGCAAACAAGGCAACTAGCGACAACACCATTTGTATTGGCCAAACGTCACAAAGGCCTTTAGCGGCAAATTAACGTTTTGGACTTTGGTTGCGGTTAAAGGCCTGTAGTGTGTTAAAAAAAAAAACCTACTGAAAATTTAT
Source organism: Helianthus annuus (assembly GCF_002127325.2). Lineage (NCBI taxonomy): Eukaryota > Viridiplantae > Streptophyta > Magnoliopsida > Asterales > Asteraceae > Helianthus > Helianthus annuus. The sequence continues at coordinate 149,150,899 of NC_035439.2, forward strand.
AAACAGTTGCTTCTCCCTTTTTTTTTTGTTCCTCTTTGTTATTAGAATCTTAAAATAATAAAAATAAAAATAAAAATATATATATAGAACGCATGCAGACAAATCCTTTGGTTTATCTAGCGGAGCTGACCTTTAAAAAGTGGGAATTAAACAAAGAGTAACTTTGCTTATAAGCATATTAAATGATGGCTTGACTTCAATTAAATAATTTTTTCAATTGCAGGATGCAAAATTCCATTCCATTCCATGCACTAGAAGAATATGTATGTAGCTGGCTAGTTTTTCTTTAAAGTTAACTTGATGGCTAATACATACATACATAGAAGAAAAAACGTCTGGTCTCATCATGTGACAAACACGTGCACGAAATACACCTTCACGAGGTTCTCTTTCGATGTTGTTTTTCCCTTTCAGACATCAAGTGAAAAAGAGTTATGCCGATTCTTGATCATTTTTAACAAGTGCAAGACAGATGCAAAGGCAAAAGGGCACAACGTACGTACAGCTAGCTGGGATGTAAACAAACAAAAGTGCTATTAACCAGGTCCCTCATGTTGCCATCTTAACTTGCCTTTCCTCAACTTCAACTTCTAGCTTTAATTATTATTATTATTATTATTATTATTATTATTATTATTATTATTATTATTATTATTATTATTATTATTATTATTATTATTATTACTATTATTATTATTATTATTATTATTATTATTATTATTATTATTATTATTATTATTATTATTATTATTATTATTAACACACTTCTTCTTCTTCTTCTTGTATATCTATTTTTTTGGGATGATATGACACAAGGATACAAAAGCTTTCAAACATATATGCTGTCAAAATATTAAACTGTTAAAAAGGCGCTTGTAACATCCCATTGTTTACATTAAGTTACAAATTAATTAGAATAATTAAAATTTGAGAAACAAATATTTTACAATATGCATGATGTATAGTTGAAAGTTGAAGTTTAAAAACAACTTTCATGGTGCATGATATTGCTATTAGAGATCCCGGGGCGGTGCGTTAAACTATCACGGGAACAAGTATAACGCGTTAATCTTCCACCGCCGCTCCAAAGTATAACGCGTGATAGTTTAACGAAATCAGATTTTCGTGATTTTTTCAACGCGTTATGGTTTTTTTTTTGTGAGTGTAATTGTTGGTTGGGAGGAAATTGTTGGGTGTGGTGATGAGTGATGACCACCCCCACTAAAAAAAAGTTGTGAGTGATGGAAAAATGGTTGCTGACATGGCGAAACTTGATTGGTGCTTGTGAGAATTCTATCACTAATAACCACCCCCCTCCCCTTAGGGTGAAGGGAGTAGTTACCTATTTGAAATAGGTAAACTCCTAACTCACCCAATCAGACAGTGCCACGTCAATTCACCTAAATTGTTTACCTAATGCTCAAAAACGTTGGCGGTGGTTTCCTAATGGGGTTTAGGTAAACTATTTAAAAAAGAGAAAAACGTGTGATTAGTTGAGAAGGAATAGACCATATACCCATCTCTCTCCCCCTTCCCTCCCTCTCACCGAATCGGTGAGCACTCACCGAAAACGCCCCCCAATTTGGTAACATGTGCTCGGTAAAAATGGTTGGCGGTGGAGTTGGGATCGGTACCGCGTGAGTTTACCGACCCACTCCGTTCACCCTTACAATATGGCAAAAAAATAAAGTATACTTGTGAGTTGTAACTTAACGTAAATAATTAATAAAATCAACAAAATGTAAGATTAAATATTTTATATTATATTTAATCTAGTAGCCATTATAATCATTTACATTATATGGATCAAAATATATAACAATCCATTAAATAATTAGTTGGTAATTGTTGATGGGCCTAATTACCCTTATTAACTAATTAGGGTTTCCTCCTGGGTGCATATATAAGGAGACTTATGTAGAGGTTTTAGGGTTAGACACATAACCTAATTACTCATAACATCAATCAACCTCTCTCTCCCAACCGATTACCCTTTATCGGTTTCTCTTATCACCATCATTAGATTGCACCCTAAGGAGGAACCAGATCAAGCTGACAATCATGTCGAACCTAATGCTGCAACTACATCTGGATTCTCTGCTGGCCTGTACTGATGCAATCAGGTATGTTTTCATGTTTTCCTTCATGTATAAACAGAACTGAACCAACATGTGGTATCAGAGCATATGTTGATTAGTCAGTTCTGTTTTTCGTATCCATTAATTCTGGTATTGAAATCTGGAAAACAGAAATTTTAAAAGCCTAATATAATCAATCAGCATGGTTTCGAGTCCCTCATGAAGTCATCGATATCACTGTTTCGGAAATTTAATTGGTTTATTACATTACTCGAGACCAATATGGTTAAAGTTCATGTCCGAAATCTGTTTAGAAGCCTTAATTTTCAGATTTCGGGTTCCAGAATTATTATTTTATTTTTTAGGGTTCATCATGTGTTCTTAGAAAATTCGAAAATTCCTTTATGTTTTGGAATGTAATCAGGATTATTGAGTGTTTTTCCTGTTTTGATCCAATTTTATCATCTAAGTTTATTCGAAAACTGTTAATTGATAATCAGATAAAATTTTCGAAATATTTTGACAAAATTAGATCATCATTAAAACAGGAAAACATATCTCAAAATCCCTTAGAATTCGATTTTTCAGTTATTATCACTAACAGCTGTAACAGGAAGTTTCGAGATCCCTTTAACGAGCCGAGACCAAGATCTCGACTCGAGACCATAAGGTCTCTACTCGAAATCATAAGTGTTCTCAAATCTTCATAACTCGAGACAACGATTTCGACTCGAGACCACAGGGACTTGACTCGAGACCACTGAGGTTTCGACTAAGGGCTTAAATTTGTACAACTCGAGACAAAGGTCTCGACTCGAGACCATAAGGTCATAACTCGAGACCATAAGGTTGCGACTCGAGACCATAAAGGTCACAACTCGAGACCATGGTTGCGACTCGAAATCTCATCAAGCACTCGAGATTTCATAAAACACAGTAGTCGAGACCATGATTACGACTCGAGACCGTGGTTGCGACTCGAGACCTCATCATGACTCGAGATCTTATAAGATATAGTAGTCGAGACCATGGTTTCGACTCGAGACAACAAGGTTACGACTCGAGACCTCATAACTAACTCGAGATCTCATAACTCAGTCGAGACTTGACTCGAAACCTCATTATTTTAGGCTGTTTAATGTGAACTAAGATTTAGCTCGGGGCTCCGCCCCGAACCCCGTGCGGGGGCACGCTGTCCCCTGCAACCCCCAGCGAACTCACCGCGGAGTTCGATCCGCGCTAACGGGTGGTTTGCTATTAAATGATTGGTTTTTTAATTAATTAGTTAATTAATGAGGATCAAATAATGTTTTACAAAACCAAAATGGCTTAACTTGAATGAGTTTTTTGATATATCATTTCTGGCCAAAGCTGACTTGATACATCTACTTATCGTTCAAGTATTACGAAAGCTATGTTAAGTGTGCATCATAAGCATGAATGTTTTAATATCTGGCCAAAGCTGATTTAATTCCTTCATAGATGGCATACTTAACAAGTGCATAACTAAAGTGATTGTCTCAATTTCTGGCCAAAGCTGATTTGTTAGAACCACTTTGCACACATGCTTAAATGATTACACTTCTGGCCAAAGCTGTTTTGTCTTCGTTTAAGTAGAACTTTAAGTAGTCTATTATTTTGATGTTAGTAATAGACGTATCACAATCTCTTCACATAATGATCCTTATATTAATGATCCTCAATTAATTTTTTTGTGATCATTTTGTCTGCGTTATTCTTAGTATCCATAATTTTTGCTCACTATATTTTTCTTCTATAAGTCTATATCTCATCCACTCTAATTCCTAAGCCTAAAATGTTTTGCTTTATTTAAAGTTTCTATAAGAATTAGCTCTTAAATTAAATCCTTGATTATCTCTTAAGACACGATAACCCTATTGCTATCTTCTGATAAGGCACTACAGAAGAAAAGTAGAGCATGATGATTAGGATAAATCGAACATGATGTCTCTTATGATAATCAAGAACTCTCTAACATAATTGCTATCACTAAAGTTATTCCAGATTAAGTTTTTCCTAAGACTAATCTATAATTGTGGAATAATCACTAGAACTCCTAAGGTGCATGTCTTCATTTAAAATTATAAATTATAAGGTTAAGTGGTATATGTGAATATATTATAATGTACAATACCATGACCCATAAAGTTAAGGGCTTACGCATGGAAATAAGTACATTTTCCAGTACATTACATACTAAGTTTTCATTTGTACAATTTGATGCATTATAAATCAGCTATAACACTCAAAAGTACCAAAGTATAACGAGTGTGTTGATAAGCAACATATGTACATAGAAATAAATGTTTGAAACTGGAAAATAAGATGTTATTCACCTTACAACCACTAAAACCTTAAGAGAGGATTGTTCTAAGGTCCATAGACAAATTACAAGTGCTAATCCCAACGTTAAGGTTCTTTAAGGGAAAAATCTCACTGCATAATTATGCCATTAGACTAGGCATAAGCAACGAGACTATCCATTATTCTAAAGAACAGTTGGGCAAATTAATTAGATAGTCACTTACTAATGATATTTAAGTCTGCTAATTTTAATATTCCAATTAACAAATGATTAGTTGACTCTAGTTCCATACGTTTCCTTACCAGAACTCGACAAATAACTAACATGAGAGTTAGTGACAAAATTAAATGTTAAGACTATAAGAACCATAATGAACAGTCTTCCAACAACGCTTTTCGATACCTTATATATTCTGAAGATTAATCAGAATATAGTATCATAATTAAGCAATGTTATGAAGGTTGTGAGGTTTGCATAGTCAACATAAAGTCACACTTATCTTAAACTCTCCTCTTATTTGTTCTAAATATCTGGATAGAAACATTACTAAGATGAAACTAGATGATACCTTACTTTTTCACAACTTTTGTCATCATGCTAATGAGAATTTGACAAAAGGTAAATGAGACTTGTAAATTTCATCCATTAGAACCAAAATTCATGAGAAATCATGACATAGTTAATGAGGATGATTTTTTTTCATCTAATCTCATTTTAAGTGATTTTAAATCATGACGTTAAAGCCCTAAAATATGACTTGGCTTAAGGAATAAGCATGGGTCCATCATAAGTCATTCATTGACATTCGTGGAACTTATTCCAAATGGAATATTCAGACATAATTCATTTATCATTTAACAGACTATCAACTTGTATCTAAATTTTGTCACATATGGCCCACGGTCTTAGAAGAAATCTATTCATATATATACTTAATAAGATTTCTATTAGAAATGTCCCTAAAGTTTTTTATGATATCTGGACATTAAAGAAATCAAATAAAGTCTAACATATATGTGATAGGTTCCTACGTCACGTAGCTCATTGAAACTTCTCTTGTAGCATTCTAGAGATATTAAAGATCAGTGGGAGCATTAAGTGTCTTAATAATAACTTGCAATAGTTGCAAGAGGTGGGGGAGTGAAAATTTTACATTACCTTATAAGTTTGCACCTCTTGTACAAGACACCGCTCCATCATGACACTGTTCTATCATCACCTGTCTCCTTAAAATCTAATGCTACTCTAACAAAAGTTTCATTGTTGCCTAATTGTGGGCGCACTTAGATTTCTTACCTAAAATAATATAATCCTCAACAAGAGAAATCACAACGACTAACGTCATTAATTAGTTTTCTCTATTAGAATTTGCTGGTCGTTAAATATTGACCCTAAGCATGCTGAGTTCCTAAAGATTTCTAAGGTCGTTGGGAGCAGTCAAAGTCCTTATCATGATTTGCAAGGAATACAAGAGGCGGGGGGAAGAGTGTCATTAAATTTCACTCCGAATTTAACTCCGATTACACCTCTTGTACACCACACTGCACCAACTCTTACAAAACTTAGATGATAGCAACCTAACCAAGAGCTAATCCATAAAGCTGAAACTTTTAAAACCCAATAATCAACTCAGGAGGTCATCTAGGTTTAAAACCTACTAACTTTGATGATTACGTAACCTTCCTAACTGAAGTTGAAATGGATTTTGAAAATGTTTACTGATCCTATCTCTTCTAATTAAGCCATTAGTGTCAGTCAATCTTCTAAATGGAATAAAACAGTTTTCTAGTAAAACTGATTTTATGTGTTCATGTAACGTTTGGGATTTGATTGAATTACCTAAGAGTGTTCATAACTAAACCAAATCCTGAAATAAGCGTTAAGACACTAAGAAGCATGATTGATTGTCAAAGGTTATACTTAGGAAGAGATAAATTATCAAAGATTTCTTTGAGGATCATTACTGTTCTAGTAGCTTATAATAGTTTAAAGCTACATTAGATGAACATTAAAAACAATTTTCCCTAACAAATGGCTGACATATTTACATGTTCATAAAACAACCTGAAAGTTCCAAACTGAAGGTTAAAGAACATTTTATTTCTAAGCCAATAAAATCCATGTATGGGTTAATGCAAACATCATAATGTGATGAAATCTTAATGTAATTATTTTCATCAACAACCAAGTGGATTAATGTACCTACCTCAAAATGAGTGGGAGCAACTAAGATAAACTTGTCTATATAGATGATATTCTTTTGACAAGTGTATGTTACATAAGTCAAAGCATTGTTAACACAAACTTTGATATAATAGATCTCAGAGATATCTCTTATGTATTAGATATCATAACATGCCCAATGGGACATTAGTTTTGTTCTATAAGTTTAACATTAAATGGGTCCTTACATATGTAACAATATTGCTCTCCTTCAGAGGATAATATGGTAAATGAGATTATTTATCTATGCTTCATTAATTAGAAGCCTTATGTAAGTTTAAGTCTATACTCGTTTAGATATTACTCACATTGCAACACACTAGATATGTCTAGATTAATGTGAAGCATCTAATGGAGTATTACAATATCTTTAAAGAAACGAGAGGCTAAAATTTGAAGGAAAAGTGAGAACTAAAAACCGGTTGATTACTTTAACTTTGTGATATTCAAAGATGACAAAAATGTAATTTCGGGTATATCCTTATGTCAGCAGACAAAATCTAACTCATGGAGGAGTCATAATAAACTGATAATAACAACCTAAGTTATAACGACATAATATAGTCACTAAATGTTGTTGGAAATTTATCAGTGGACTCATAAGTTTATTAACTTCATATAATGTTTTTGAAGACTTAGTGTGATAAAGTCAGCTACCATAACTCCTTGAACAGTAACAGTTCAAGAGGTGCTGCATTAAGTTTCGATACGCAATTAATTATTCGTTTATGAACGAATTGAGGAAACTAAGTTTTGTATCGAATACATTCATGATATGCTTAAGGATCCTATAACTGAAGGGCTATTACCCATAAGTCTTATTAAGAGAGCTCATAGACGGGTATTAATTAATGGCCATGCGCAATTGCATATCGTACTATGAATGTCTAAGTATTAGTTAATTTTCCTCACCAGTTTGATTTTGTACGTCTCTAAGAATATGTTAAGTCGACATAATGGCATATAGACAAATATAGTTACAAATCAAACAAAGGGCTTATGCGTATTTTGATCATGACGATTAGGTTTTAAATTAAGGCTATAGTATGATTAATGGGGGTCCTGAGTCGCATAATGATTCAACGGCTGTATTTCTCTGCTATAGTACTTGTTTAAGGCTAAAATGAGTGTTAACTCCTGATCAGGCTTATCTAACACTCATAGTAAATGATTACTCGGCTAAGTGGGAGAATGTAAGATTAAATATTTTATATTATATTTAATCTAGTAGCCATTATAATCATTTACATTATATGGATCAAAATATATAACAATCCATTAAATAATTAGTTGGTAATTGTTGATGGGCCTAATTACCCTTATTAACTAATTAGGGTTTCCTCCTGGGTGCATATATAAGGAGACTTATGTAGAGGTTTTAGGGTTAGACACATAACCTAATTACTCATAACATCAATCAACCTCTCTCTCCCAACCGATTACCCTTTATCGGTTTCTCTTATCACCATCATTAGATTGCACCCTAAGGAGGAACCAGATCAAGCTGACAATCATGTCGAACCTAATGCTGCAACTACATCTGGATTCTCTGCTGGCCTGTACTGATGCAATCAGGTATGTTTTCATGTTTTCCTTCATGTATAAACAGAACTGAACCAACACAAAAAGCCTTTGTTATCATGTCCAATATTAACTTTAGATTTTCCGTTATCCGTGAATGTTCCCTCACAACCATGCCAAGTGAATACAATTACTTCAAACAAAATATACAATAGCTCATAGATTGTAAACTATAATTAAGCTACTATGAAATTTGATAATCACACGTCTCTCCATCTTCATAAAACACATGACTATGTAATTTTCTTCACATAACCTTGTTCTTTGAATATTGAAGTCTTCCATAAATAACATATCTTGACATATTTTATGTAAATGTATATATCCATATAGCCGTAGATTTAACCAAATGAAGTTTTTAACTTCAAATACAAACTTTATTAAATAAAACTTAAATTACTTTTTACACCAAGTATGACTATAATTTACATTTTGACCCGCTTGGTAATAACGTTTGTCCAACTTTTTACCATTATACCTATATAACCAATTCCGGCCTGAATGAATAAAATTGTATAGATCAAACTAGTGGCGGAGCTTGAACGAAAAAATCAGTAGGGGATCGGACTCTCAAAATTCAAATCAATAGGTACCGAACTCTTAAAAATTCAATATTTTACACTATAAATAAATTTTCGATAAAATTAACATTACGAGCAAAAAACCAGTGAGGACTCAGACACCCTGAGCCACAAGAAAATTGGGCCCCTGGATCAAACTGAACTCATTTACCATACGATCGATTCTGTGTGTGTGTTCCAGTATGTATAAGTAGTTCACGTGAGTCATGGAAAATATGATGCACATGTTACTTTACAATCAAACTAGCACGAGCATGTTACTTTACAATCAAACTAGCACCTCGTGCGTGCATCCCAATATATACAAGTGATAAATGAGATGAGCACAATACTTTATAATCAAATTAGCTTTCTTTACATTCACCCCGTCACTACTAAAAAATCAACTCTTTTCTCACAATGTATTTTGTTGCAAATTTGTGGAAAACAGTTTCCACAAATGTTTTTGGTGGGAAAAAACATAGTCACACTTTATAGTTTATACACATGGCCAATAAAAGGACTTATTGGACTGTTTGATGATGATATTCAAAGTTACAAATACCACCTTTATACACACATACATATATACATATACGCAGGGGCAGACCTGGCTTATATCCAGCCGTAGCACGGGCTACACTCAACTTTTTACCGGTAGTGTAATTTTTTTTTTCGATTTTTATACAAAGGACACCCCTAAACAACTACGAGGTCACCCCTAAAAAATTGTTTACAAACCAATAATAAGCCCAGCGGCCTAGATTGTTTACAAACCAATAATAAGCCTAATTAGAAACTAAATAATAAGCCCAGATAACTAAATAATAGCCCAGCCTTTGAAGTTTGATTAATGGGCGGCACATTAGATTAGCAGCTGCAGGGGATATCAAACGTCGACCAAAGGGATTCGCTGCTTGCTGATGATCATCTTCGAACAGAGACAGAAGAGTCACAGACGAACAGAACAGATTGGCAACACTTCGAACAGAGTCACAGACGGTCATATCGTAGGTTTAATGTGTTCATCAATGTTTATACATACATGATTAGATTGTAGGTTTAATGTGTTCAATAATCTTTACCTTTTGTTTTTTTTCCGGTTAAAGAACAGGTCCAAGTGTCCAACAACAATCATCGAACAGGTTGATTATTGGCTGTGAGTATTCTTTATTTCTTTTCTTGTTTGATTAATTGATTGTTTGATTAGTTTGATAGTTGTATTCTTGGTAGTTGATAATTTGGTACGTTTATACTTTTATTTTTTTCGTTGTTAAACTAGGGATTGTTTGATTAAATGAGAACGCTAAGTATTGCGAGAACCATGAGAATGAATGAAAAAACCAATCAAAACCAATTTTTTTAATACAACCCTCATTGTAATTAAAATATAACAATAAAAAAAGAATTTACAACATTAAATAATTCATTTCTCCTCTCAAAATCACCCTGATGTGTGTAAAATGCAACATATAAATTACATCAAATGATGCATTAAACTAACTTTTTTTAAGTACTAATGTTGGAAAAAGAGTGTTTTTGTCTTCTTTTTGTATTTTCAGGATTAAAAGAGCTCAAATTCACAAAAGAAGCAAAAAGACAGCTAAATCTAACATAAATACAAGAAAAGGAACATAAGTGGATTGCCCGACCCCTCAACAGCATCCTCCCAAGCAAAATAGAGAAGCCAGAAGACTGAACACGCCCCGTGCTCAGCCAGCACGGGGCCGTGCCCAAGAAGCAGCAGAAAAGACAAACCTATAGAAACTTCTATTGCCCACCACGGGGCCGTGCCCAGTGAACACGGGGGCGTGGCGAAAGTACAGCAGGCGCATTAATTGCAATTGCGAATTACAATTAATGAAGAGAGAGAGTGTCAGACAGGCACGGGGCCGTGCCCAGCCTTCTGTTCAGCCTATAAATAGGAGTGTTTGGTTTCATTGCAACTCATCCCTTGGCACACCACCTCTCTCACACTTCATCCACCACCCACCATCACCATAACACCATCATCCACCACCATCATCCATTGTCCATCATAGAGTGTGTGAGTCGTCTCGGGACCCAAGATTGATCGTAAGAGTTCTTGACAATCAAGGCCATGTTTGCCTAAGTCTCTTACATTACTTGGTGAAGACAAGTGTTTAGTATAATACTTTTTATTTTCAATCTTTTGCACTTTTTATTTGGTTTTGTATTAATGACTTTAATAACTAGTTGCTTATGTTGAAGGTGATCTTTCCTTATCGTTTGTCCGTGGTGTCTTGGCATTATTTTACTGTCTATATAAAATAAAAGATTTTCACCATTCATATCTCCACGGTCTATATGGAGGTATGTTGGCTACCTGGTCGGGGGTTAAGGGAACGGTTTGGTAAGGGTCTTGGCCTTGTTCAGCGTTTAGAGGTCCTGCAAGGGACCTGGGTCAAATTTAGTAGGATCCCCTTCAATGCCCATAGGTATTGGATGACGGGGATCCAAACTCTTTGACCCCCTCATGAGTTAACTACTATTAATACTATAACCCGGCTATTTAGGACTGTATCCCTGCTGACTCAGACTACTTAGTGGAGGGTAACGTCACCTCCAAAAGAGGGGCCTACCATAATTTGCATTAATAATTTAATTCATTATCTTTCAATAATCCGACCCTTTAGGATTGTATCCTTGCTGACTCAAACTATTGGGTTGAGGGTAACGTCGCCTTCAAAAGAGGGGCCTACTACAATAACTAAGATAATCTCTTAAACAAGTGCAAAAGTGCGAAAATAATCAAAGGTTATACTAATACACGAGTCGGATCCAAGTGATTCATCTTGTCTATCTGTTTTTATTTTTATTTTATTTTCAGCATTTAGTTAGTTTTTATTTTCTTAGTTTAAAAATCTTTTCTAACATTTTGATTTGGTTAGACGTTGAGGATAAACCGGTACTAAAAGCTCTTGTGTCCTTGGACGACCTCGGTATCTTACCAACACTATACTACGTCCACGATGGGTGCACTTGCCCATATGTGTGTTTAGTGTTAGTGAATATCGTTTTTTATAAATTTAAAACTTGGCTAAAAGTGTAAAAAGGGCTTAAATATACATCTAAAACATATTACACTACACACGCATCACACCCTTATTAGTTTTTTTTACACATGCGTAAGTATAACAAATTTACACATGTGTAAATGACAAACTTACACATGTATAAATTTTCTTTATTTACGAATTCACATAAATTTAAACGTGTAGAGTAAATTTCTAACATTGTAATCGAATAATAATGATAAGTGTAATTTTTTTTTTTTGAATTTGAATTGTTTTTGACGAAGTTCTCGTAGTTTTTTAATTCGTTCTCACGGTCCTCACAATATTTAATATTCTCCTTTAAACCATATATATATATATATATATATATATAGGGAGGGGCTCATGCGAGAACCACCCTTATTGTGAGAACCGCGAGAACCAATGTGAACATGGGGCAATTTTGTAAATACCCAAACAATTTTTAAAACGCGCACCTGATGTCGGACTAGCTTGTGGAGTATTCACCGCCAGGCAGTATTGGGACGGTACTAGCTTGTGGAGTGGGATCACTCCAATGGCCGGGAGGTCCGTGCAATACCCCCCCCCACCTGATGTCGGACTTCAATCATATATTTAATTATAATCAATATAGCCTTTCACGTCCGAACTATCCACAGGCTCTACACATTCTCTCCGTCTCTCCACTCCATCTATCTGCATTTCATTCTGATTACATACGAATCTCTCAACATTTCACCATCACCAGTTCGTCGATTACAATCGATTCACCATATCGAAGCATTTGGATTGACATTTTATCGGAGATTTGAGATTTTACAAGCATATATTTCAGATTTCGTCATACAATCGAGGTTAGTTCCCAAAATTTTGAACAAAATTAGTCGTATAAACTTTGTTACGAACATAATCACAGATCGTACTTGTTTTCTTACATTCGCAATTAGGGCAACGTGATTGTAAACACTGTGGATTTATAATCCGTTCGCAATTAGGGCTAATTAGGGCAACGTGATTACAATAATAGTCAATATGAAAGTATATTAAGGAATAACCATTTGAATCGTAATACAATCGCCAAAATATGTGGTGTATCATTGATAATGTGCATTGTAACATAGATATTGTGCAATGTAACATATATACTTTGTGCATTATAACATTTATATTGTCATCTAAATCGAGCACGTTTGCAAGTTTATACAAATCGTTTGTGCTTTTTTTATATGATATATATTACGTCGTTTGCATATTGTTGATTCGGAATTCGTGTTGTACTGTGTGATATATTGGTATGCACATGTCATATGTTGACATCATAAGTTTATCACAGAATATGTTATTAAGGTAATGTTTGGTATTATATATGCACATGTGCATAAATTGTAATAATAAGTCAATATGCACATGTGCATAGTTTGCAATAACATGTGAATAATGTATTTTAGCTTTATTTTGATGTAATGTATGGTTATGCACATGTGGATTTCATGTTAAATTATGTTAATAAGATGTTGTTGTGTGATATATGCATATATACATATATGCACATGTGCATAGTTATGTACATCTGCAAACTTTGACAGAATGGGTTATTAAGGTCATTCATGCTGATGTACATGTGCATAATTACGCAATATGCACATGTGCATAATTTGCCAGAATATGTTAATAAGGTCGTTTATGTTGATGCACATGTGCATAATGTATATAGTGATAATAAACTTAAAGTTAATGCACATATTCATTGATAATTTATGTTTATTGATCCTACGTTTTATTTTATTTTGTTTATTATTGTAGATCAACAATGGAAAAAAATTGAAGAAAGCATCTTTTTTTTTGAAATCAAGGGATGAAAGGTCAATTAAAATGCCGGATGGAATGGAATATGATTACACGACGGTTAAACAAAAAAGGTAAAAAAGGTTGATTAATGTTTGATGATCCAGATGGGAGTTTATGCACATGTGCATCCCTTTATTAAATTCATGTTAAATGATATCACTTATGTAAACACATTAAATATATCGTGCAGGTGCGCAAGAAGAAAAAAACACAAAAAAAGGCGGGCAATTAAGCGAACTCGTGATGAAACCTCAAGAAAAGGAGGTTACGTGTTGAAACATAAAAAAGGAGGTGACGGAGTGCGTGCGGTAAATAACAAGAAGTTGGCAAGATCAACGGTAACGGCGACAGTTGATACTGATGACCATATGGTTGTATTCAGATTCAACATAGGGTATCCAATATAGCATGCCATTAGGTGTAGAATGTACAATATTTGTAATTGTTCCTGTAGTGTAGAATGTACAACACTTGTAATTGTTCATGTATACATAAAAAGTAAAACATATAACATTCTAATTAAGAAGGTATATGGCGTGTGCACGCACGTGTTCAACATTTATTCGGTGATGATTACGGGGCGTTGGTAATGTGATGCACATGTGCATAACATTATGTACTGATGGTTAACAGTTTATTTGTGATGATCATGGATCGTTATCAATATAATGCACATGTGCATGATTATGTAATATATGAAAATAAAAGTAATGAATGTAAGAAATAACAGTTATTTGTTTAATGTTTATTAGTGATGATTATTGGGTGTTAATAATGTGATGCACATGTGCATAATTATGTACTGTTGGTTAACAGTTTATTTTTTTGATGATTACAGATGGTTGTCAACATAATGCACATGTGCAGGATTACATGATGTATGAAAATATAAGTAACTTATGTAATAAACCAATTGTTTGTTTAATGTTTAATGATAAAAAAGAAAAGGGTTGATAATTAAACATGGATTATGGTGTAAAATTACAAATTAAAGCCTTGAAATAAACTTGGAAATCTTAACTGAAAAAAAAAACAGAAAAAAGAAACAATCGAAAGCAAATTAAAGCAATAGGGGATCATGTATCCATAGATTCATAACATCATTTCTTTCTACAACTCCTCTTTTTATTCTTCATGCCCTTCCCTTTTACTTCCTGAGTGTTACAATCTGCATTTTGATTCTCGACCACAACTAGATCGTCACCCGTTAGAGCTGCTGCTTGCATTCTCATTTCCATGACCTGCAGCTTGACCCTGTCCACCACCATCATCTTTCTCAATCTCCACATGTGGGAAGCTGCTCTCCAGCATCTCATCGCCAATATCGACATCTTCTTCCCCTGCTTCCTTCTTGTTTTTCTTCATCCCCTCAACCTGAATTCAACACAACCATTCAAATAAAACAACAAGCAAGTCTTCCAGTTTTCCAACAATTGAAAAGCTTACATCATCAATGTCGACCGTTGCGCTGTTTACTAAAAGTGCTTGCCTTTTCGTCTTGCTCACTAGTTTCTTCCAGTTGGTGACAAACCGATCGAGCTCCCAGAGCGTTTCTGTGTCTAAAGCCTCTATGTCAAGCTCTATTTCATTACCCTCTTGCGCCAACTAATCGTTCCTCTTACGCACGATCTGCAACAACTGTGGCATCTTCTCTGGTGGCATACTTTGCAGCCCTAACCCCAATTTCTGTTTCTCTTCCATGTTTATGTCACTCTTGTTTGGATCCTTGGCTCTGGGCTTGGGCAACTTCGGCACAGTTCCTCGTGTCGCTGTTGATGACGGTTTGATCTGTTCTGGTTCTGCAGCCTTCATTGGCGATGGCATCCGCATAGGCGGCTGAACAACAGGTGGGATGATCGGTTTAGATGCAATCGAGTGATTTTGCTTGTTTAAAACAGGAGCAATCGGGTCACTAAATTTCGGCTTCTTGTATCTCTCAGGCATCTGTATATCGTCCCACGAACTTCAATCAAATTCATATACAGCAGAAAACTCATTCACACGCTGATTAGTAGGCAATTTCGCCTGAATCAGTCTAAAAAGCATCTCGAAATAGAACAGCAGCTGATGAGCCATTCCATGAACCTCATCCATCTTGGGGTTATAAAGCATCGCATTCTCAAACACCAACCGAACATCGGGAGGCAAAATCAAGTGGACTAGAATACATATTCTTGGACAAATCCAACTTAACCAAACCCAAGTCCAGTAGTATAGGTTTATCTGTAAAAGTCGACTTATTTTCCGAGTGCCAACCCCACCCATATTCTTCATTCTGGTGTCTCTCAGCAGTGCCAAAAGCTGCATAAACTCCACCCATGCCTCCCCGGTTGTCGGCTTGTTCTTCCATTTGCAATCCCACATAGTCAAATTTTTTGTAGTTGTCCGCCACCCAAGACCCTTTGTTTGCTGCCATTCTGTACATAATTGGATAGTTATGCATAAGATTCAATACCACTTGAGGAAGACGACTCGCCACTGCTTGAACTGCTCGATCCGCTAAAGCTGCTGCTTGCATTCTCATTTCCATGACCTGCAGCTTAACCCTGTCCACCACCATCATCTTTCTCAATCTCCACATGTGGGAAGCTGCTTTCCAGCATCTCATCGCCAATATCAACTCCCCTATTTTTTTGTAGTTGTCCGCCACCCAAGACCCTTTGTTTGCTGCCATTCTATACATAATTGGATAGTTATCCATAAGGCACTTGTTCATAATCCATAAATCAACGACATATTCTAATTTTCAACATAATGCACATGTGCATATAATTTAATACAATATCATTTGCAATCAACATAATGCACATGTGCATATAATTTAATACAACATCATTTACAGTAAATATAATGCACATGTGCATATCATTTAATACAATATCATTTACAAAGTATATACATCATTTACAGTCAACATAATACCTTTTAGTCACAAATCGAATGAATTGCAACTCTTGATGTTCTGTATTTATAGGTGTATTGTGTCTGTCAACTGTATTATCGGAAGATGGACCAACAATGTCACCAACAATGTCTGCATCAGATGTATGAGAAGGAAGGATTATCAGAAAATGTATGAGGAAGAACATCAGATGTAAATGCTGATGTAGAGGATGATGTAAACACCGTTTCCGGCTGCCACCGCTGTGAAATCCGGTGTGTTACGTGATTGCCGTCGTAAACACCGTGCCAACTGCATCCACCGTGAAATACATGAACACCGACTATATATATGCGGTGAAAACCACCGTGTACGACTCTCCGCCACCGTGAAACCGCCGTGAATGCCTCTCAGCCGATTGTGGAGACTATGAACTATTGAGCTGCTGAAACCCTAAAATGGAGACAACAGTGACATAAGGAAAAAAAGAACGCGTGTATTTTTGTATAAAGAATATAATTACAAAAATGCCATGTGTTCACACTGGTTCTCGCGGTTCTCGCAATAAGAGGTGGTTCTCGCATGATCTTCTCCCTATATATATATATATATATATATATATATATATATATATATATATATATATATATATATATATATATATATATATATAGGGGACCGCTAAAATGAAAACCACCTCCAGTTGTAAGAACCGCGAGAACCAGTTCCTAGCCATTAGATCTTCAAGATCAATGGATGAGATTAAAAGTAACTAAAAATAATATTAAATACTTTTTGTCTTATTATGTTTTTAATATTTTAATCAAAAAGGGTAATTTAGTAAAATGACTCTATTTTGTCCTTTTCTCTTTATTGTTTTTTCTTAGTTTTTTGTATTATTATATTAGTTTTTATTTTTTAAACATAATTTTTTATTTTGAAAGCATTTTTAAATTTAGATTTTTTAAAAGATTTTTTTTTATACTTTTTACATTTTCCGTTTTGCGTTAAACTTTTTACAATTTACGTTTTTACGTTAACGTTTTTACGTTTTACGCGCCGGTTTTTGCACGCCGGGCTTTTTCAATCATCGTTTTTACATTTTGCGTTTTACGTAAAACTTTTTACGTTTTACTAAAAAAAATTTACGTTTTACCTAAAACTTTTTACGTTTTACGTTAAACTTTTTACGTTTTTAGTTTTTACGTTTTTACGTTTTACGTTAAAAAGTTTACGTTTTACGTTAAAAGGTTTACGTTTTAAGTTAAAAAGTTTACGGTTTAACTTTTTTTTTTTACAAAAACTTTTTTACGCAAAAACGAACGCACTCAGAAATCGTACACTCGGGAGGTGTCTCAGATATATCGTTATCATCATCGACTAGGGGGAAAAATAAAAAAACAACAACATCAAAACAAAGTGTTTCTCGAAAAAAAACGGGGTTTGCCTCAGATTATCCGATAATCAAAAGGCTGCAATGTAACACCCCGTGTTTTCGAATGTCAAAGTCCAAGTCAGCTTTGACTTTCTTTGACTGTAGATAGTCGATTTTTTTTTTTGTGTTTCAGATGTATTATGTGGAGTAAGTGTTGTAATCAGCAAGAACCGAAGTAATCGAACGTGTTTCAATGCAAACCGATCTACGACTGTGAATGATAGGAAGTAACAATGCGATAAAGTTAACCAATCAGTAATCAAAACGATCTAACAATCAATCAAACTCGAGACTCGAATTATTGAATTGTGTTATTGAAATACGTGTGTGTGTGCCTTATGTGTTGCTTGTGCGTGCTTACTTTATGTTTGGTGTGGTATTCAAGCAAATCAATCGAAAATCGAATCGAAACTCGAAAGGCAATCAAACTCAAATCGAAACCGACATCGAAACGTGACTTAACGAAGATTGTATGTTAGATATAGTGGTTGGGATTAAAAGTAATTTGACTAGGAACTCTATCGAAATCATAACATCATACGTCGGAATCGAAACGTCGAAAATCGTCGCAAAATACTCGAAGTGCGCAGCGGATCGAACAGGAAACATCCTGATCGAACAGGCCAGCCGATCGGCTAAGCACCTTGCCAGCCGATCGAGCTACCCACTCGATCGGAGTTCCCAGCCGATCGGCTGCCACTTTCCTCTTTTGGAAGCCTATAAATAGGGCTGTCATTGTTATACTTTCCATTTTTGGAAAGCTCTGACCGAACCAGCTATCTTCTTCACCTTTTTCTCAGATTTCTCTCAATCCCGGTAAGTTTTCACTCTAATTCTTGTACGATCTTGATCATTACTTGATTCTACACCTTTCTATCTTTCAAAACTTGGATTCTAACTGTGAAATCACCAAGATCTAAGTGTTCTTGGGTGATGTCATCATGGTGTTCTTGAAGAACATCATGTTTTGGCCTCATCCCACTATGATTAGCTTAAATCTAACCGATTTCCACATAAACAAGCTAAGATCCATCATGGATCTAAACATTTTCATAATGTAAAGGATTGAAAGAAGGATTTCCAACTTTCTTTCAACTCTTTTACACTCAATGCTTTCAAACCGGTAGAAACGGAGCTTGAACCGGCTAACCAATCATTCAAATGGTTTAGAAGGTTCAAGATTCGGGTTCTATGAACAAGGTTCACCGATACCGGTTAAACTCGAAACCGACGTTCCAAACCGTTCAACCGGCCGGACTTGGGTGATTCCTGTTCGAGCCAAGGGAACAGGTGGGAACGAAGGTTATCATAGTTCAACACGTTGTCAAGACACCTTGAAAGAATGACAAAGAAACAAACAACAAAGTGTTAGACGGAGAGCCAACCAGGTCAGAAACGCTGGCCGAACGGCTAGGCTGTTCGAACAGCCCAGCCGATCGGACATGCCAGCCGATCGACCGGGCCAGCCGATCGGCTAGCACATGGTCATACTTTTCCAAACTTTTGAAGTATAGTATTGACGAAGTAATGTTCGAACGAATAGGTCACCCGATTGGTAAATATTACTGTTCGGATCATGAGATACTATGGTTCAACACTTAATCGTTTTCACAACTTGTTCGTAGTAGAGAATGCCAGCCGATCGAACAGACTATTCGATCGAGTGACATTCAGTTGAGGGCTAACTTTGAAGCTCCTAGCCGATCGAGTGAGCTAGCCGATCGAGCGAGCTAGCCGATCGAACGAACCGTTCGATCGAACGACTTGAAAAGGTAGGAACACTTCAGTGTTCTCAAATACTGCAACAAAAACTTCAAAAGTTCAAATCCTCTAACACAAACACACTAGTGGAAGAAACAATCCACTCGAATGGTTCAGGCGATCGAGCCAACCGGCCGATCGAACAGGACTGTCCAATCGGATATACCAGCCGATCGAACAGGCCGTCCGATCGAACCTGTCGTTCGATCGACCAGCCCATTCGATCCATCCATACTTGTTTACTTTTCCGCGTTACTCATCGTTATGCTATCGAACTATTCAGGCTAATCTTACTCTCAGCGCTCCCTTCAATCCACAATCAATCACTGTGAGTATACTCGATCCCTTTTTGCTTTTAGCACTTTTGGGTGTTACATACGTTACCTATCAAATCACAATCAAACACAAACTATTTGAACGCTAACCAACTTGCATGTGCTATTTGACTAAATGAATGGTGTTTATTATGTTTACACGTGGAGTGCTATCTACCTGCCTTAGCAACATAGTACTATAGTTTGGACTCAGCACCCGTTCATACGGGGGTTTTTAAGGACAAATACTTGCATGGATTACGGTGGTAATCATGTATTGCGAACCGTCTCGGACGGTCAACCCGCAGTCGTTGGTACCGATGGTCCCATGTCGATAATTAACATGCATCGTTTTCCTCTGTGTACGTGCCGGGTTATGCGTAAACTATTCGAACTCTATATGCTACTATCAAACTTGTGTGCTCACCTTTACATTTTTTTATGTATTGACTTTATTTTAACGTATGTGACAGGTAATTAGGATGCTTACTTGCTAGGAAAGCGAGGCAATAATAAAGCTTTAGAGCCCATCTAGCAGTTGTAGGTCGTAGCCTACCTAGGGGTCTCTAGAAGTGAATAAACTATAGCCATGGAGCCGTTGGAGTTGTTCGATCAAGCATCTATGGCATTAGTTGTCTGTAGATCTTGTCCGGACGAGTCTTAATGACTCTGGGCCATACTTTTAAACATTTGGTTTGTAATAAATTAAATCTGAGTTGTCGAAACAGTACTATTTGTTTAGTAGTATTCTATGATAACTTGTTTATTTATTTGGGATACGGTATGGGACGTATCACTTAACTGAATTTGTAATAATAGTTGTTGTGGAAACTTCTGGACAATCTGTTTCGCTCAGTGCCGCGCCCCGATGATTCCGCCATCGGCTGGGGTGTGACATGCAAAAATGGGGTTGCAGGTTCAAAAAACCTACCCTCCGCCGTCCTTGCCGCGCCATCGTCATCTAAATGTACGTTTTTTTTTCTTTCATCATCGCCACCCAAAAATCGACCATATCATAACCCACAGATTCAAAAGAACACAAATCAAAATCCACTACATACCAAATCAAAACAGAGATCAAAATAACACATATCAAAACCCCCAGCATAGCAAAAACCCAACAGATTCAAGACACACAAAAATAAAAAACCCAACATTCCAAAATACCATCGGTATCATCATCATCATCATTCAAGAACACAGGCCAAAGAATCACCAGAAAATCAACTAAACCCAGAATAATCAAGAACACATGCCAAAAAATACCAGAGAAATCAAGAGCACAGGCACCAACTGTCGGGAGGAGACCAGGACCTCCGCCGCTCACGGCGGCGCTGCCGTCGGCCCGTTCAGAGCCAGTGGCGGTGACGGTGGGGGTGGCAGCTTGAGAAACCCACTTTATGCACCACAAAACCCACCATTTCTACCATCTTCTTTATCTTTTCTCCGGTTACCATAACTCTCCGACAACCTGCACCGTCTCCCCACCAACCACCTGCTCACCACCTTCAAGGCCTCTATGAAAACCGGCTTCGATAGTCACAAAAACCCAGGCCTCCACTCTCTAATCTTCCATCAAAGCTATATAACCAGCCAATAAATCCCATCAGACACCATTAAACGGTGATGTGATACAAACAAAAGGATTTATAATAGCCATAAACGAAAATCAGAGGAGAGATTGCCATGTTTAACGAGTTTTAAAGAAAGAAACCTCAGATCTAGGTTAGAGAAGGGGTGACGACCATAGGAAGAGGTAGAGAAAGTTTCTCTCACACCTTAAATGTGTGTAGCAAAAAATGGACAAATGATTTTCCTTTCAAATGAGGAGAGAGACACAAAATAAAAGAAAACAAAAATGATCTGACATTTTAAAAGCTGGTGGCATTAAATGTTGAGAGAGGAGAGATTTGACATTTGGGGTAAATGACTAAACTACCCTTTTGGTTGGCAAAATATGATTGGCGGAGAGTGGTTCTCATGGTTCTTACAACTGGGGGTGGTTTTCATTTTAGCGGCTCCCGATATATATATATATATATATATATATATATATATATATATATATATATATATATATATATAGGAGAAGGATCCGTTAGGAACCGCCTTTTATTGCGAGAACCGCGAGAACCAATGTGAACACAACCAAAAATACCTAAAAAAATCTAAAGAACACCCAATTTTTTTTTTTTTGCTATTATTTTTGGAAAAATCGCTATATTTCGTCAATAAAAAAAATTCAAAAAAAAAAAAATCGAGTAACAGTTATCCATGCACATGTGCATATGCATCATTTCTTTGACAAATTCCGTAATTCATTACAAATATTAGACAATTTCACTTTCATTTATACTAGCATATGTAATACCTTACTTTTTACATTACCAATATTAGAAATGCACATGTGCATCTATATGTTTTGGTACACTACTTTAAATACACTTTCTCTTTCATCTATTATACCATCCATAATACACAAACATTACCTCCTACCATCCATAATACAATACCATTACCAATATTTTCACTTTATTACATGTATATCAACACCATTTATACCATCCAATCAATATATTACATCATAAAGTGACAACTATAACCAAACATCAACCACTAGATATAACTAACCAAAAAACATGTATATGGGCCTACTTCTCCATTTAAAATCATAATTTTTTTGTACCAAAACACGTTATATCATGGTAATACATAATGATGCACATGTGCATTTTGAATATTGGTAATGTAAAAAGTAATGTATTACGAATGGTATTGTAAATTAAAGTGCAATTGTCTATTAGTGATAATGTATTATGGAATTTGTCGAACTAATGCTACATATGCACATGTGCATGGATAACTGTTACTCGAAAAAAAAAGTTTTTTTTTTTTTTTTTTTTTTTTTTTTTTTTTTTTTTGTAACGAAATATAGCGATTTTAGAAAAAAAATATATTAAAAAAAATTTTGATTGCTTTTTTGATTTTTTTTTTTTAGATTTTATTTTGTGTTCACATTGGTTCTCGCGGTTCTCAAATGAACCTTACCCTATATACATATACAAAAAATCGTCGGGAGAGGATTGCCTATCGAGACAGTGTTGCCGTCTATGACGACGACCAAAGAAACCTATGACGTCAAACATTTTGGTCCGACATGTATTGTGACGATAAGTCGTCGCTATAGGTCTTTTATTTCATGATTATAAATCTTTTTTCTTGTAGTGCTATATCCTTAGTAGACGAGCACCCTGTTCCAAACTATAATCCAGTAATAAGTAGGACGTATATACATGAGATCTGAACAACCACAAACTCAACTTGAAAATATCATAGGAACGTACTAATGCCTTAATGGGTTGAAATAAGTACTACACTACCATGGCACTCATGTCTTAATTAATGGGTTGGCATTGGTTCATAATTCATATACATCAAGAACCAAAAGTTCACCCACACCACTGTCACTAATCCCTAATCATACAAAATTAATAAAGAGTCATTCATAGCATAATTAATCAAATCAACGATACTACAAAATCAAACCTAAAATTGTGACTTATAACACTTACAACGTACCTTTTTCTCCTCCGAGATTTGGGTGTAGATAAAAAACATTAATTAAGAGAACTTGTCAAGTACTCATGCAGTTAAACTTTTACCGGGTGATGATTAGAAACTTTATTACTACATATAAAGACAATTAATTTAGGTTAAAGTTAAATGTACCAAAAAGATAATGAAACAGTTGTCACCTCCCCAGTTGGAATATGGGGGTTGATGTGTGAAGGTCACCTTGGAGTCTTTTGTTTGTTAGATGGGATAATAATAATGATTGTATGCCCCCACTTGTCATCTTTAACCTTTGTCCTCTTCTTACCATCTTTCAAAACCTGTTAGCTTCTTTTTTTCATGTTCCAAATGATCGATCAATTTTACACCTATAATAGCCCGCGGGCTAACACCACTCCATCTGCAGCTAGCTCGTAACTGCTTCCTTCACATGTAAAAAGAAAACAAAAACAAATGAAACAAAAGAAAATTAATGTAGATGAAGAGGAGACAGATATATATATATATATATATATAGTGTTAGTGCATGGTCCATGGAGCCGTATTATGCATGTTGTGGGGTTTCGCTCCCTTGTTGGGGACAGGTACTTTTGAAATGGACATATCTTTTGTTAGATTATAGATATACGTAGGTTAGCTAGGTGTCTCTAAGTTAGAGGCTGTTACAAGTATGGATTTTGTTAAGGGACAACGACCCTCCAATTAGCTCACACGTATACTTTTACTTTTATGTGCAAGACAGGCATGAATCCAGCCAAGTGTACGTACGTAGCTAGCATTTGTAGGATATATAGGTCATGTTTTTAACTAGAACTATGGCAACATCTGATCGAACATACCTCGTCGCTCTCCGGTACAAACCACGTCGTCGTCAAGTGTTATTGACGCCGGCGAGAAGGTTGTAACACCGGCGGAACCATCGTCATCGACCTCTCTGTCTGTATCTCAGCGCTCTCTCTCTCTCTCTCTGACACAGCTTTCTGGCTGGTTCACCTTTTAAACTGATTTGATAAAGAATTTACAAAAGTAGCCCTCTACTGTTCAATACGTTTAGTTTTTAAGATATGTATAATTCAACGTAAGCCAACAGTAAACATTAATTTTGTTATCATCTCACATGCAATAATGCAATGATCTATCCATGTCAAACTTTATATGTAGTACATGCAAAACCACATTCATTTACACCACAGCCGAAATTCGGTTGGTACCAGTTTGGTTCGTTACAGTCACGACACTAGCTATTGTAATCAAAACAGAAAACCTCACGTCGATCGTAAACAACAAAAATGAATATCAATACTAATACTAATGTTATTCAATTTATAAGGGGACCCGGGGTGGAGTACAATTCCCCCATGATAGAAATTTATAACGCGTGGACATCGACAAAACATCGCCGCCACCCACTCCCCATCACGCGTTAAACTTAAAACGCGTTATGTTTTTGACGCGTTGAAGTTTTAAAAATCCGACCGTTTGCATGTGTTTTGAATGTTTTTTAACGTTATGTTTAATAAAAAAAAAACCCTTTAAACACTCTATATATACTTCACAAATTTTATAACATTTCACCCACACCAAAACACAAACACATATCACACATTCTACATATTTCACAAATGGATTTTTCTACGGATTCGACGTTTCCGATGGACAGCGATAGCGAAAGCCAATCGTCTTCCGACAATGAGACGCTTGAATTTTTCGTGTCGGTGTATAACGAACTTGAAGGAAGTTCGAACCGTCCAAAGCATAAAATGGTGGATCGTGATCCTATACATGCCAACGAAGTGTTAATGAAGGATTATTTTGTGGAGAATCCGGTCTACAATGACGAAACGTTTAGAGATCGGTTTCGTTTACCAAAAGAATTATTTTTAAAGATTGTTGGAGACATCGAAGCAACTGAAGAACGGTTTCAAGAAGGTTACGACGCGAGGGGCAAACCAAGTTTCATGCCGATACAAAAATGCACATCCGCCATTCGCCAACTAGCGACAGGTAACCCTCCCGATCAATTTGATGAATACCTAGCTATGTCGGACAGAACTTCACGTGAATGTCTGCAATTTTTTTGTAACGCGGTCATTAAATTGTATGGTAAAGAGTTTTTACGTAAACCGACAAGACACGACATCTCACGTATTTACGTTGCACATGATGCTAGATGGCATTTTCCAGGGATGCTCGATAACATCGATTGTACGCATATCGAGTGGAGAAATTATCCAAGAGAGTTGCGAGGGGCGTATGTTAGGGGTGACGTCAAAAGACCAACCATCATACTTGAAGCGGTGACGTCGAATGATTTATGGGTTTGGCATTCATATTTTGGTGTTCCAGGTTCAAACAACGACATCAATGTTTTGCACATGTCGCCGTTGTTCCAAACTGTAACCGATGGTACCGCACCCTTCTGTCCATTCTATGTAACGGACGATATTACAGACGAGGCTTTCTTCTTGTGGATGGTATCTACCCATCATGTAACACCTCGAAATTTTGTGTCCAATAATGTGTTGACACGTGTCATGAGTTTACACGTGGTATTAAATACTAAATAAAGGACTAAAGTTGACAAACCTTGAAAGTATGTAAATTCGAGGGTTAAAAATGTCAACGAGTGGTAAAGATAGTGTATAGTAACCCTAAATGATGCTCGTACCTTCGAACGAATAAATCATGGATCGTACGGAGCGAAATGCGGAAGAAAGTGAGAGATTACAAACTACAGGGATCAAATGTGTCAACATGTTTAATTTATACCTCTGAGTGACCCTTTAACGAACCCGAGACTTTGTAACAGTACAATACGCTCACTAGAATATACGATATAAATTTCGCGAAGTTCCGTTTTAAAACGAGAAAGTTATGATCAAATTCGTATGTGAGGGGTTAAAAGCGTCAACACTAAAAGTTAAGGCTTTTCGGATAGTAATTAAACTAACCGGGGACTTAACAATGCGGTTAAAAGTCACGAGGCCCTTAATTGTAAATAATCGAGGGCCAAATCGCAAAGTTACCCCTTCGAAACCGAAAGGTCAGGTTAATGATTACAAAAGATATGAAAATCTTGGAAATCAAGCCTAATGCGGGCCGCGTGAAGGATATGAGTGATTTAATGCGGGCCGCGCGCCACCTACAGATTTGTTTTCTGACTTAAGGATCCAGGCGGCCCGCGTCTGTGTTGCTTGAATCCTAATGCGGGCCGAGTGACAGTCCCAGATGCAGAAAGTTTGGACAGATTCAATGTTTGAGCTTGTAAACGATCATTGATGCATTAATTGAAGCATGGGCGCCCTCTACATGTCCCCTAGCACCCAGGGACACCTGCTGAACATCCATGAACCATTGTAGGTTGAGTTGTAATGATCTTGAGCTAAATTTTTCACTATAAAAGGCAAGGTAGTGTTCCATTGTTCAACACACCTCAAACCTGCCATCTTGATCATTTCTGAAGCTCTCAAGCATTCTTCTAACATCACTAGTCGTGCACCAAGCTTCTGTAAGTATGCCAACCCTTTTGTGGCTTAGTTTTTGCTTAGTTTAGCTTAAAAGTCAATCCATCGTAATTAACGATTGACTTTACGATAAATCACAAATGGTCCAGTGGTTTGTCGAATCAAAGATAGTTATATGTTGGTAATCATGTGGGCTTTAAACCCCTAAAAGGGCACCCTCTGATTCCCACTCTAACTAGTCCGAATGTCGAGTCAAACGTGCTTAGAAAAAGTCAACAGAAATGCTATTTTGCGATTTCATGCATAACCAGTAATATAGATGGTGTGTAACCTGTTTTAACACTCATAAAACATGATAATAAGTATATTAACTAGTCTAAGCTTGTTTGATCCGACCATTTACTGTTTTGACCCGGTTCGGAGCCGAAAGTCGCAAAACTTTGACTTTTGCTTTCACTTCAGTTCTGACCTGTCAAAGTATGATTTAGATATGCCTTAGGACTCTCTTAGGACCAGGTTACATGATGGTATAACCCTCTGTGACCGGTTCGTTGTTTGTCCGAGTCTTTTACACCTTTCCGTTAAATGCTTAAAAGTTGACCGTAACGCCCTTTTCAATTTAAAACGAGAATTTCGGACATGTGAAAGGACCATAACCTTAGTTACTGATTTCTAAACATGTCCCTAAATTTTCACGTCAATCCGAGGTCCAGAATAGGAGTTATGCTAAATAGCGCAAATTACGGAAACTTTAGTAATTAAATAGCGCAATTAGCATAACGCCTATCTAAACCCAGATTTCGACATCAAACCTTTTACACACTGATGTAAAATAATATTTTGGGATTTTTAAAGATTTTTAATTATTTTTAACCTGCTCATAACCTGCGGTTATGACAACGGTTCGGTAAATACCGAATATACCCTTTTCAGACATAACTTGAGTTCTACGAGGTCTTTTGACCCGATTTCAGTTGCTACTGATTTTAAATAATAAATAAAGTATTTTGGACTTTATAAACTGTTCGGGAAACTCAGATTTCCTGTAGAACCCAGAAACCTCTTTATTAATCTTTAAAAAGACCGAAATACCCCTACGGGGCATAAAATGAATTTAAACTCATTACGGGCATTATGGAAGGTATCCTACGGATACCACAACCTCTTTAAAGCATATTTACTTAAGAAATCAGTGTAGGACTCTTACGGTTACCCGTTGCGCCTTTTTGCGCGCACGGTTCGGCTTATGTAACTAGTTTACATAAACTAGCCGAAACGGGTCAAACCATATTGTTTTGACCCCAAAATCCAGAGTGTGGTCATTATACCCATATAAAACAAGTCTTCGAACTTGTCAGGTCTAAATCACATTCCATTCCCGGTTTTCGCCTTTCACGCGATTAAACCGTAACTATCCTTTGAAACTGACCGGTCTAAGCTACGGCTAAATTAAAGACCCGTTAGGATTCTAATAGGTTATTTTAAACCTTTGTTCCAGAATAGGAGACCAGTAAAAGCTATTTGCAATTTATTCGATTAAGGATTTATACTTGCAAAGGTAAATACTTTTAACTTATTTTCCGTTATACGGGCTTGGGTTACGGTATATAGCATACCGCTTGATCGGGCATCAAATTATCCACCGTTGAGTGGGTAATTGAATAAATTTGATCGGCTCGTTTAAACAGTCTTGTTACTTAAAGCCTTTAGGGGGTTAATGACCATGTCCCGGATATCCCTGGCAGCATTTTACGAAATGGCCACGACCTAAGCGCGGAGTGTAGGCGTACACTTGGCAGTGCATAAATAGTTGATGTGGTGTGTCTATTGATTTTTAACCCGGACAAGATCCGGGCTACTGAACACATAAGGAACATGTAATCCGTTCACAAGATTATAAATTTAAGTAATTCTCCCAAGTTATAAAAGAGTTTGTGCCTTGTGCATTCAAATCAATTTTAATAAACATTTTTACAAAAGTGTCGGTTGAATGTATTTACCAGTGTAAACTTACGTATTTTTCCAAAAAGATTAAATGCAGGTACTAAGCGTAATTGGCTGGCTATTTCTCCTTAGCATCAATAAAGAGTCTCGCAAGCTTAAGATGCCTACGTCTGTTGAACAATTATTTTTATCTTATTATTGATCCCCTGTGGATTTTATTTCAACAATGGTGATACTTTGATATTACAATCAATGTTGAAATATATTTATCTTTATGCTTCCGCTGTGCATTCATATAATTGTGTGGTTTGACTATATTGTTGCCAACTACGTCACGGTAATCCCCCACCGGGCCCACCGGTGAGACACGTGGAAATCGGGGTGTGACAGGTTGGTATCAGAGCCAACATTGAGTGAATTAAACACTATCCTTAAGTGTTTAATCTCAATGACACAATTGCACATACTTGAGTCTAGACAAGAACATAGGACAAATTCGAAATTTTATTCCAGTTTTGTCGTTTATTGTTTATTGTGATTTAAAGTTTTGAAAGCAGGAAATATGCCACCAGCAATTAGAAGAGGAAGAAGAGGAAGAGGCAAAGGGCCGATCACTCACAATGATCACGAGGCCGGACCTTCGAACATGCGAGCTCCTTCCAGTACAAGAAGTGAGGAACCACAGAGACGAAGAAGGAACCACTTCGAACCTGCAAGACATTCCACCTCGCACAGTTCGACACCTTCATACCGTCATTCTTTTGGTCCAAACTCAGAAAATGAACCTAATAACCCTCAACCATCCTTTATACCTCTCCAGCGATCTGCTTCGCACCGTTCTTATGGCGATCCTTCTCCTTTCTTCGTAGGACAGTTCAACCCGGCTGATTATGTCCAAGAGCCAATAGGGTATAACCCTTTAGGACCAGAGGATCACTTTTCTGAAGATAATGCAGTGGATATGGATGAGGATACAGATCCCGTCGAGCCTGCAAGGGGTACTCCCAATCATCCAATCGAGATCTCTGATGGGTCATCCTTCCATGGAACACCCTATCAAGGTCCCGACAGCTAGCAGGCGAGGTTTGACCAATGTAATTGGTACTTTACACCATCTCATCATTTCTCGCCTCATGACCAACAGCAACAACAGGATCCTTCTGAGGATTCGCGGTTTGTGGCAGTTACGCCACCGCCTCCACCGCCACCAGTTCAACCAGTAATTCCAGATCCGCCAAGGCGTAGAAGATCAGGCGCGCGGATGTCCACCCGAGGAGGGGAATTCCATTTCAGCACCCCTCGCCACTCGAGTGCGGGTCACTTTCCGTCAGTGCCTGAGGAACCATAATTAGGGGAACCTTCGAGTCACCCTGCAGAGGTGAATTCTGCACCAGTTGCACCACCTCCGCCACCTTTCGGCTATGATAACCCTATACCAGCATATGGCGGTTCCACCGCATACAATCCGTTTGAGCAGCCGACTCACACGCATTACAACTATAACTATGATGCCGATCCATACGTGGTAGCGGCTAATTACAATGCCCTCCACGGAACCTCTTGGAGACCTGATTACTCAGCTCATGGGTATCCAATACCTCCTAAACCTCCGGTTCAGCAACCGTCGCAGCAGGCACGTTTTTCTCCACCGGAGCAAGAAGAAATCCTACACCGTTTAAACCGTGTGGAACGAGACTTCGAACAAGAACGTAAGAGTAATCGTGGATTCCTCAAGGGCCTAGCAAACCTACTAAAAGGGAGGAAGAAACGAGATCATTAGTCTCCTTATTTATTATTGTATTTACTATTGCAATCAAGTCCCTGCGTGGACAATTGTATTTTAGTCCCTGCGTGGACAATTGCATTTCAGTCCCTGCGTGGACTTATCTTTTTAGTCCCTGTGCGGACACCTATCTATGTATTTGGTCTCTGCGTGGACTTGTTTTCCGTAAGCCTCTGCGTAGGTATTTGAGTATTTAAAAAGTCCCGTTTAGGGCAGTGTGTAACCATTATCATGATTAATGAAATATATGTTATAAATTTCATTTTGATATTATATAGGAAATAAATCATTCTTTTTAATTAATCTGCCTAAATAAAGAATCTTAAGAGTGAAACCTAGCCAGGTGTCATTATAAGACCCGACCAAGATGGTAAGACCTGATTAAAAGATTCAGATTTCCTGTTAACCTCTGTAAACATGTTAACGTTCTTGGCAGATGTGATTCGTTAAAAATCGCACGCGTCATTCCTATATTAGAATCCTTCTAAGGATTCCAAAGCCCAAATTAATGATTTATAAATCATGGGTTAAGTCATCAATGAAGATGATCATTTATTAAACATCCACTAGCGATGTAGTGCCTACGGGCCAAACTTATTAAACATCCATTAGCGATTTATAAATCATGGGTTAAGTCATCAATGAAGTTGATCATTTATTAAACATCCACTAGCGATGTAGTGCCTACGGGCCAAACTTATTAAACATCCATTAGCGATGTAGTGCCTACGGGCCAAACTTATTAAACATCCATTAGAGATGTAGTGCCTACGGGCCATATTTATTGTCATATAAGACAAAAGGCAGTTGTAGCCTATGACTCCCTGTCAGAAAAGGTAAAAGGACTACGGTTCAAACCTTCATGCCTTGATTCTCTGAAATCCCGGCTTATATTATAAAAACGTCCTTGTGACTAGGCTTTTTATGCCACTAACAATATTGTTTGTAATTAGGATAAGTTATGTTCAAATCCTAAATAAAAGTGAGTAACAAATTAACCAGATATGGTCTCTATTACCATGGTTAATGAATTGCCATAAAAGACAATTCCATAATAAACTCCTAAATAAAACTTTGTCATTATCTTTTGTAGCAGATTCAAGTTACAATGGCTGATCCTAATGAAGTGAATAGTCATTCGAAAGAAGATGAAAATGATAACGCCCAGATTCATCTAACGGGCGCGGAGTTGAAAGCTCTTGTAGACGGTGCTGTTAAGGCAGCCTTGGATCGACAGTATGAAGAGTACACCGAGTCCCGGAGCAGAACCATATCTAAACCACACTCAAAGCCAAAAACCCACTCAAAATCTCACAGCAAACCACCCTCTAAGCCAAAAGGGGGCGATGATAAACACTCATCCGATGAAAACAATGTTCGTCCTAAGGAAAAAGTGTTTAATGATGCCTCTCGCGCCAGGGGTTGCACCTACAAGTATTTCGTATCTTGCAAACCCCGAGATTTCACTAGGGAGAAAGGCGCGGTAGATTGTATGACTTGGTTAGATGAGATGGACACCGTGGTGGACATCAGTGGTTGTGCAGAAAGAGACGTGGTAAAGTTTGTTTCGCAATCATTCAAGGGCGAAGCCCTGGCTTGGTGGAGGTCGTTGGTTCAGGCCTCAGGGAAGGCTGTTTTGTACAGCATGACGTGGGAGGAATTCATTTCTCTCATCAAGGAAAATTACTGCCCTCAACATGAGGTTGAAAAGATCGAGTCCGACTTCCTATCGTTGGTTATGACGAACCTTGACTGTCAAGCTTACCTCACGAGCTTCAACACAATGTCCCGGTTGGTTCCGTATCTGGTAACCCCAGAACCAAAGAGAATAGCTCGTTTTATCGGTGGTTTAGCCCCCGAGATAAAGGCAAGTGTAAAGGCCTCTCGGCCAGCGACTTTTAGATCTGTAGCTGTAACACCTCGAAAAATTTCGTCCAATAATGTATTGACACGTGTCATAAGGTTCCGGTATGTAAAAACAAACTTTAGAGGGACTAAAGTTGACAAACGGTGAAAACTATGGAACGTAAGGGTCCAAAGTGTCAACAATGGATAAATAGACTCTATAATAACCCTACATAATGTTTATAACCTTAAACGGATGGATCATGGATCATACGAAGCGGAAATTGCACAAAAGTGAGGAATTACAAACTATAGGGGCTAAAAGTGTCAACATGTTGAATTTATACCTCTGAGTGAACTTTTGGCAGACCCGAAGCTTTGTGATGCTAAAATATACTCACTAGAATATGTGGTAAAAATTTCATAAAGTTTCGTTATCGTATGAGAAAGTTATGGCCAAAACCGTACTTGAGGGGTTAAAAGCGTCAACGTCGAATTTCATGGCTTTTCGGGTGAGCGCAAAGTTATCCGAGGACATTACCATGTTGGTAAATGTCCCAAGGTACTTAAAAACCAGATTTGAGGTTTTACGAGTCAAAATAAATAGCCGAAACCTCGCGTGCAAAGACAGGGACCAAAGCTGCCATTTTTAATCCAAGTTTGGCAGCCCAGGTGCAGCTTTTTGCGAATCAGGGGCTGTTTAGTCCATTTTTTTTGTGGGAAACAGCTGGGATCACCTCCTAAATGCACCAATGGATGGACATGCAAGTATAGGCACCTGTAGACTCCTTTACAACATCTGATTTCCTTTATAAATCAGCTCATTTCTCCATTTTTGAGGCACTTGTGATAGTAACAAGAACACCCACAACTTGCAAGAACTCTCAAGGCTTTCCAGGAGCAATCTGATCGACAAGGCAGCCTCCAAGTGTTTTCTAGGCTTCATTAGGACCTTTGTAAGCATTCATATCATCCTCAAATCCGTTCTAGCATAGATTATTAGTTAAGAGTCAAACCGTTGTTCATAAAGTTTGACTTTTCGATTAAACGAAATTGGCTCTGTCATTTCTCAAATTGAAACCACTTATAAGTTGGTATTTATGTGGAGAACAAACCCTCAAAAGGGTATTCTCTGATTCCCACTCTAAGCATGCTATTTGTCGAGTCAAAGATGTTCTTAAAAAGTCAACAGAAATCGTTTTTGCGAAATATAGCATAAATGGTAATGTAGATGACATGCAATCAGTTTGATCATCAAAAATAACTAATAATAAATATAAGAATGTGTTTTATCATAATCAACTCGACAATCTTTAGTATAAACTCGGATCGGAACCGAAAGTCTTATAAAACGACTTTTTCGTAGACTATCGATTCGGATCCGTGCATGCATGTTTGAGATCTGTATTAGAGTGTATTTTTGACCGTTTTTATTTATGTATAACTTTCTGGAATTTTTACATCTTGAGTCTATGCTTAACCGATTCATATGCGTGTTTCCGATTATGCTTAAAAGTTGACTATTTTGCCCTTTTTGATATAAAACGTGATTTTTGGAAAAGTAAAAGAGTAGAAATCTTTATTATTAATTTATAAACTTGCACCGAAAATTTGAGATCAGTTGGTGGTCCAGATTTTGAGTTATGGCCGATAGCGTAAAACTATATCTTTATGTTAAATAAACGGCGCATTTAGCGTATAACCTATTTCAGTCCACTTTTCGATATAAAACTTTTTACCCACTGATGTTATATAATATTCTGGGATTTTTGAAGATTTTTATTTAATTTTTGGCTGATCGAATCATACGTCGCTAAGTCGATTCGGTTAATGCCGGTTTTGACCGTTTAAGCCATAAAATGAGTTTTATACATTATTTTGACCCCAAACCTTTTTCTACTGATTTTATTTGTTAAATAAATTATTTTGGGCATTCTGGAAATATAAAAATCTCAGCTTTCTTTTAAAAACCCGGATACGGCTCTAAATCGCATTTTTAGCGTTTTTAGCGCATTGTAAGCGTTATACTCATATTAAACATATAAGACTCATACCTACTGATGTATTTAGCATATTTTCATATAATAACAGTAAGTATAAGATTTTGAACTCAGATTTCCAGTTTTGTCGTTTTTAGCCCTTGTGAAATTACTAAAATACCCCTACGGTGCATAGTTTGATTTTAAATGATAAGTTTTGTCTACGGGTCATACCCTACTGTTATAATATGGCAAATTAAGTATATTTACTGTATAAATCAGACCTGTAACTCAGATTACCAAATTGACTCTTTCATAATCTTTTAAATGACCAAAATGCCCTTATGAGGCGTAAATTGAGTTTAAATACATTCGGGGCATAATAGGACATAACTTGCTGATATTATATCATATTTAAAGCATATTATCTCAGAGAACTTGCATATGACTCTTTTGGTTACCCGTAACGCCCTTTTTGCGTTCGGTTCGGTTTACTTAACTAGTTTGCGTAAATTGACCGAAACGGGTCAAACGTTATCATTTTTATCTCAAAATCCAGAATGTATTTAGTATACCCACATTATACAAGTATTCAAACTTGTCGGGTCTAAATCACATTCTATCCGGTCTTTCGCTTAATCATGCGTCTTAACCGTATATTTCTTTAAGACTAACCGGTCTAAGCTTAGGCTTAATTAAAGACCCGTTAGTAGTCTAATTGGTTATTTATACCATCGTTCCAGACTAGAGCTTTCCGGTAAATTGTACCTACGCTTACTTAGGAATACGGCTGAGTTATTATTCTTGCTATTTAAGACAGGAGCTAGCTCAGGTAAATACTTTTAACTTATTTTCCCTTATACGGGCTTGGGATACGGTATTATAAAAATACCGCTTGGTCGGGTGTAGAAACTGTTTAATCGGAGATGATTAAATTGCATAATCCCGTTTTAATCTGTGTTGATTGATAACAAATAACATTGGGGGTTAATGACCGTGTCCTGGATATCCTTGGCTCATTTTAAAAAGTGAATGGCCACGACGTAAGCACAAGGTGTAGGCAAAACACCTCCTGTTGCATATGTATAACGTATACTCACTCGTGAGAGTATCTTCTTGTGAGATTATATTTGTGGTGTGTCGATTAATCTTGCCCGGCTTGTATTGTATAATCACCGGCCCTAAATGTTGGACAACCATGTAAATCGGATACAAGATTTTTATTAATAAAATTGTCCCAAGTATAAAGATTAATTTGCCTCTGTGCATTTTAATCAATGTGTCAAGATGTTTTGTGCCGTTTGCACACGAATCACTTTTCAAACTCTTTTTCCAAAATGAGTCAGTTAATTGTATTTACCAGTGTAAAATGACGTATTTTCCAAAAGGTTGAGTGGCAGGTACTATGCGTAATTGGCTGGGAGCTCGGGGCGTCACTAGGGAATCTTGCAAGTTCTAGATGCCTAAAGCCTATTGAACAGTTTTCTTTTATTGATCCGCCTGTGGATCCTTTACCTTCCGTTGTAATACTTTGACATTACTTATATTCGGAATGTAATATATTTATCTTTTGCTTCCGCTGTGCATTTATATATTGTGTTGTTTGTCTATGATGATGCCAACTACGTCACTATACTCCCCACCGGGCCCACCGGTGACACGTGGAAAATTGGGGTGTGACAGGTTGGTATCAGAGCCAACATTGAGTGAATTAAACACTATCCTAATGTGTTTAATCTCAGTGACACAATTGCACATACTTGAGTCTAGACTTAACATAGGAATACTCCCGATTCTAATATGGAATTTACTGCTTCCGATTATTTTTATATTGAATACGTCGCCAAGCGAAGAAGCCGTAATAGGAGTTCTCCACACCGGAGCCCGAGATGCTGAGTCTCGTACCGCGGCTAAAATGGAACGAACATCCAAGGAGAAAGCATTCAGAAATAAGATGAAGAAGAAACTCCTTTTACTGAAAATCGTTTTCCTTATTAGTCCTTATAAGGACATAATTTATCTTTTAATGCCTACGGGCCAAACTTATTTAAAACATCCATTAGTGATGTAGTGCCTACGGGCCAAACTTATTAAACATCCAATAGTGATGTAGCGCCTACGGGCCATACTAATTGTCATATAAGACAAAAGGCAGTGGTGGTCTAAGACTCCCTGTCAAGAAAAGGTAATGAACTTTGATTCACACCTAATTGCCTCGATCCCAGACGATCATGGCTTATAAATTAAACTTGTCCACGTGACTAAGCCTTTTGTGCTATTACTAAATGCCTCGATCCCAGACGATCATGGCTTATAAATTAAACTTGTCCACGTGACTAAGCCTTTTGTGCTATTACTAAATGCCTCGATCCCAGACGATCATGGCTTATAAATTAAACTTGTCTACGCGACTAGGCCATTTGTGCTATTATTAACTTATAAATTAGGATTTATGATAAAATCCTGAATAAAATAAATATCCTTCCTTCCCTACCAGTAGGCATTTTTAAAAAGAATCTTAAAGGTGAAATCTAGCCTACGCGGCCAAGATGGTGAAACCTACCCAAGGGATTCAGATCCTTGTTAACGCCTAAGAACGTGTTAGCACTCCTGACAAATGTGATTCGATAAATCACAACAATCAAACTTATATTGGATTCTTCCAATTTTCTTATCTAGCCTAGTGATTTAGAAATCATGGCTTCTGTCATCCTATAAGATGATCACATTATAAACATCCGATAGTGATGAAGTGCCTCCGGGCTAAACTTGTTGTCCGATAAGACAACGACAGTGGTGGTCTTGACCTCCTGTCTAAAAGTGTTGGACCAGGTCCAAGCATAATAGTCGGTAGGATCCATACGATCTCGACTATTAACATCTGAGAAGATGATCATATTATAACCATCCCTCAGAAGGGGAACGCCCACGGGCTATGCCTATTGTCCTAAAGGACAAAAGACAGTTGAAGTCTACAACTCCCTGTCAAGAGAAGGTAATGAACGTGATTCGAACCTTAAATGCCTCGATTCTCTGAAATCATGGCTTACCAAAATTTAGAACTGTCCTTGTGACTAGGCCTTATGCGCCACTTTAATATCCTTAATGTTTTATAACTAGGATAAATTATAATGGAAAATACTAATTAAATATAACTAACAAGTTAACCAATATGGTTTATATTACCATGGTTGATAAATCGTCAAAGATGATGATTCCATGATAATCTCTGAATAAATCATTGTTAATAATTATGTAGCAATCAAGCTACATGGCTGGATTAGATGAAGTTAACAGTCGTTTGAAGGAGAGCAATGATACTACCGGAATTAGTGTAACTGGAGCAGAACTGCAGGCAATAATAGATTATGCTGTTACTCGAGCTCTTGATCGACAGTATGATGAATCAAATGATACCCACTCCAAGACTCTATCTATGGCTCGTAGTGAGCCCCCTCCTAAAACATATGAGTCAAGGGAGGACGATGTCCATAACTTGTCAAATCAAAGGAGTATTCCGTCTAGACAAGTTGTGTTTCATCAAGAGGCACCAGTTAAGACCTGTTCATATAAATATTTTATCTCCTGCAAGCCCAGAGACTTTACAGGAGAAAATGGGGCCATCGATTGCATGACATGGCTCGATGAGATGGACGCTGTTGTTGACATCAGCGGTTGTGCGGAGCAAGATGTTGTGAAGTTTGTTTCACAATCATTTAAAGGAGAAGCGTTGGCATGGTGGAGATCATTGCTCCAAGCCACGGGGAAAGTTCTACTCTACAACTTATCTTGGGGTCAATTTGTTGCTTTAGTCAAGGAAAACTATTGCCCTCAGCATGAAGTAGAAAAGATAGAATCGGACTTCTTGACTTTGGTCATGGAGAATTTGAATTGTCCGGCATATGTGACAAGTTTCAACACTATGTCCCGCCTAGTTCCTTATCTAGTCACCCCTGAACCTAAACGCATAGCGCGTTTCATTGGAGGCCTAGCACCAGAGATAAAAGGGAATGTTAAAGCATCTAGGCCAACCACATATAGGTCCGCGGTGGACTTATCCTTATCTCTCACCTTAGATGCAATCAGAATTAACTCTGTTAAGGCTTCTGGCGAGAGAAGAAGAGAAAGAGAGGAGGAAAACTCTCTTCAAACTAACAAGAAGAAGAAGGGAAGCTCGGAGCGTGGGAAAGATTCCGAGTTTAGGAAGAACTCGAGTCAGTCTGATAACAGACCCAAATGCAATAACTGCAAAAAGCAGCATTCTGGAAAATGTACAATAGACCCACGCGCTAAATTGTGTGGAATTTGCAAGACCAAAGGCCACAAAACCTTATATTGCAAGGGGTTAAAGAACGCCACATGCTACAACTGTAACGAGGAGGGGCACATCAAAACCAAATGCCCAAAGCTTATAAAGAAGCCTGAGAGGCCAGGAAAACAAATGCATGAGTCTTCCGGATGAATGCCAGGAAGGATAACTATATAGCAGGTACTTTTCCTTATCAAGCAGTTTATGCAGAAATTTAATTGATACTGACACATGTGATTCAATAATGAACGATCACTGTTGAGAACTGTTGTATCCGTCTTAGTAGGACTTCGGTCATTTTATACGAAGTAGAAATTGGCCGAGGATACTTTAGAAAATGCTCCAACAAACCTTAGATGGATATTTTATATCTAAATAGGAATCACTCTTTTCTGATATTCCTATGGCAAGCTTTCAAGCTACCTAAATTCTTTAATATAATAAAGACAGATATGACGTTTTGATTCTCTGTCAGAAAAGTAATGGACTAGGTCCAAATCTTTAATGCCATTGATGGTCTTTTGCGACCTAGGCTAAGTAATATTAATATATTTTAAACAACGTTCATTAATAATGTTAGTGCTATAATAGCCTGTATAGGTGATTGACACCATGGTTTGTATATATTAAGGCCATCAGGGTGAAAAATAGCAGTTGTTGGATTTCAACTAAGAAATTGTTTTATTGGTATTAGGAACCAATATCGAGTATGGCAAACTCGGGTAAGATAACAGTCAATCGCGCCATTGATGACGCGACGCATGCTAATGATGCTGAAATTGTAAACCTTAGAATTTCCAAAGATGTTCTTCAAAATATGATAGACGCAGCCGTTGGAAAAGCTATGAAGAAGGCTGTGAAAAAGTTAAAGGAGCCCCATGCTGCTCGGTCCAAGTTTTATCTAGGACCACATTTCCTTGCTCTTAAGGAGGATCTCATTCATGCCTCGGATGCAAAGGATGAACTAAAAAGGAAAAGGGAGGTAGATAACTCCCAGAGTTCTAAGAAAAAGAACAAACAAAAGTCTGACAAGAAACCAGTATGTGAGACCTGCAAGAAGCGCCATCATGGGAAATGCAGGTTCGAACCAAGATCCAAATCACAGCCCAGGGCTTGTGGGATCTGCAAGTCTAAGGGACATAAAACATTGGACTGTAAGGACATGAAGAATGCAGTTTGTTTTGGCTGTAATGAGAAAGGCCACATCAAGACTACGTGCCCTAAATATGTCAAAGGAAATACGGCGGAGGAAGTAAAGCCAAAAATTGAAAGCGCCTAAAATGCCTAAGCTGGCCCATAAATAATGACATCAGGTACAATTCCTTGTCGTTTTATCAGTAATTTAAATGCTAAGAGTTTTATTTTGGTTCGGATACCAGTAAATCCTTCGTAAACTATAAGTATATCAAATTTTTTAAAACTCTTCATAAGGACTATATATATATATATATTAAGTGTAAGGTAAAACTTACAAGTAGAAAATTTACCAGGACTATTTTTCCGTTCCTGTAAGGAATCGATAAGTCGCAAAAATGGTAGAACCGGCCGTCCCCGGAATCGAATCTGGGTCTAGGCCGCACCCTTCCGCGCGCATAGCCAACCGAGCTAGGCACCTAGTTTGTGAAAACTTCCATTTTGATTAAATATAAGCACTTGTATAATAATAAACCTTCATAAACCATAAGCCTAGTAAACTTTTATATTAGCCACAAGGTATAAATTACCAAGGAAACCTTAGTAACCGATTCTTCTAGTATCAGCAAGGGATCCTTCCGAAAGATCTAAGAGTACTCTTTCTTCGCATAGAATACGACAACATATGTTATTTAATTATTTTTTTTTCTATTTTTTTTCTTTCTCTTCTCAATGTTTTATATCGCCTGCGAATACCAAACTATGTTTGATAAAAGTACCATATGAGGATTGGCGTATTTTAGCGTGTCCCATGGATTATTTCCATGCCTGATCAGTATGGAGGTTTAATACATGGAACCCCTAAGATATCCCAATGATCGTATTGTACTAAAGTCGACTAGTAGTATTCAAAGAAGATATCCAAAATAAAAATGTCCTTATAAGTATCTCTACTTAGGGCATCTTTGCAAAGGCAAAGGGAATGTGTCATTTATCTGACACCGACAGCGATAGATTAGCCAAAGCCTGAGAATACGGAAATCTCTGACATCTTTATGTGTCATAATTAGCTTCTTTATAAGAATTACCATGTTCACCTCTTGAGAGGCAAGTAGAGTTAAGATCTATATCCCATTTCGGGTTATTCTATTATGAAACCTTCAAGGTAGCTAGTACCATCATTGGAAGAATCGAAACCCCGATTAAGTAAGTTTTAAAATAAAGGATTCATATAGCCTAACTCGATATCCTGGAGAAATCGGTATTGTTAATTAAGAAAGACGGTTCATTCTGCTTATGCATTGAATACCACAACCCAAACTAGGCAACAATTAAGAATTTCCATCAGCTGCCCAGGATCGTCGATTGCTCGACTAACTGTGAGAATTAACTATCCCTTAAGATTAGTTTTAAGTAATGGTTGGAATAACCATTTCACATTTAGATAAGCATTTCTATAATAGTTGATGTATAAGTATCAAGACTACTCCTTTGGGGACCTTGCTTAGATGGAATGTTGATTATCTATTGTTAAATAGAAGATTGGTAAGTCCAATCATCCGGTCTGATAGTTGCCTTGGAAACAACGAATAAGATCAGGCAAATCCATGATCATCTGTAAGATTGCCGGTTTTGGCAGAAAAATCTAAGAGTTATGAAAATAGCACCCTCCTAAGTCCTTGTTAAGAAATAAGGTTCATCAAAGACATAACTCTGGAAGGGTGTGCCAAATTAATAAGTATCAGGCTAGTTAAGCTCTGATTATATATAAAAATCATTCAAAGGAATCGAATGTATCATAGATCATATAACTTATGAGCTAAAAGCCTATTTAAGGAGCTTGGTGGAGCTCGCAATGTATTGCACCCTAAGGATTAAGGGATATGCTTCGCCAATAAGTCAAGAAGCACTATCACATAACGGTTGGAAGACTTGTGATATAATGATAAACCCGTATCGAATACGGATCCAAGGCACAAAGATTTTCACTTCGATATAGGTGATAAAGTGTTGCTTAAAGTATCGCCCTGGAAGGGGTGATGCGATTTGGTAAGAAAGGCAAGCTAAGCCCGAGATACAAAGGACCTTTCGAGATTGTCGAACGTGTCGGGTCAGTTGCTTACAAGTTAAACTTGCCTGAAGAACTTAGCGCTATTCATAATGTGTTCCACATCTGTAATTTGAAGAAGTGTTTCGCGGACGAATCACTAGTTATACCGCATACAGATATACACATAGACGAGAGTTTGAAGTTCGTGGAAAAGCCATTGTCGATTGAGGATCGACAGGTGAAGAAGCTTCGAAGGAAGCATGTACCTATTGTTAAGGTCAAACGGGATGCCCGTAGAGGTCCTGAATATACGTGGGAAGTGGAATCCACGATGAAGGAAAAATATCCTCATTTGTTTCAGTAAATCTCGAGGTCGAGATTTCTTTTAAGGGGGTGAGGATGTAACACCTCAAAAAATTTCGTCCAATAATGTATTGACACGTGTCATAAGGTTCCGGTATGTAAAAACAAACTTTAGAGGGACTAAAGTTGACAAACGGTGAAAACTATGGAACGTAAGGGTCCAAAGTGTCAACAATGGATAAATAGACTCTACAATAACCCTACATAATGTTTATAACCTTAAACGGATGGATCATGGATCATACGAAGCGGAAATTGCACAAAAGTGAGGAATTACAAACTATAGGGGCTAAAAGTGTCAACATGTTGAATTTATACCTCTGAGTGAACTTTTAGCAGACCCGAAGCTTTGTGATGCTAAAATATACTCACTAGAATATGTGGTAAAAATTTCATGAAGTTTCGTTATCGTATGAGAAAGTTATGGCCAAAACCGTACTTGAGGGGTTAAAAGCGTCAACGTCGAATTTCATGGCTTTTCGGGTGAGCGCAAAGTTATCCGAGGACAGTACCATGTTGGTAAATGTCCCAAGGTACTTAAAAACCAGATTTGAGGGTTTACGAGTCAAAATAAATAGCCGAAACCTCGCGTGCAAAGACAGGGACCAAAGCTGCCATTTTTAATCCAAGTTTGGCAGCCCAGGTGCAGCTTTTTGCGAATCAGGGGCTGTTTAGTCCATTTTTTTTGTGGGAAACAGCTGGGATCACCTCCTAAATGCACCAATGGATGGACATGCAAGTATAGGCACCTGTAGACTCCTTTACAACATCTGATTTCCTTTATAAATCAGCTCATTTCTCCATTTTTGAGGCACTTGTGATAGTAACAAGAACACCCACAACTTGCAAGAACTCTCAAGGCTTTCCAGGAGCAATCTGATCGACAAGGCAGCCTCCAAGTGTTTTCTAGGCTTCATTAGGACCTTTGTAAGCATTCATATCATCCTCAAATCCGTTCTAGCATAGATTATTAGTTAAGAGTCAAACCGTTGTTCATAAAGTTTGACTTTTCGATTAAACGAAATTGGCTCTGTCATTTCTCAAATTGAAACCACTTATAAGTTGGTATTTATGTGGAGAACAAACCCTCAAAAGGGTATTCTCTGATTCCCACTCTAAGCATGCTATTTGTCGAGTCAAAGATGTTGGGAAGGAGATGGCCAAATACCTTGGCGATTTCCAGTTTGGGGTAGGGATTCCGTGTGGGGCAGAGGTCGTTCTTCATAGTGCGAACAGGTTCCTTAATGAATACCACCAAGATGGGTCTCTCGCTATGCTTACTGTTGATTTTTCGAACGCTTTTAATTTGGTTGATAGGACAGCCCTACTGTACGAGGTAAGGAAAAGGTGTCCTTCTATTTCTACGTGGGTCGATTTTTTATATGGTCAACCTGCTAGATTATATGTGGGGGATGAGTTTATTTGGTCTACTACTGGCGTTCAGTAGGGGGACCCCTTGGGGCCCCTCCTTTTTGCCCTTGTTCTACACCCCCTTGTTCACCGAATAAGGGATAGCTGCAAACTTCTATTTCACGCCTGGTACCTAGATGACGGAACGCTTATTGGAGATGCCACCCAAGTAGCTAATGCTTTAGATATCATCAGAGCTGAGGGTCCTTCCTTAGGGCTTCAACTTAATATAAAGAAAACTGAAGTTTTCTGGCCAACCTGCAATGGTGTAAAGGTTCAGGAGGGCTTATTCCCTCGGGGGATTGGGAGGCCGGTGCTGGGTGTGAAACTCCTGGGGGGTGCCGTTAGTCATGATGCAGAGTTTATTAGTAGTATGGCTCTTAAAAGAGCGAACTGTGCAGTCGAGCTGATGAGGTGCCTTAAACGCCTACGGGACCCTCAGAGCGAGCTCCTCTTGCTTCGTTCTTGTATGGGTGTTGCTAAATTACTGTTTGGTCTTCGAACGTGTCAACCATCTTTGGTCGGGGGAGCTGTTTCTGTTTTTGATGAAGGCCTCCGGGGAGCATTAGAGGATATTGTTGTTTGTGGGGGTGCCTTTTTTGGAGATCTCCAGTGGAGGTTGGCTTCTCTCCCGACCCGGTTCGGAGGCTTAGGGATTTGTACGGCTGAGGATGCTTCTTCATATGCTTTCGTGGCTTCAAGGGCCCAATCTTGGGGTTTACAAGACCACATACTCCGAGAATGTGGTGGGGATGTTTTAGACTCCGATTACAGGAGTGCGTTGGACCTTTTGCATAGTTCTCTTCCCGACCTTGATATTGGCGGTTTCTACATTAAAGACACCGCCCCTCCTAAATCCCAGAAAATTCTGGCGAATGCCTTATATGGCGAAATTGTCAAGAGGTTTGAAGAGAAGTTTGTTTTATCCCCTCGGCAAAGAGCTGTGTTTGAATGTCTACGTGCCCCACATGCTCAAGATTTTCTGTCTGTTGCACCTATTGAAGG
Organism: Helianthus annuus; assembly: GCF_002127325.2. Classification (NCBI taxonomy): domain Eukaryota; kingdom Viridiplantae; phylum Streptophyta; class Magnoliopsida; order Asterales; family Asteraceae; genus Helianthus; species Helianthus annuus. Next base: position 149,195,803 of record NC_035439.2, read on the forward strand.
CTTGGGGCAACACATGTCGGCTGTGGAATACCGTGCTATCCTTAGATACCGACTGATGATTCCTTTGTTCCCAGTTGACGAGCCATGTCCGGTATGCCGCAAAGCGTGTTAGGATTCTTTCGGCGAGCACGCGATCCACTGTAAAGAGCTACCAGGGTTTAAATATCGGCATGATTGGGTGAGAGATGTGTTATGTGATGTTCTTAAGCGAGCCGGGATCTCTGCCAAAAAGGAGGCTCCAGTAAATTTCCTGACTGACCCCTTAGAGGGGAGGTCCACTTTACGCCCGGCGGACATCCTTGTGTTTGGATGGGAAGGGGGGAAACACGCTTGTGTAGATCTAACTGGAGTCTCCCCTCTTGTCGGGCTCAAGGACAAGGGCTTTGTCGTAGGGCAAGCGGTGCTCAAGGCAGAGGCGAGCAAAGTGGCAAAACATGAGAAAGCCTGCCTGGAGAATCAACATGTGTTTGTCCCGTTTGCGTTTGATACCTTTGGTGGTCTCGCTCCTGACGCTGTGCGACTTTTGAATCGGGTTCAAAAAGTCGTTAATAGTAATTCTTCGTCGCTAAAGGTTTCAAACTTTGTATTTAGTAGAATTGGTTTTTCTATTCAAAAGGGGGTAGCGGCGCAACTTGTTGCCCGACTACCTGCCATTGCTTTGTAATTGCCCTTTTTCGTGTGGAATGATATTAATAAGCATTTCCGAGGTAAAAAAAAAAAAAAAAAAAAAAAAAAAAAAAAAAAAAAAGATGTTCTTAAAAAGTCAACAGAAATCGTTTTTGCGAAATATAGCATAAATGGTAATGTAGATGACATGCAATCAGTTTGATCATCAAAAATAACTTATAATAAATATAAGAATGTGTTTTATCATAATCAACTCGACAATCTTTAGTATAAACTCGGATCGGAACCGAAAGTCTTATAAAACGACTTTTTCGTAGACTATCGATTCGGATCCGTGCATGCATGTTTGAGATCTGTATTAGAGTGTATTTTTGACCGTTTTTATTTATGTATAACTTTCTGGAATTTTTACATCTTGAGTCTATGTTTAACCGATTCATATGCGTGTTTCCGATTATGCTTAAAAGTTGACTATTTTGCCCTTTTTGATATAAAACGTGATTTTTGGAAAAGTAAAAGAGTAGAAATCTTTATTATTAATTTATAAACTTGCACCGAAAATTTGAGATCAGTTGGTGGTCCAGATTTTGAGTTATGGCCGATAGCGTAAAACTATATCTTTATGTTAAATAAACGGCGCATTTAGCGTATAACCTATTTCAGGCCACTTTTCGATATAAAACTTTTTACCCACTGATGTTATATAATATTCTGGGATTTTTGAAGATTTTTATTTAATTTTTGGCTGATCGAATCATACGTCGCTAAGTCGATTCGGTTAATGCCGGTTTTGACCGTTTAAGCCATAAAATGAGTTTTATACATTCTTTTGACCCCAAACCTTTTTCTACTGATTTTATTTGTTAAATAAATTATTTTGGGCATTCTGGAAATATAAAAATCTCAGCTTTCTTTTAAAAACCCGGATACGGCTCTAAATCGCATTTTTAGCGTTTATAGCGCATTGTAAGCGTTATACTCATATTAAACATATAAGACTCATACCTACTGATGTATTTAGCATATTTTCATATAATAACAGTAAGTATAAGATTTTGAACTCAGATTTCCAGTTTTGTCGTTTTTAGCCCTTGTGAAATTACTAAAATACCCCTACGGTGCATAGTTTGATTTTAAATGATAAGTTTTGTCTACGGGTCATACCCTACTGTTATAATATGGCAAATTAAGTATATTTACTGTATAAATCAGACCTGTAACTCAGATTACCAAATTGACTCTTTCATAATCTTTTAAATGACCAAAATGCCCTTATGAGGCGTAAATTGAGTTTAAATACATTCGGGGCATAATAGGACATAACTTGCTGATATTATATCATATTTAAAGCATATTATCTCAGGGAACTTGCATATGACTCTTTTGGTTACGCGTAACGCCCTTTTTGCGTTCGGTTCGGTTTACGTAACTAGTTTGCGTAAATTGACCGAAACGGGTCAAACGTTATCATTTTTATCTCAAAATCCAGAATGTATTTAGTATACCCACATTATACAAGTATTCAAACTTGTCGGGTCTAAATCACATTCTATCCGGTCTTTCGCTTAATCATGCGTCTTAACCGTATATTTCTTTAAGACTAACCGGTCTAAGCTTAGGCTTAATTAAAGACCCGTTAGTAGTCTAATTGGTTATTTATACCATCGTTCCAGACTAGAGCTTTCCGGTAAATTGTACCTACGCTTACTTAGGAATACGGCTGAGTTATTATTCTTGCTATTTAAGACAGGAGCTAGCTCAGGTAAATACTTTTAACTTATTTTCCCTTATACGGGCTTGGGATACGGTATTATAAAAATACCGCTTGGTCGGGTGTAGAAACTGTTTAATCGGAGATGATTAAATTGCATAATCCCGTTTTAATCTGTGTTGATTGATAACAAATAACATTGGGGGTTAATGACCGTGTCCTGGATATCCTTGGCTCATTTTAAAAAGTGAATGGCCACGACGTAAGCACAAGGTGTAGGCAAAACACCTCCTGTTGCATATGTATAACGTATACTCACTCGTGAGAGTATCTTCTTGTGAGATTATATTTGTGGTGTGTCGATTAATCTTGCCCGGCTTGTATTGTATAATCACCGGCCCTAAATGTTGGACAACCATGTAAATCGGATACAAGATTTTTATTAATAAAATTGTCCCAAGTATAAAGATTAATTTGCCTCTGTGCATTTTAATCAATGTGTCAAGATGTTTTGTGCCGTTTGCACACGAATCACTTTTCAAACTCTTTTTCCAAAATGAGTCAGTTAATTGTATTTACCAGTGTAAACTGACGTATTTTCCAAAAGGTTGAGTGGCAGGTACTATGCGTAATTGGCTGGGAGCTCGGGGCGTCACTAGGGAATCTTGCAAGTTCTAGATGCCTAAAGCCTATTGAACAGTTTTCTTTTATTGATCCGCCTGTGGATCCTTTACCTTCCGTTGTAATACTTTGACATTACTTATATTCGGAATGTAATATATTTATCTTTTGCTTCCGCTGTGCATTTATATATTGTGTTGTTTGTCTATGATGATGCCAACTACGTCACTATACTCCCCACCGGGCCCACCGGTGACACGTGGAAAATTGGGGTGTGACAGGTTGGTATCAGAGCCAACATTGAGTGAATTAAACACTATCCTAATGTGTTTAATCTCAGTGACACAATTGCACATACTTGAGTCTAGACTTAACATAGGAATACTCCCGATTCTAATATGGAATTTACTGCTTCCGATTATTTTTATATTGAATACGTCGCCAAGCAAAGAAGCCGTAATAGGAGTTCTCCACACCGGAGCCCGAGATGCTGAGTCTCGTACCGCGGCTAAAATGGAACGAACATCCAAGGAGAAAGCATTCAGAAATAAGATGAAGAAGAAACTCCTTTTACTGAAAATCGTTTTCCTTATTAGTCCTTATAAGGACATAATTTATCTTTTAATGCCTACGGGCCAAACTTATTTAAAACATCCATTAGTGATGTAGTGCCTACGGGCCAAACTTATTAAACATCCAATAGTGATGTAGCGCCTACGGGCCATACTAATTGTCATATAAGACAAAAGGCAGTGGTGGTCTAAGACTCCCTGTCAAGAAAAGGTAATGAACTTTGATTCACACCTAATTGCCTCGATCCCAGACGATCATGGCTTATAAATTAAACTTGTCCACGTGACTAAGCCTTTTGTGCTATTACTAAATGCCTCGATCCCAGACGATCATGGCTTATAAATTAAACTTGTCCACGTGACTAAGCCTTTTGTGCTATTACTAAATGCCTCGATCCCAGACGATCATGGCTTATAAATTAAACTTGTCTACGCGACTAGGCCATTTGTGCTATTATTAACTTATAAATTAGGATTTATGATAAAATCCTGAATAAAATAAATATCCTTCCTTCCCTACCAGTAGGCATTTTTAAAAAGAATCTTAAAGGTGAAATCTAGCCTACGCGGCCAAGATGGTGAAACCTACCCAAGGGATTCAGATCCTTGTTAACGCCTAAGAACGTGTTAGCACTCCTGACAAATGTGATTCGATAAATCACAACAATCAAACTTATATTGGATTCTTCCAATTTTCTTATCTAGCCTAGTGATTTAGAAATCATGGCTTGTGTCATCCTATAAGATGATCACATTATAAACATCCGATAGTGATGAAGTGCCTCCGGGCTAAACTTGTTGTCCGATAAGACAACGACAGTGGTGGTCTTGACCTCCTGTCTAAAAGTGTTGGACCAGGTCCAAGCATAATAGTCGGTAGGATCCATACGATCTCGACTATTAACATCTGAGAAGATGATCATATTATAACCATCCCTCAGAAGGGGAACGCCCACGGGCTATGCCTATTGTCCTAAAGGACAAAAGACAGTTGAAGTCTACAACTCCCTGTCAAGAGAAGGTAATGAACGTGATTCGAACCTTAAATGCCTCGATTCTCTGAAATCATGGCTTACCAAAATTTAGAACTGTCCTTGTGACTAGGCCTTATGCGCCACTTTAATATCCTTAATGTTTTATAACTAGGATAAATTATAATGGAAAATACTAATTAAATATAACTAACAAGTTAACCAATATGGTTTATATTACCATGGTTGATAAATCGTCAAAGATGATGATTCCATAATAATCTCTGAATAAATCATTGTTAATAATTATGTAGCAATCAAGCTACATGGCTGGATTAGATGAAGTTAACAGTCGTTTGAAGGAGAGCAATGATACTACCGGAATTAGTGTAACTGGAGCAGAACTGCAGGCAATAATAGATTATGCTGTTACTCGAGCTCTTGATCGACAGTATGATGAATCAAATGATACCCACTCCAAGACTCTATCTATGGCTCGTAGTGAGCCCCCTCCTGAAACATATGAGTCAAGGGAGGACGATGTCCATAACTTGTCAAATCAAAGGAGTATTCCGTCTAGACAAGTTGTGTTTCATCAAGAGGCACCAGTTAAGACCTGTTCATATAAATATTTTATCTCCTGCAAGCCCAGAGACTTTACAGGAGAAAATGGGGCCATCGATTGCATGACATGGCTCGATGAGATGGACGCTGTTGTTGACATCAGCGGTTGTGCGGAGCAAGATGTTGTGAAGTTTGTTTCACAATCATTTAAAGGAGAAGCGTTGGCATGGTGGAGATTATTGCTCCAAGCCACGGGGAAAGTTCTACTCTACAACTTATCTTGGGGTCAATTTGTTGCTTTAGTCAAGGAAAACTATTGCCCTCAGCATGAAGTAGAAAAGATAGAATCGGACTTCTTGACTTTGGTCATGGAGAATTTGAATTGTCCGGCATATGTCGAGCAAGAAGCACCGTGGAAACGGTGACAACAAGAGAGGGTCTGAGTCAAGGAAGGAAGGGCATCAGTCTGGTGAGAAGCCCAAGTGCAAGAATTGCAAGAGACACCACTTTGGAAAGTGCAGACTCGAATCAAACTCGCAGACTCAGTCGAAGTCATTTGCTTGCGGGATATGCAAGTCCAAGGACCACAAGACCTTGGATTGCAAAAAGATAAAGGATGCAACTTGCTACAGTTGCAATGAGAAGGGGCACATTAAAACCAACTGCCCTAAAAACGCCAAGAAGCCTGAAGAGGCCAAGAAGACCAATGCAAGAGTCTTCAGGATGGATGCGAAAAAAGCAGTGCTAGACGATAACGTGATCACAGGTACTTTCCTCGTAAATGATGTCTTTGCAAGAGTACTTTTTGATTCAGGCGCTGATAAGTCTTTCGTAGATCATAAATTTTGCAAATTGCTGAATATGCCTGTCAAAACCTTAAATGTGAATTATGAGGTAGAGCTAGCAGATGACACCATAGAAACCGTCTCCACTGTGTTAGATGGATGTGTGATATCCATTAAGAACCACTCTTTTCCTCTATCTCTACTTCCCTTTAAATTGGCCGGTTTTGACATAGTATTGGGTATGGACTGGTTATCTCACAACCAGGCCCAAATCGTCTGCAACAGAAAACAAGTGGTGATAAAGACTCCGTCTGGTGAATCGCTTACCATTCGGGGAGATACCCAGTATGGATTGCCTGAGCAAGTGACTATGCTTAAGGCTTCAAAATGTTTAAAGAAGGGTTGTGTCATCTACATGGCACAAGTGATTATCGATGAACCTAAACCGAAGATAGAAGACATTCCCGTCATTTCGGAATACCCAGAAGTTTTCCCTGAAGATCTACCTGGTTTGCCACCAGATAGGCAAGTTGAATTCAGGATCGATATCATCCCTGGAGCAGCACCTGTTGCTCGAGCACCTTACAGGTTAGCACCAACCGAAATGAAGGAGTTAAGGACCCAACTGGATGAACTGCTAGCTAAAGGTTTCATCAAACCTAGTTCGTCTCCCTGGGGGGCACCAGTCCTGTTTGTAAAGAAGAAGGACGGATCGATGCGTCCGTGCATTGATTATCGCGAGCTTAATAAAGTCACGATAAAGAATAGGTATCCTTTGCTGAGGATCGACGATTTGTTCGATCAGTTACAAGGGGCAAGTTATTTCTCGAAGATTGACTTGAGGTCAGGCTACCATCAACTGAAAGTCAGAAATAAGGACGTACATAAAACCGCATTTAGGACTCGTTATGGTCATTATGAGTTCCTAGTGATGCCTTTTGGGCTCACTAACGCACCGACTGCGTTCATGGATCTTATGAATCGCGTTTGCAAGCCATACTTAGACAAATTCGTCATCGTTTTCATCGACGGTATTCTTATCTACTCGAAGAACCGAGCTGACCATGAGAAACACCTTCGCTGTATTCTCAAACTCCTGCATCATGAGAAACTCTATGCCAAATTCTCTAAGTGCGATTTATGGCTTCGAGAAGTCCAATTCCTAGGACATGTTGTCAGCGAGCGTGGTATCCAAGTGGATCCCGCTAAAGTGGAAGCTTTCATGAATTGGCAAGAGCCAAAGACGCCTACAGAGATTCGTAGTTTCCTGGGGTTAGCAGGGTATTACAGGCGCTTCATTGAAAATTTTTCAAGGATTGTTGCGCCCTTAACTTCCTTGACCAAGAAGAAAGTAAAGTTCGTTTGGGGCCCTAAGCAGCAAGAATCCTTTGATATTCTGAAGCAAAAGTTGAGCAACGCTCCTGTACTGACATTGCCTGAAGGTACCGAAGAGTTCGTAGTTTACTGCGATGCATCACACACTAGCATGGGGTGTGTGCTTATGCAGAAAGGCAAGGTTATTGCCTATGCTTCAAGACAGTTAAAGGTGCATGAAAAGAATTACACCACCCATGACTTGGAGTTGGGTGCCGTTGTGTTCGTACTAAAACTGTGGAGGCATTATCTGTATGGTATCAAGTTTGTGATCTATTCGGATCATAAGAGCCTTCAACATCTGTTTAATCAGAAGGAATTAAACATGAGGCAGCGCCGTTGGATGGAGACTTTAAATGATTATGATTGTGAAATCAGATATCATCCCGGCAAGGCGAATGTAGTCGCTAATGCCTTAAGTCGAAAGGAAAGGGTGAAACCCATCCGAATCAATGCCAAGAGCATTGAAGTGAAGAATAATTTGATTGAAAGGTTGTTAGCTGCACAGAGGGAAGCTGTGTTAGAAGCTAACTATCCTAAAGAAAAGCTAGGAGTAACTGAGGAGCAGTTAACTCTTAGCAAGGACGGAATTTTACGATTAAATGGACGAATATGGGTTCCAATTTACGGAGGACTACGAGATGTTATCCTCCAGGAAGCCCATAGTTCCAAATATTCTGTTCATCCTGGAGCTGATAAGATGTATCAGGATCTAAAGGCAAATTATTGGTGGATAGGCTTGAAAAAATCTGTAGCCGCTTATGTAGCCAAATGCTTGACTTGTGCGCAAGTCAAAGCTGAGCATCAAAATCCGTCAGGCTTGCTACAACAGCCTGAACTTCCCGAATGGAAGTGGGAAATGGTAACTATGGATTTTATTACCAATTTACCCAAGACGAGGAAAGGAAATGATATAATATGGGTTATAGTTGATAGACTGACTAAGTCAGCACATTTCTTACCCATCAAGGAGACTTATAGCTCCGACATGTTGGCCCAGTTATACGTTGATAAGATTGTAGCCTTACATGGTATACCTGTGTCTATCATCTCTGACCGAGATACTAGATACACGTCTCATTTTTGGAAAAGTTTCCAGCAATCATTGGGCACACGTTTAAATTTTAGTACGACTTACCATCCTCAGACAGACGGTCAGAGTGAGCGTACTATTCAGACGTTGGAAGACATGCTACGTGCATGTGCAATTGATTTGGGTGGTAGTTGGGATAAGAACCTACCATTAATCGAATTCTCCTACAACAATAGCTACCATACCAGCATTAAGGCTGCGCCCTTCGAGGCATTATACGGTAGAAAGTGTAGATCGCCCGTTTGTTGGGCGGAAGTTGGAGATGTCCAATTAACAGGACCAGAGATAGTCTTCGAAATGACGGACAAGTTTGTCCAGATTCGAGACCGTCTCAAGGCTGCCCGAGATAGGCAGAAAAGTTATGCAGATCCAAAGCGTAAAGATTTTCACTTCGAAGTAGGTGAAAAAGTGTTGCTTAAAGTATCACCCTGGAAGGGGGTGATGCGTTTTGGTAAGAAAGGCAAACTAAGCCCGAGATACATAGGACCTTTCGAGGTTATCGAACGTGTCGGGTCAGTTGCCTACAAGTTAAACTTACCGGAGGAGCTCAGTGGAATTCACAATGTGTTCCACATCTGCAATCTGAAGAAGTGCTTCGCTGATAAATCATTGGTGATACCACATACAGATGTGCACATAGATGAGAGCTTAAAATTTGTGGAAAAACCTTTGTCGATTGAAGATCGACAGGTAAAGAAGCTTCGAAGGAAGCATGTACCTATTGTTAAGGTCAAATGGGATGCCCGTAGAGGTCCCGAATTTACGTGGGAGGTTGAATCCACGATGAAAGAAAAATACCCTTATTTATTACAGTAAATCTCGGGTCGAGATTTATTTTAAGGGGGATACCCTTATTTATTTCGAGGATGTAACACCTCGAAATTTTGTGTCCAATAATGTGTTGACACGTGTCATGAGTTTACACGTGGTATTAGATACTAAATAAAGGACTAAAGTTGACAAACCTTGAAAGTATGTAAATTCGAGGGTTAAAAATGTCAACGAGGGGTAAAGATACTGTATAGTAACCCTAAATGATGCTCGTACCTTCGAACGAATAAATCATGGATCGTACGGAGCGAAATGCGGAAGAAAGTGAGAGATTACAAACTACAGGGGTCAAATGTGTCAACATGTTTAATTTATACCTCTGAGTGACCCTTTGATGAACCCGAGACTTTGTAACAGTACAATACGCTCACTAGAATATACGATATAAATTTCGCGAAGTTCCGTTTTAAAACGAGAAAGTTATGATCAAATTCGTATGTGAGGGGTTAAAAGCGTCAACACTAAAAGTTAAGGCTTTTCGAATAGTAATTAAACTAACCGGGGACTTAAAAATGCGGGTAAAAGTCACGAGGCCCTTAATTGTAAATAATCGAGGGCCAAATCGCAAAGTTACCCCTTCGAAACCGAAAGGTCAGGTTAATGATTACAAAAGATATGAAAATCTTGGAAATCAAGCCTAATGCGGGCCGCGTGAAGGATATGAGTGATTTAATGCGGGCCGCGCGCCACCTTTAGATTTGTTTTCTGACTTAAGGATTCAGGCGGCCCGCGTCTGTGTTGCTTGAATCCTAGTACGGGCCGCGTGACAGTCCCAGATGCAGAAAGTTTGGACAGATTCAGTGTTTGAGCTTGTAAACGATCATTGATGCATTAATTGAAGCATGGGCGCCCTCTACATGTCCCCTAGCACCCAGGGACACCTGCAGATCATCCATGAACCATTGTAGGTTGAGTTGTAATGATCTTGAGCTAAATTTTTCACTATAAAAGGCAAGGTAGTGTTCCATTGTTCAACACACCTCAAACCTGCCTTCTTGATCATTTCTGAAGCTCTCAAGCATTCTTCTAACATCACTAGTCGTGCACCAAGCTTCTGTAAGTATGCCAACCCTTTTGTGGCTTAGTTTTTGCTTAGTTTAGCTTAAAAGTCAATCCGTCGTAATTAACGATTGAGTTTACTATAAATCACAAATGGTCCAGTGGTTTGTCGAATCAAAGATAGTTATATGTTGGTAATCATGTGGTCTTTAAACCCCTAAAAGGGCACCCTCTGATTCCCACTCTAACTAGTCCGAATGTCGAGTCAAACGTGTTTAGAAAAAGTCAACAGAAATGCTATTTTGCGATTTCATGCATAACCAGTAATGTAGATGGTGTGTAACCTGTTTTAACACTCATAAAACATGATAATAAGTATATTAACTAGTCTAAGCTTGCTTGATCCGACCATTTACTGTTTTGACCCGGTTCGGAGCCGAAAGTCGCAAAACTTTGACTTTTGCTTTGACTTCAGTTCTGACCCGTTAAAGTATGATTTAGATATGCCTTAGGACTCTCTTAGGACCAGGTTACATGATGGTATAACCCTCTGTGACCGGTTCGTTGTTTGTCCGAGTCTTTTACACCTTTCCGTTAAATGCTTAAAAGTTGACCGTAACGCCCTTTTCAATTTAAAACGAGAATTTCGGACATGTGAAAGGACCATAACCTTAGTTACTGATTTCTAAACATGTCCCTAAATTTTCACGTCAATCCGAGGTCCAGAATAGGAGTTATGCTAAATAGCGCAAATTACGGAAACTTTAGTAATTAAATAGCGCAATTAGCATAACGCCTATCTAAACCCATATTTCGGCATCAAACCTTTTACACACTGATGTAAAATAATATTTTGGGATTTTTAAAGATTTTTAATTATTTTTAACCTGCTCATAACCTGCGGTTATGGCAACGGTTCGGTAAATACCGAATATACCCTTTTCAGACATAACTTGAGTTCTACAAGGTCTTTTGACCCGATTCCAGTTGCTACTGATTTTAAATAATAAATAAAGTATTTTGGACTTTATAAACTGTTCGGGAAACTCAGATTTCCTGTAGAACTCAGAAACCTCTTTATTAATCTTTAAAAAGACCGAAATACCCCTACGGGGCATAAAATGGATTTAAACTCGTACGGGCATTATGGAAGGTATCCTACGGATACCACAACCTCTTTAAAGCATATTGACTTAAGAAATCAGTGTAGGACTCTTACGGTTACCCGTTGCGCCTTTTTGCGCGCACGGTTCGGCTTATGTAACTAGTTTACATAAACTAGCCGAAACGGGTCAAACCATATTGTTTTGACCCCAAAATCCAGAGTGTGGTCATTATACCCATATAAAACAAGTCTTCGAACTTGTCGGGTCTAAATCACATTCCATTCCCGGTTTTCGCCTTTCACGCGATTAAACCGTAACTATCCTTTGAAACTGACCGGTCTAAGCTATGGCTAAATTAAAGACCCGTTAGGATTCTAATAGGTTATAAAAGAGTTTGTGCCTTGTGCATTCAAATCAATTTAATAAACATTTTTACAAAAGTGTAGGTTGAATGTATTTACCAGTGTAAACTGACGTATTTTCCCAAAAAGATTAAATGCAGGTACTAAGCGTAATTGGCTGGCTATTTCTCCTTAGCATCAATAAAGAGTCTCGCAAGCTTAAGATGCCTACGTCTGTTGAACAATTATTTTTATCTTATTATTTATCCCCTGTGGATTTTATTTCAACAATGGTGATACTTTGATATTACAATCAATGTTGAAATATATTTATCTTTATGCTTCCGCTGTGCATTCATATAATTGTGTGGTTTGACTATATTGTTGCCAACTACGTCACGGTAATCCCCCACCGGGCCCACCGGTGAGACACGTGGAAATCGGGGTGTGACACATCATGGTCTGTTTTTGTGAAAGCTCCTTCATTTCCTGTCGAGGCTAAATAAAAGGCGTTCAAAAAGTTGCAAGAATCGACAAGAAAAGATGTTGAGAGGGCTTTTGGTGTTTTAAAGGGTAGATGGGGCATAGTAAGCCGACCGGTTCGTGCAATGAATAAGAAATTAATACATAACATAGTATATGCATGTATCATATTGCACAATATGCTAATCAAACAAGACGGATGTGCAATATCTCTAGATTGGGTGCCGGATCCTCCTACACATGTTCACGTTCCCGAAAATATCCAACAAGACTTGAGTGATGAAGAAATGCACTTTCGGTTGAGATACAATTTAGTTGAACTAGTAGGTTCTTTAGGTTTGGAATTTCCTAATTCGGACGAGGAGTAGAGTTTCTTTGTGTATGTTTTTTTTAATTGTAGTCTAAAATATTTCTAGTATGTTTTAATCTAAATGAAATTTATGATTTATAACTTTAGTGTTTTATTGTTAATTTATAATTTAAAATAAAAAATAAAAAAGGTTGTGAGTGATGGAATTTCATCGCAAGTGATGACCATTTCCACTAGAAAAGGTTGTGAGTGATGGAAAAATTGTTGATGATATGGCGGAACTTGATTGGATGTTGTGAGTGATGAGTGATGACCACTCCTACCCTCCTAAGGGGACCCAGGGTGGGAACCTTTTTGTGCGTGATATATCAGTTTCACACGTGGAAGTTTTAAACAAACCACCGCAGGTACATGAATTTCACGCGTGGAAGTTTATTGGCGTGATATTTTTGACGCGTTATAAGTGGAAGGATGTGAGGGGGTGTGAGGGTTTATTGTTGGGTGTTGTGAGGGATGGACATTTCCACTAAAAAAGGTTGTGAGTGATGGAATAATGGTTGATGACATGGCGGAACTTGATTGGATGTTGTGAGTGATGAAATTTTTGCGAGTGATAACCACCCCTACCCCCTAATGGTTTTGTTTGTTTACGTTCTATGTTTATTTTTTTCAACATTGCAATATAGATTTTGGGTCGGGATTTAGAGAAAACGGTAGAAAGTGTGAGAACGGTGAGAACGCTTATGGATCGTCCGATTAAAACAATCTATGGACTAGATTGGCGCGGTGGCGTTTTCGTAAATAACATCAATTTTATTACGTGGACGCGCCTCATTAAGGGTAAAAATGTCTTTACACCTCTAATACCAAAACGCCTTACTGATGAATAAAACGCCATTACAGACCAAAACACATCGCTATATAAACAAAAACATCCCAGACATAAAAACACACCCCCCAGAACCTGAAACGCCATATTTTCTACTATATACCATTCATCTTACAAACGCCAAAATCCCCAAAACATCAAACACAACTACTCAAAAAACGTCATATTTTCTACTATATACCATTCATCTTAGAAAACGCCAAAACACTCAAACATCAAAGATTCCAAAAAAATCGACGGTTCTTTCAGATACACTATTTTCTTAGTAAAACGCCAAAAATGCCAAATATCGTTTCTTGTATATTCAAATATTGTTCTACGCCAAAGTTTCAGATAATGCATTCTTCCCTGAGGTGCTGTGGCTCAAATAACATTTTGCTGCATGAGATGGACAAATCATAAACAAAAACATGCTGGGGTCAGACTTATGTCATTTTCTGTGTTTTGTTGTTGATGAATATTATAATGGCATGAAAAGACGAATGACACTGATGAGTTGTTTAAAGATACATATTCAAACAAAAAACTTATGTCATTTTGTCTTTCCAAACGGCCACAAAAACATAAGCATGGTTAAGCCAAACCACCAGCGAACATGATTCAAAGAATAAAGAGACTGATGACAGCAAAAATTTGGAAGATGAATTGTTTTTATTTTTAATTTTTTTAATTTTCTTTTTCTGTTGTTTGTTACGTATTTTTCAACTTAGAATAAAAAAATACATTATGTTAATAAAACGCCAAACAGTCATAATGCATATGAAACGCCATAAATGGAGTAAAAACGCCAAAAACTCCCAAACTATAATGAAAGTAGTTTGCAGAAGTATTAATTAATAAAAGCTAAAAATGAAAAAAAAGGCCAAAAACTACTTAAACCCATTCAAAAACGCCAAACTTGGGAGATGGAAAGTCTATAACCCTAAAAACTCTTAAAAAGCTGAACAAAAACAGTAAAAATACACAATAATTGAAAAGACGGCTACTTTACTAATATCATTTATTATAAATAAAATCCCGCCTAAACTACGCGCCAAAAACATCCTATAAGAGAGACGTCTCTGTACAATCAACTGATCACAAAACCAGGAACAAACGCCATATTTAGTAGAAACCATTCACGTTAAAAACGCCAAAAATAATAGTTAAAAAAGCCACAGATGCAGAACCTCGATTCTGCTATATTGAGTATTGATCTGAATGAAGTTCCACTGAATGAATTATTTTCTGAGTTGGGTATCTTTATAATCTTTTGCTGAATGAGATGGACAAATATTCAAGATAAAGAGATTGATGACACTGATATGACATCATGTCACTTTGTTCTTGATGGATATACTGATGACATGAAGGGATCAATACATTAGAACAGGCGTTGGTCTTCAACATGTCATCAAACAAGTATATATCCACCCACCATAAAGGATGCCACAAAAAATAAGCATCTTCTAAAGACGACCGTTATGAAGGAAAATAAGGATCTACATAAGGTATTCCAAAACAGGTTCAAAACGCCAAAAATGTTAAAGTAGAAGAGGCTGGTGACAGTGATTTAGATGAGAAATTAGATTATAATTTTTAATTTTTTTTTCATTTTCTATTGTTTATTATCTAATTCTCTGTTGTTTATCCTCTAATTCTCTACTATTTTTTTAAAAAAAATTGAGTATAAAACGCCAAAAACTACAAACACCAAAACGCCTGATGGTGTGAAAAACTGTGAGAACGAATGCTAGCAAAGCACGATGTTGCTATATAAAACGCCAAAAACGCAAACAAAGTATTACTGGAAAAATCAACACTAATTGACAGATTAAAATTGAAAGAAACAGTAAAATAAAGAGACGGTATCATTATTGCCATACATTATAGTTATATTAATGCCACTATATGGAAAATTGAAATTTATTTATCTTTTCAAAACGCCATAATTGTCTGTCACATAATAGGCTTGTATCCTACATGGCAAAACACTTGATATAATAAAATCAAGAAAATTACTGATGTTTTTTACATTAAACGCCTGCATCCTAATCTAAATAACAATAAAAACGCCAAAACAATACTTAAAATGCCAAAATATTTACTATGATTCTGATCTAAAAACAATAAAAACGCCGCGTATTTATTAATCGCTAAAAAATGGAAAGATGAAGTGACACGCGTTAAAAAAAGAAATATGAAAGGACAAAAAAGCCACTCCGCCCTCCTCTAAGCGGCGTGACACGTGTTGGATCAGGAAGCGTTCGCACCGTTCTCACACTTTTGAGCGTTTTCTCCTGATCTCGTTTCTATAGATTTTATTGAAAACGCATACTGAGCTGCTATCGTAACAAATCGAACGGAAACCGACAGAACAAAATTTGTATCAATAACGGTATTTATTTCTATTGTTTTTTATTTCGATAACCTGACACCGTATCGCTACGATATCATACGACGCGAGCAAATAACTTGGAATTGGAATGATAACAAAATAAATAAACATAGGTAAGGATACTTAAAAGATCAAATTATATAACTAATAAAGAACTACAAAAAATCAAATACTTAAAAATTCATGGTTACTGTTCATCACCTCTTTGTGTAATTAAGGATGTAATGTAATTAAGGATGTAATGTAATCGATGAGTTTGTACTAAAAGAATGCCATGATAAAGTCATTTTTGAGCAACAAAATATAACTGCATTATCATGACACTTGTAATTTATTTTTTTATTTATTATCGTGTACGATCTTGAGGACCATATGTTTGGCGTGTAAGGCTACACGGTATGGGTCCGTCGCCCCACCCGTCCTGCTCCGGCGACGCGAGCTACACCAAACCGCCCCCCTGCCGTCCCATCCTCGACGTCCTTTTCTTGCCGTTTGCGACGGAGCAAAAATGTGGGGCCCATGTCTGAAAGTAGCCGTTATAAAAAAAAAATTAAATTCTCATATATTTTCAAAAAGTAACGGTTATATTTAAAAAAAATACCCCATACTCCCACTTTTATAAATACTCACCTCCTTTACACATTTTTTCACAACTTTTCACCCACTACAATCTCACATCTCTCTCACATTTTATAACCCCTCTTCCCTTTTTATAAAAACTCATCTATTTTTATACCATTTTTTACCCGCTACCACCCCATCTCTCTCTCAAAAATTATCATGGCTTCACCTTCTTCCATTTCTTTAATTTCTTCTATGTCTTCATCGTCTTCGTCTACGTGGTATTCATCATCTTAGGAAGAGGATGGTATTATGCACAACATGATTATGAACGCGGCTCAGGTCTTCATGGCGGGTGATGAAGCGTCGTCCCAACGGCTAACTAGACGAGCAAAATTTAACCGAGACCAAGAAGGTATTTTACTTTTTTTTTCTTTATGTTTTATATAGATTTGAAAATGTATTTTATAATTAATTTCATTTATGTTTCGTTTTAAATTTATAGCCGGCCACGTTAAACTAGTAGCCGATTATTTTGCTGACGAACCGAACGTAAACGACGTTTAAATTTATGTTTTTTTTTAAGTTTATGTTTTTTTTTTTTAAGTTTATGTAATATTTTTAAATATTAATTAAAATATTGTGTTAGTTTATTTGTTAAATGTTAAAAAAAAGTAGAAGATTAAAAAAAACATAAAAATGGTGGGAGGACTATGACTAGAACCATCCTCCCACACCCTCTACATTTGGGGGATTGAGCATCCTTGGAAGGACTATGACGTGGCGCCTACGTGGCGGATCATCCTCCTCTGGAGGACCATCACCGTACCCTCTAGCCTAAAGAGATTATAAGAAATTAATCTTTTTCTTCGTCAATTAGAGGCTTTATATCTAATTAATTCTATAGCTTCCATTTTACACTGAAAAACGATAAATGCATCTATCTTTTTCTATTTGAATTATGTATATGAAACTAGTAGATGCCCCGTCCGTGTTGTGGGGCGATAGCCGAATAATTCTCAACCAATTATAAAAAGACTACTATAATCTTGCTAGGGAAAAAAACCGATGATAAGACCGTAATTTTGGGCTCGGGGCAAAACTGTAATTTTTCAGGACTAATGAGCTAGTGTTAGGCAACTCCTTGAGACGAAAAAAAAATTAAATTGAGTAAACCAATTAAAACAAAAAACCTTTAAAGTTTTGGTAAAAAAAACTAAAACGATGGGAAAAACGTAATTTTTAACTGAGGGCCAAATCATAATTTTAATTCGGAGATAAATTGTAAACTAAATGGACCAACGGGGGAGTGACAGGAAGTTGCCGGCACGACTGTAATTTTACACTGGGGGCAAAATTGTAATGTCACCTGGAAAACAAACAAAAACGATGGGGAAAATCTAAAGTTAAGTTGAGGGTAAAATCGTAACTTGGCTGTGAGAAAAAAAAACTAATGGCAAAACTATAAATTTATACGGGGCAAAATCGTAATTTCGAACCGAGGGCAAAATTGGTATTTTTAGCCAGGAGCAAAAGCGTAGGTTTATTTTTGAGTGGGGATAAAAACATAATTTTGAACCGATGGGAAAATTGTATTTTTAAGGGTTAGCACGAGGCAAAATCGTAATTTTTTAACCGGGGGTAAAATTGAAATATTTAGGTGGGAGCAAAAGCGTAAATTTATTTTTAAGCGGAGGCGAAAACATAAATTCGAACTGATGGTAAAATCGTAATTTTAAAGCAAGATAAAATCATAATTTTGTTGGGGACAATAGGGGAGTGTCAGGCAGCTGCCTGACACTATTACCCTTGCCGCCCTTTTTGCCCAATTGAAGGGCTCAACTATTGCCTGCTGACGTCACAATCTTATGTTTGTAGTAGTTTAAATGGTTTGTTTCAAATGCAGTAATTAATAAATAAACATCAGATAAACAAAGTTGACAATAGAGGGAAATCAAATAACTAATTATACGTAAGTTAGTAACACTTTTAGTTGATATATGATTACGAAAGATGAAGTTACATGAAAATAATGTCCAACGACTTCTACTTGAGCAGTGCATTTTATTTCATGTTAGTTGCTGGATTATTGTGTCAATATAACTGCGAAATATACTATTATGACGTTTGTATTTTATAGATTATGGAGCTTAAACAGTCTACATTTAATTTAGAATGCAACTTAAAGTCTTTAGAAGAAGATGTGCGGAGAAAATTAAGGAACAAGGTGTGACAACAAAATAAAAAGCTAGGTTAACTAGAAAGAAAAAAAAATGGACTAAATGGAACGCAGGCTCGCAAGAAAGTGGGTTGGGCTGATTTGAATTAATTGGGCCATTGGTTGAAAGAAAAAATAAAAAAGAAAGAAAAATATGGCTTTGAACTAAAAAGGTCTCTCAATAGCCAGCACTTAAGAAGTTAAGAGTCTAGGGTAGGGGCCGAACCCATCAGAACCAGGCCGGAACCAGTTCTTCATCAAATCATCTGTCGGCCCCACTGGTTTGGAGTTTATGTAAGGATTTCTAGGGTTTTTCTTGGATGAATAAATTGTTCATACAGAATATGAATTGATAATTGAAGTTCGTACATGATGATGAATGCATATACAAGCGGCCGATAGTTTAACCGCTACAAACTTTAGGTTAAAAATAAAATAAATATAATACATGTCACACTATCTAGATTATAATATAAATGTAATTATCTAATACCCTCCGGTAAGCTAGATAGTCTCCATATTTAGACGAATCTTTAGTCTTGAGAAGTCCTTATTTTGTAGTGCCTTGGTCATGATATCTGCTATTTGATCCTTAGTTGGACAGAACAATACTTCTACTTCTCCCTTCTTGATTAGGTCTCGGATAAAATGATACTTTACACGAATGTGTTTGCTCTTGCCATGATAGACTGGATCTTTTGCTAGGCAGATGGTTGACTTGTCATCACAATAAATTGGTATTGGATATTCTATCTTACCTTGAAGTTCGTCTAGTATGCCTTTGATCCAAATCGCTTGACATCCGGCTAAAGATAAGACCATATACTCCGCTTCTGTAGATGATAATGCCACAACCTTCTGTTTCTTGGATTGCCAGGAAATAGGACTTGACCCTAGAAGAAATACATGACCTGATGTGCTTTTGATGTCATCTATATTTCCTGCATAATCACTATCACTGAACCCCATCAGTTTCCCTTGTCCACCTTTCGAGAATATGACACCTTGATTTAATGTTCCTTTAATGTATTTGAGTATTCGCTTGCCCGCTTCCCAGTGATTTTTCTTTGGATGTTCCATATACCTGCTGATCTTAGTTACTGCATATGTGATATCTGGCCTGGTGTTAGTAAGATACATGAGACTTCCAACTAGACTTCGATATATTCCTTCATCAGCAAATGTATCCGAATCCTCTTTTGACAATTTTACTCCATATTCCATAGGAGTAGAGACTGAGTTACACTGCGTCATCCTATATTTTTCTAATAGACTTCGCATGTATTTTCTTTGAGAAAGAGTTATGTTTCCATTTTCATATGAGACTTCCATTCCAAGAAAATAGTGCAGTTTCCCCATGTCAGTCATCTCAAATTCTTCCTTCATCATGCTTTTAAAAGCATTAATCAAATTCATAGAGTTGCTTGCTATGATTAAATCATCAACATATAAACATATCACCAACTTTCCTTCGTTGGTGTCCTTGATAAATAACGTGTGTTCATATGTGCACTTCTTAAACCCGTGAGACTTGAAATAGTAGTCTATTCGACTGTACCCGGCTCTAGGAGCTTGTTTTAATCCATATAGTGCACGTTTAAGAAGACATACCTTTTCTTCATGTCCTTCCTTGATGTATCCTTCAGGTTGCTCCACATATACTTGTTCATTTAAGTTTCCATTTAGGAAGGCCGTCTTTACATCCATTTGATGTAGATACCAGTCGTTCCTTGCTGCTAGTGCTAGAACTAGCCTAACCGTTTCAAATCGAATTACAGGTGCAAAAACTTCTTGATAATCTATCCCATACTTTTGTTTATATCCTTTTACTACTAACCTTGCTTTATACTTGTCTACATTCCCATGTTCATCGAACTTAGTCTTGTAAATCCATTTTACTCCAATCGGTTTCTGATTCATTGGAGGATTTACTAACTCCCATGTTTGATTTCTGTGTATGGACTCTATTTCTTTGTCCATAGCCTCTCGCCATTTCATATCTTTGCATGCTTCTTCATAGGATGAAGGATCTGTGTTGGCAAAGAAAGCAAAGTTAACAGATTGACTGTCACCATATTTTTGAGATATCTCTTCTTCAGTGAGTTCCCGTGTGTTCCTGTAAACGCTTCCTATACTTCGAGTTTTGATGACCTCATTTTCTCAATCAGTAGATGAATTATCACTGTGTTGAACTGTGGAGTTTGAATTTTCTGTAGGCACATGATGATTGGTTGAATCTGTGTTTTCGGTAGTTCCTGTTACTTCAACTCCGTCCGAACTGCTTCTGTTACTGATATCTGAACTTTCGGCAGTATCTCTAAATTCATTAGAGACATCATGTGCTGGTTCTTGATTCAACTGAGATCTTGTGACTGAACTACCTCCATCATCCATCATAAACGGTATCGATGTGGAGTTGGATTCAGGTATCCATATCTTACTTTCATCGAATATGACATCTCTACTGATTATGATTTTATTTGTTAGAGGACTGTATAACTTATACCCTTTTGTAGTTGTATTGTACCCTACAAACACCACTTTCTCTGTTTTGACATCAAGCTTACTACGAAGCTGTTTTGGAACGTGTACACATGCCAAACATCCGAATACTATGAAATGCTCTACACTTGGTTTTCGTCCATTCCAAGCTTCATATGGCGTCATACTGGGCCTCGTCTTTGTAACTGTTCGGTTCAATATGTAAGTAGTGCAGGCCACTGCTTCGGCCCAATAACTGTATTGTAAATTCTTCATATTCATCATGCTTCGACTGAGTTCCATCAAGGTTCTATTTTCCGTACTGCCACCCCATTTTGTTGAGGGGTGTAGCTATTCGTTAATTGGTGGTGTATTCCATTTAGCATTAAATAGTCTTGAAACACTTTGCTACAGTATTCTCCTCCACGATCAGATCTCAGTGTCTTTATTTTGTGATCTGACTGTTTTTCTACAAGTGCTCTAAATTGTTTAAAATAACTTAGAGCTTCTGATTTGAGTTTGAGAAAATATACCCATGTTTTTTCGCGTGAAATCGTCAATAAATGTGATAAAGTATCTGCATCCACCAATAGACTCTGTCTTCATGGGGCCACAAATACCCGAATGAACTATCTGTAAGGGTTTATTAGTTTGCCACATCGACTTCTTTGGAAATGGCTTTCTAGCATGTTTACCCGAGATGCATCCTTCACAAATATTTGAATTTTTCGTGATTCTTGGCATTCCTCGGACTAAATCTTTATTTCCCATTTCAAGCAAAGTGTCATAATTCACATGCCCAAATCGTTCATGCCAAAGAGTGGAGATATCAGTTGTTGTCATGGATAATGCAAGTGATATGTCATTCCCGGGGTTCAAAGGAAACATCTTGTTATTTGTCATTTTAATGGTCCCTACGATCATGTCGTTTGTGTCTTTGATAATACACCGTTCCTTAATAAATTCTACTTTGTAACCCTTTTGTAGCAGTTGACCTACACTTAATAACTTGTGCTTTAAACCTTTCACATAAAACACATTTTGAACCTTCTTTTTTTGACCTTTTATTGAGATCATTACTTCCCCGATCCCTTGAACTTCTAATCGTTTATCATCACCCGTTCTCACTTCCTTTTGAAGTGATTCATCTAACTTGACAAACAAATCCTTATTGCCTGTCATATGATTGCTGCACCCGCTATCCAAGTACCAGCAATCTTCCTTAATCATTTCTTCCATGTTAAAAATCATAAACATGGTATCATCTTGGTGCTCATCTAATTCATCTTCCTTATGAATTAAAACATTGTCAGACTTATCATCTACGTCTTTCTTCGGACAAAACTTTGCCGTATGTCCGAGTTTCTGACAATTAAAACATCTAATATAGCCCCAAGGTCTGCCTTTGTTCCTACCCCGTCCCCTTGCTTGTCCGGATTTATCCGTATTCGAATTCTGCATTTGAAATGCATGTTCCATAGGAACATCATCATATAATTTCATTCGCAGTTCATGAGATTGAATTATACCCATGAGTTCTTCGGTGGACAGATTCTCCAAGTCTTTCGTTTCTTCTACAGTAATAACTACTGACTCGAAATTACGAGTCAAACTTCGTAGAATTTTTTCTACCACTCGTTGTTCACTGATTTTTTCTTCATTCATCCTTAATTGATTCACAATTAGGGTTGTTCTGTTGAAATAATCTTCAACAGTTTCCCCCTCTTTCATCTTTAAAGAATCAAAACTACATCTAAGAGTTTGTAACTTTACCGTTTTTACGCGATTTTCTCCCATGTAGGATTTGTGTAGTGTGACCCATGCATCCTTAGACGTTTTCGCTATTGCAATACGTTCGAAGACTATTTCGTTTACTGACTGGAAGATAATATGCAGCACTTTTCTGTCCTTTTTTGTTGATTCCCGGTATGCGGCAGTGGCATCTTCCGAAGGATTTGTTCCTAGTTCTTGGTATCCGTCTTCTACTATGTTCCATAATTCCTGAGATTCCAATAAAACCCTCATCTGAATATTCCAGTGATAATAATTTTGCCCTGTTAATTTTGGAATCTGTGTTTGATATCCGGTCGCTGGAATCATTTTGAACGGAGAGTAATTTGGAAGAAAGAAACGAGATCTGGAGTTCGTTTTTGATAGTATTTGATCGATGCGTGTGGCTCTGATACCACTTTGTAAGGATTTCTAAGGTTTTTCTTGGATGAATAAATTGTTCATACAAAATATGAATTGATAATTGAAGTTCGTACATGATGATGAATACATATACAAGCGGCCGATAGTTTAACCGCTACAAACTTTAGGTTAAAAATAAAATAAATATAATACATGTCACACTATCTAGATTATAATATAAATGTAATTATCTAATAGTTTAGAGTCTGGCCCCCACCTAGTTTCCGTTGAAGCTCCGACAATGCTCCTAAATTACATCAAATTAATTATTAACTACTCATTGTCTGTGATTGAACTTAAAACTTTTCACCTAAGGGACTTGCACCTCTTCTATCTGGGCTAGTTCCATAATGATGAGTCTGCTTTATTATTTTATTATAATATTTATATACCCAAATGAAGTAATAAACGCTGACGAAATTTGCTTCTTTTATTTATATGACTTAGTAATTTGTTTCTCGTGATCATTTTCGATACTTTAGCTTGGTTATGTATGTTTATTGTTTAACTTTGATTAGAAATATTAATATATGACACTTGAATTTTGATAAATTATGACATATAGGTCGTAATTATTTTAGAGATACTGTTGGGGCGGTTTGCTATGACTCGTGTCTAATGTTGTCAATCAATTATGTAAGTTATGTTTATGTAATCAATCAAATATTTATATCGAACGTCTAGGTAACAAATGGTTATTCATCTTAGTTGAATTTTAATTGTGTTTAAACATTTAAATGGATGTTAATCATATGCATGTGATTTGTATTCTTTTTGGTTTGTTTAATTATTGAGTTTATTTGATTGACGGTTTATAGCATGGTATCTGAAATCGCAAGTGATTGCTTTATTTGCATCTTTGTAACTAATTACAACTCTTTTTTGTTTTCACCGTGTTTCATGCTTTTTTCATTTCAGTGCAGAGTAGTTTAACCCTATTTATCTAAGTTATTTGGCTTTGTATAGGACTTGATGACGATCATTTCTACTTTAGCCATGTTACTATTTAACCAGTTTTTGCTAATGTTACATACAACCTTGATTACACAAATTTCGTTTAAAAAGGCAATGTATTTATCAATGATTTTACTTATTCAAATCACTTAACCGCCTTAACTATACAATGATAATGGCAATCAACAATTATCACACTGAAGCTGTATTAGTTATTATGAGACATACCGTTAACTTTTAGTCTTTAAATAAACTTTTTTACACCTCATGTCATAACATTTTAGTCCTTCTCGTAACATTACACTAAACATGTTCATCTAATGTTAAGTTAGTAACATTTACACATTGTTATAACCTAAATAATATAGCGACCTTGACAATACAAGATTGGTTATTGTGATCCGTTTTGTCAAATAAAAAAGGAAGAACTTGGTTGGAAAGACTAGAAATACGTAGTGAAGTGACTTTTTTTTTGGTGCATTTCCACTGAATGTTTCCTATTTTTGGGCAATATTATATCTAGTTGTATGTGATGCGAAAGTTGCATCACGTAGGTAACAATGGTTGTTAAATCATTAATGTTATAAAAACATATAGACATTATGAAACTATCAAATGTTGTATGTAAACATCAACAACTTGCTCACGTATCAGTTAGAAGAGACACATACAGTATCTACGAAGGTATTTGTAAATTTAAGATTGCGGAGACAAAGTAAAATATGATATCGAGTACAACACCATAAACATCATGCATATAACGATGGTAAGTCACTTGTAAGGTGCAAAATGTACAATCCTTCTAATAAGACTCCAATAATACAAAATTGTGACCTATTATCGACATACCTAATAAGAGTGCACATCCAAAATGTACATGGTATATCCATTTTGAACCAATCTTTTTTAGCGTGGTCTATAAAACTAGTAAATTATACTAATCCCACACCATAACTACTAACAACTATGGTTGTAAAACAAGGTCTCGAAGGCCGAGTACTCGCTACAAGGTAGGTTGTCGAGACGCGAGTACTCCTTGTCTAGGACAATTACTCCCCGAGTACTCTCCGCCTATGTTGATTACTACCCGAGTACTCTCAAATCCGACTATAGAACGCTTAACGACTTTTGCGACCATAACAGCTGATCATTAACATGTGTAACTCACCTCTCAAAGGGGTAATAGTTGATAATATCAGTCCTATAACCACTCAGATCAGTATACCATCTACACGCTAGCTAACCAACTATGAGCAACAACTAATATTGTGATAAAACGTATTTCTAAAATTGCTTTAGTGGCTTCTGTGCCAGTTATTGATTCAACGACATACCTAACAAACCATCGTGATCCTTTCTCTTTCTCTCTCTCTCTCCCTCTCACCTCTCTCTCCATCCATCTCTCTTTCTCTCTCTTCTTATTTTTTACGTATGTGTTTTAATGACTTTCATGTCTGATATTGTTTCATGCCTTTCATAACAATTGAAAATTTTGTCAATTGTTGTGATACACATCTTATGTTCAAGTGCTACATTGATATGTTTGATATCTCGAACCATGAGGTTGTCATTACCAATGCATTTACGCGGTGGGAATGCACAATGCGCTATATAAGGTTGCATAGATATTATTTTTTGTCGCCAAAGACACGTATTCTAATACTACACTAGTGAAAAGCTGAAAAGTGAGTACACATATTACGTATCACATGTACTTATGTATGTATTAATAGAAATTAAGTTTGATACATAATTACAAATAGACAAGCGACTGTTGAATCATGACCATAGATGTATTTTTCCTCTAAAATAGCTATTATATGTATAACAATCCAGGAGAATAATTACTTTGTAAATTTCTAATATCACTATCCTATTGATCATCATCCTACTTTAATTTAGGTGATTTTTATCTTTATTAAATGTCTTCATTGTTAAGATTTTAGTTGTTTTATTAAAATTTACCCAAATATATAAGACTCATCGTAACGCAGAAAAAAGCCCGGTTTTACACAAGAGCAAATCCATAAGTAAATACTTTTTTTTATCAGTGGTTTATATTTCATAAATATTGCATAACTTAAATAGATCAAATTAATTTGTTTATATAGTTTTCAAATTTTTACCATTAATTGACACATCACACATGTATAGGTTATGTGTAGGTAATATAACCTAAACATGGCATACACATTGTAGATTATAGGTTATGTGTAGGTAATATAACCTAAACATGACTAACGCATTGTAGATTATATGTAAACTAAGTATTTTCATAACTTTAAAAAATTAATAGATATAAACAACAATGCATTTCAACTATTTAAAACTTTTAAAATTGTAAAACTGTATGATATATTTTATTTAGTATGTTTATGTAGAAGATTGTGTTCCGCTCAGAAACTTTCTTATGTTGTTGTGGGTTAAAAGTTAATGTCCTTTTTAAAGTGTCAATTTATAACACAGTTGACCCTTTGGCAGCATATATACTCAATAATCATTTTGAAATTTATATGACGCCTGCCTACCTGCCTAATTTGTGGGTAACCCATTATTTTGATATTTTAACAATGATGGGGACACCATTAATTAATATCAAGAAACTTACATATATATAATACAAAACAAGATACCCGGACTTTAAATACATCTAATTATCTTCTACAAAATTCCGTCATTAGTTCTTCTACATTTTACAAAATTTGAACGCACTTACACGTTTATAAATGCCACACAAGGATGGCAATCGATGCATTTTGAGACGGGGATTGATAATTTTAAAATCCCGTCGTTGATTCTTCTACATTTTACAAAATTTGAACGCACTTACACTTTTATAAACGCCGCACAAGGATGGCAATTGAAGCATTTTGAGACGGGTGTTGATAATTTTAGTTATACATCTGATTGTAAAACCATATCTTATGTTAGAAATTTAGTTATACATCTGATTTTTATTGCAAAACACACAAAAATCCGAATGCAACCTCGACAATTGAGTATTGTAGGGTAGGTAGGTATTAGCTTTGAACCTTGCTTTGTGAAGCATACTTACTCCCCTAGCGGTGTGGGAGATTGTTGGAAATTTGGTGAATAGGTATTTAGTAAATTTATAATTTAGTGAAATTATAAATATTATATAAACGCTTCATTTGGTGTATTGATGACCACTCTTAAGTAGAGTTTCTTTTATGGCAATTGATTAGAGGTTTTTTGGCAAAATTAAATCTCTAATTATGTTGGATTTTTCTCCATCCATGGCTCTTGCATACTTAGTAGGCTATGTGCCTCTTTCGATGGAATTAGAGAAAAGAAAAAAAATATAAGTAAAAAGACACAAGAAAGAGAGATGTATGCATGAAGAGTCCTTTGAGAAGAAGTACTTGATGACCCATATGTTGGGAACATATAGAGATAAGTTTCTCTACACGATTTAACTACATTTATATTCTTAGTTTCCAAAAGGTCCAACACTATGATTTTACCCGGTGTAACCTCGGGTGCATGTCCATTCCCGACAGTACATACTGCTTCGGCTGTTGTACCGTGGGAAACAGACGCGTCATTTTTAGTATAGGCGCGAAACCCGGTGTAACAGGCGCGTGTTGAACACGTGCCTCAGCCATAACTGTCAACATCAGTTTGTTCATTTTTGTAGCCAAGAAGGATTGCACAAAGAGAAGTTGTTCAATTTCTCGTAGCGGAAATTGTACATTTAATTTTGTATGGATTTGTACACGGTACGGGTACTACAATTTCCCAAAATTATGTAAAGGGAGTATCTTTATTTTTATATTTATTTATATAATTGTGACCCATGTCTTACAAACTTAAAACTGGTTTCGTGAGATTGTTGCTACAATCTTAAAACGTTACTTATAAGGATTTTGGGTTCAAGGAAGGATATAATATATATATATATATATATATATATATATATATATATATATATATAATGGGGAAGGTTCATTTGAGAAGAAAAATAAATTAAGAAGAAAAAGAACAAAGGGTACAAATGTAAAACATTAAATAGTTTTTATCTCAACTCATTTATTATTATCTTTGACTAATTAATTAGTCATAAACACTATCATCCTCCACACTTAAATTTTTTATTACACACATCAAAATTTATTCTACACGTTTTGAAATTTATCCTACGTATATTGAAATTTATCCTACACGGCTCGTAATTCATCCTACACACCTTGTAATTTATGTTACACTTTAAATTATATATTTTTTCTTTTTTTGAAAAAATATGTTTTTTTAAATATATTACAAATTTAATATAGTTAGCTATTAAAAAGGAAGACTACAAATTAATGATCCATCTAAATTTACCAATATACCCTTACACTAATATTAAATACAAAAATTAAATAAAGTAAAATAAAGCATTCTTATTGGTTGAACTTTCTTCTTTTTTATTCTTACAAAAAAATTCTTCTTATTTGAACTCTCCACTATAATATATATATATATAGGGAGAAGATCATGCGAGAACCACCTCTCATTGCGAGAACCAATGTGAACACAACCAAAAATGCCTAAAAATAGCCAAAAATCACACAATTTTTTTTTAATATTTTTTATATAAAAATCGCTACTTTTCGAAGCCAAAAAAAAATTAAAAATTTTTTTTGCCACTAAAAGTAGCGATTTGAGCATAAAAAATATTAAAAAAAATTTTTTTTAGATTTTTTAGGATTTTTGGGGGTTTAGTTTTTAGCATTTTAGCTTGGGGGGGTGGGGGTTTAGGTTTTATTTTTTTTTGGGGGGGGGGGTGTTAGGTTTTTTTTAGGTTTTTTTGGGGGTTTTAGTTTTTAGCATTTAGCTTGTGGGGGGGGGGGTTAGGTTTTTTTGGGGGGAGAGGGGGTTTAGGTTTTTTTTGGGGGGGGGTTAGGTTTTTTTCTAGGTTTTTTATTTTAGGTTGTGTTCACATTGGTTTTCGCGGTTCTCACAATAAATGGAGTTCTCGCATGAGCCCCTCCCTATATATATATATATATATAGAGAGAGAGAGAGAGAGATTATGATCTTATAAATATTTTTTTGGGAAATATATATGTAGTACAACTTGTTGTGTTTGGATTTATTGAGATTGAGATAAAATCTTAAATCCTATACCGTGGTACAAAATGAATAGTTTTGGTTCAAACGGTTGGTTTTGAAACGATTTTGGGAATAGTTAACTTTTCTAACTTTTGTGTTAGATCAGGTTTATTAGTGTAAACCATATGTTTTTTTGTAAACGTTAAATTCTCTAACATGTGTGTTAGACTGTGTAGGATCGATATACGACCTGAATGAGTCGTTTAGAGTCAAATCAAAGTCACTAGAGAGGCGGAAACACTCTAGTAACTGAGAATCGGTGATAGAATGGAGTAGAAACAGAGATGTATACTTAAAACTAGTTTTTCATTGATTTTCAACGTTAATACACGGAGAGAAACTGGCAGCACTTCGTTACAACTTCTCCAATTCGTACCAAATGAAAAACCCAAGACCCATATTTATAGGGCCACCATTTCGCACGAAACCAACATGTTCCATTCTGTACGAAATGGCAAACATCCATTTCGTGCGAAATGAACATCACAAGTCCATTTTGTGCGAAATGGTTACAAACACACAATAACTTTACATTTACACATTACACCCCTATACAAGCTATTTTGACACGACCTCGACTGTTGATGTAGGCGATAGACATTATGTACCAACAAACTCCCCCTTGGATATTGCCGGAGTCTTCAGTCAGGTTGTCTTCATCATTTTCTTCACAGAGACTTAAACTTTTCTTCCCTCTGCTTTGGCTTTCTCTTCAACAAACTCTTCAGCTTCTCATTCTCTTTAGAAGC
Organism: Helianthus annuus; assembly: GCF_002127325.2. Classification (NCBI taxonomy): domain Eukaryota; kingdom Viridiplantae; phylum Streptophyta; class Magnoliopsida; order Asterales; family Asteraceae; genus Helianthus; species Helianthus annuus. The sequence continues at coordinate 149,225,728 of NC_035439.2, forward strand.
TTTCAGATTTTCTTCAGCTTGAAACTTCATCCATTTCCTCTAAGCTTTTCACGTTCTTGTCTTTCTTTCTCAGCTTTCAGAGCTTCCTCTTTCTCAATCTTTCTCCACTTAGTCGACCATGCATTCTCAGAGTTAATTCCTTTCTGAAAGCAAATAGTTACAACTTTCTGAAACTGCATTGCCTGATCTTTGTCTTCAGCTTTGAATCCAATCTTGTTAATAAACAAACATTCTATATCTTTCCCTGAGCAATTTACTAACCACAATGGATCATACACATAGATATGTCTAACTTCATTTTCCACTCTGTATGTGATTACAGCTTCAGTTGACAAGCAGCTGTATACCCAACACAAAAACCCTTTATGGAAATCTTACTCCATCTTTGGCAGTGGAATGTTCTTTATCACTCTAGGCTTTTTTATCTGCAAGATTGTTTCTTCTGTGCCTGTCACTGGATTTATCTTCCTCACTTTCTTTGGATAGTGTGGCTTCCAGTGTTTGAATTCTTTGTAAGCTTCAAACTTTATTAGGCCCCAAGTAGGCACATCACGTTCCCTCACTGGATACGCCAAAGTTCTGACTTTTGGAAGTTCTTCAATGTCCCACCATGGTAAAGACATGATATCCTGAATGTACGCAAAATACTGAACTCCATACTCTCTTCTGATCGCATATGTATTCACCTATGGCAAATACCCCAGCTGATTATGTCACCCAAAGACACTTCCCTGTCTCTCTTGTAGAACTTCAGCGGTCTTTTAAACTTTCGTTCAGTATCTTTTCTAAACCATTTCTTCCGCTCTTCCCGACGTTCATCTTTCGACGTTCCATCAAAATTTTTGTTCTTTAAACATTCTTCAACTTTCCTTCTTAACTCATCTATGTTTGCTTGACTGAAGAATTCAACAAGCGTTGGAAAGTTAGACGTATCAACATTCACACTTTCTTCATCACTGCAATCTTCAACTTCAACTCTATCATAATTGTCAGCCTCTTCAACATATTTGTATTCATATTCATGCTGCTGATTGATATCGAACTGATTTAGCTCCTCTTCAAAATCAAACTTGAAATTAATATCTTCAATATGTGTCATCTTTATGATTTCATCCAGAGTATATGTATGCCTGATTTCACCTTCTTCTACATCAGGTTCAAGAGGTAGAATCAATTTTTCACTATCATCAACATTCTTATCATCAACATGCTCCCCCTCACCTTCAGCATTCTCTGGTTCTTCATTAGCATCGTCATGAAGATAATCATCGACATTTTCTTCATTTGACTCTTCAGTAACCTTGATACCTGAAGTACCTTGATCATCGTCATTATTCCCATCATCATCATCATCATGACTACTTGCAGAAAACACATCGTCTGCATCGTCTTTCTTAACTTCTTCATCTTCTTCTTCTTCTTCATCATCTTCATCATCTTCCTCATCATCTTCTTCATTATCATCAATTTCATCATCTTCTTCATTATCATCTTCAACATCATTTACGACATCATCAACTTCTACATCTTCTTCAAATATATCAGAAACTACAGATATAGGACAAGGATTTTGAATAGGTGACTCAGAACTAATAGACTGAACGATTGCCCTTTCAGTTACTTCCGAAACACCTTCAAATTGAACGCTTTTGCCTTTATTTTTCATCTCAGCTTCAATCTCAGCCTGACGACGAGCTCTAACTTTCTCAAGCTGGATCTCTTCAAACCTCTGTTCAACAGACTTCCTAATCAAATTCTCTAACACTTTGTTCATCATATACATCTCATGCTCTTTCTTTGCATTGGTATCCTCTAATTCTTTGTTCTTTAGTTTGAAGTACTCATTTTGTTCGTCTCTTCTAGCTTTTTCTTCTTCCAACTCAGCAATTCTAACTTTAAGAATATCAATGTCAGCTTGATCAGCATCAACTCTTTTCAACAAGGACGAGTTTTCAGCTTCAACAGTCTTGACACGTTTTTCAAGCTTCTTTTCACGATCTACCAACTTTTTATTCTCAACTACCACTTCTTCCACCTTCTGTTGTAGTTTCTTAACAACATCATCAGTCACAAAATTGAAATCTCCAATGTCTTCAAGACCAATATTCACTGGAACATGAGGAAAATCTTTGAAACCAGAAGATCCAGGAGTAGTTTGAACTTGTGGTTGTGTAGATGGTGGTGTTTGAAAGATATGTGATGAGGTGATAACAGGTTGTTCTTGAATTCGTGATTGATGTGGTGGTGTAGGTTGTTTTGGTGGTGATGGAATAGGATCAGGTTGTTGTGGTGGTGGTGACTGATGTGGTGATGGTTGTTGTTGTGGTTCAGGTGGTGGTGAAGGTGGTTGACTTGGTTCCTGGATTGGTTTATTTTTCAGCAAGATTTTCAACCTCTTTGCTACCTTAGGAGCTACAACACTTTTCCTTGCATTTGACTTCTTTCTACCCTCAGACGGTGGTGTTTGAACCTCTTGAACATGTTCCGGAGATGGAATGTACAAAGCATCATCTTTTTCCTCTCTCCTTTTTCTCTTTAACTGTTTTTCTTTTTCTATATCAGCCCTAATTCTTTTCAAACGTTCAGTTTCATCAATCTCTGATTCAGATGAGCTTGATGAACTTTTCTCTTCATTGTCACCTTCATTCTCACCAGCTGCTTTTTCAGCTTCAGCATTGTATTCATTAAGAGATTTCAACAATTGTTCAGATTCAGGAGATAAACAATATGATCTCCTTCAGCATCAGCTTCTGGTTCTTCTTCCTTTGTTCATCGACCAGCATTGTTTCATCAGCTTTCTTTTGACATTTCTTCTTTGGTTGTGAAGATGAACCCTCATCTGCTTGTACTTTCGGAGTTCTCTTGCCTCCTCTTTTCTTCTTTTCTTTTTCTTCTTTCAAGAACCACTCACTTCTTGTGTTTTTGAATTCTGCTAACTTTTTAAGTTCATCAGCTGCACTTTTTTCCTTCATCTCTTCATCATTTCTCCACTTGAGATGATTTACAGGATCTGGATCTTGATAATTTTTATTCTTGATAAAACCAAAGAATTCTGCTTTTGTTGTTGACTCTGGATGATTTTTATGATACCTGGATAATACAATCAACGTCTCATTATCCATATGATACAATGCCAACAAATCATTATTTTCATCTTTTTCTAGATCTGGATACGCATGATCAAGTATCATCTGTACAAATCTTGGATAAATCCAGGTTTTGCTGCCAGAAGTAATGTTTTCCTTCATGTAATGGAAAATGATCTTTGAAAAATTATACTTCTTGTTCAACACAAGTGCAGTCACCATGTTCATCTGGTAATCTCTCATTACGTCATAACCACCCTTCCTGTGGCTAAGTGCATGAACAATTGAATGTATGAAAAACTTGTAAGGCTTTGAGAAACATGCTTTCAAATAATTTGCACTGTTCAGCGGACCACTATATCCCATCCTTAACATGCATCCCTTGACCATCCTCTCTGGAAACTTCGTCGGTGAATTCTCATCATCCGGAAAATCCAACACTTCGCGGACGAGTTGTTCAGTAATGGCAATCTCTTTATCTTCACCGTTCAAGCTAACAATCGAAGTTATCACTTTGCTTTCTTCATCATACTTGGCATTTTTCCAGAAACGTTCAATGTGAGACTGAAAAATGTTATGTTGATTTGTTAATGCCTTCTGGATTGATAACCGCTTCATGAATTCAAGAATCTCTTTGAATACCGCCATTTTTGGAAGCTTTTCATCGTAAACACAACAGATGTTGTGTAACGGATCAAACTGAACATTCGAAGCCTGAAATGTACAACAGAAATACAATGTTAAACACTTTGAATAGTTTTCAACATAACACACTCATTCACACGAAATGGCTTTACAAGCGAAATGGACAGTTCATGCGATATGACATTTCAAACGAAATGGCTTTTTCACACGGAATGGTGTTTTTCAAACGAAATGAGTTTTAAGCAAAATAGCCATTTCGCATGAAATAGAAACATTAACCAGTGATTCATTTCGTACGAAATGAATCATCATTTCGTACGAAATGAATCATCATTTCGTTTGAAATCAACTTTGTGAACAGTGAAATTACAGGTGATTAAAACTTGTTTTGATGATGAAATTAAAACACCGGACATGTTCTATGACAGATTCTGAGTTCAGAGGTGTGTTTTATTTTCATTTTGACCCATAGAATCACCCTAGATCTAAGTTCGAGGATTTTTCCTTCTGGGTTCACACGAAAACAAGTTATCTGGTTCAAATTGGAACCCTAGATCTAATCTACAGCATATTCCGAACATACTGAAGTAATTTTTGTTCATTTTAGTTCACAATCAAGCCCTAGATCTAAGTTTGAAACATCTGTTCATCGACAAACAGTCAATTCGGTTCTAATCAACATGAATCCTCACCTTTCCCATGATCTAAGTTGAGTAAACCAACTTAAACACGGATTACGAGCAACAAACAAGCAAGATTCAGGCTTGAATCAATGAACTTGGTGATTTCGCTTGAAATCGCCTTGATAGGGTGTTTTTCAATCGAAATGAAACAACTGAATGGTTCAAGCGGAATGAAGCCCTATTTATAGACATGTTCATTTCGTGCGAAATGAACATTGAGGCAGTGTAACCTTTTCACGTGAAATGAATTTTGAAGCGAAATGGCCATTTCGTTCGAAATGGCCATTTCGTTTGAAATCTCAATTTTTCAAAATTTTTCAACTTTTTAACTTCTTGATTATTTTTGACTTTTTACCA